>NC_136536.1:14576669-14975496 GCF_910591455.1 Pholis gunnellus
GGAATGATTCTATTCACTGCCGTTCACATTTCCAGGGTTCTCTTGAAATGAGCACAATTCAAAAAAGACAGCTGTTTATGTGATAGATCACTAAAAAGTAAGTAAAATAAACAGTTCACATACTGAACGACAGAGTTTTCTCTGTAAAAGGTACGTTTGATATCCAGTCTTTACTCTACTTTTGTATGCATAATTACATTTTTTGTCAAATATAATTTAAAAAAAATCCAATTTCCCAGTTTGTTATTCCAAGCATTATTCCCAGAAACAAATCGGGAATAATGCAAATGAGCAACAGATTTTGAACAATTGACAGTTAAACCACAAAGGCCACACAAGTCACATGTACTAACATGCACGCAAACACTTGCTTGCTGCTGTATCAATGCTCTGAATTTCAAATTTAGCACCTTTGAGTCCATTCATCATTGGTGATTTCTTTACTTTTTTTGGAGACATACAATCCGCCAATAATGAGCCTACATAATAATAGCCTACATTAATGATACAGAGGTAAGCAATTGGCTTCTTGCTGTCCAGCAAGAATTTCCAGCATTGGCTTCTGCAATTAAACAAACTAAACTTCCCCCCAGACAGTGATTGTACAGTCATAGCTTAGCAATTGCTAATAGGCACAACAGGTCTTCCAGGCTTTGGATTTCTTTCCATCATACTGAAGCAGTGTGCATGAGACTGTACAAGACTTAATAGCAGGGTGGTGCCTCTTTTTTAGCCTTTCCTAAACTAAAATACGCAATATTCTTAAGAATGGATTGAACTGTAAAATCTTTAGTCGTCAGCAAAGATAAAAGCTTGCTTTAGTTTACTTCTGTGCAAAGTCAAAGAGCCATTGTTCATAAATAATTGTGAATTATTCTACAATCCTTCATAAACATACCCATCTGTGCAGCCATGTGACGAAACTCCTGTCGCATGAAATCCTGCTGAACCACCTCAACGTTGAGTCACGGAGGAAAGTCCAGAACAAACAGCTACATGACCAACGCTTGACATGACAAATGTATTTATTATTCATAACTTCATACTCATTGCAACAAAATGTACATTATTGTGCAACAGCTCATACAAATACATTATATATATATATATATATATATATATATATATATATATATATATATATATATATATAAGCTCAAGAACATTGTTTCTGCTGTCTGTTAAGGCTGAAAAACATTTGCTTCTGATCATAACCCTGAACTCTCATCTATCACATTTCTCCACGTAGGTAGCATCCCCATAGATCATAGCTTATGCAGCATGACATTTCAATTTTATGATGACACCTAGGATGATATGCAGTAGCTCAAAAACACTTCTCAATTGTGGTACAGTGATGGCAGAATGTGTGGTCTCCTGTCTTCTCTAAGAGCAGGAGACCACACTGAAAGATGTCTTAATGTCTGTGTCTATTACAGACCATATCCTAAAATGTCATGTATTTTCAAAAAGCTTGAATTGATTAACTGAATTTGAAAAATGTTGTATGCTTTCAATTATCATTCAAATTAAACACAAGGCAGCTGGTACTAACACAAAGTATCCTCCCTCAGTGCATCAGCACAGAGACGATGTTGTCTCAGTTTGTCTGCATAACATTACTCGTCTTTCCAGATGTCACCCATTGACTTGCTACAGTTGTCAGAAAAATAAAAGCACACATCTTAACATACAGCACAACTGACACTTAAAAGTAAAAGTTATACAATAATAATACACTTTTATAGAATGTATAGCTATTTATATGTAGCATTGCCACAGGAAAGTGTATTACAGACTAATGTAAACTAGATCCTCCTCTATATACTCAGGTACAGTAGGCGGCTGTGCGCAACTAAAAGTTGGCATTTGAAGAAGAAGACGATGACACTGGAAAGTGGAGTATTGCGTAATGTTCATGAATAAAATGACAAAGATACTGAGATTTGAACAAACCTGAAGACTCTTCCATCGTTCCCACAGAACGTGTAAACACGGTCCCCCTGCAGCCATCTATACGATAAAACAAAATAAAGTCATCACAATTTTGAGTTATCACTATCAGAGATTTTTTTCAAACGAAGTATTGTAGCATTACCAACACAAGATCCCTGGTGGTTGAACATAATGTGACGGTGCTACATTGCATTGTACTGAAGTTATTTAATATTTATCCCAATGAAAAATACCCCAAATTATGCTTCTTTATTTTGTAAATAAGCATTGCAGCTTAACCAGGAGGAGCTCATTGATGTATGTAGTAATTTTGATCACACTACACTTTATAACAAAATATAAATAAGCATTGTAGTACAAACAGGGGCAGACATTAATGTGTGTCGTCATTTTAGACAAATTACACTTAATAAAAGTGAAGTTATTATTTTTTTCCCATCAAAACTTCGCACTCGTCTCGCACATTAAGACCAATGTTAGTCCAGCTAGTTAGCTGTAAGATAGCTAGTTTATGAAGCAGGTTAATTAGGGTCAAGATGAGTTCAAGAGTTTAACTTCCTGAGTTGAAGAGGCACAGTGGCGGACTGACTGTAGTCATTTGAAACAGCAAGTGTATGGCTCCAACGTGATCTCGCTATGAATATTCGTAACGTTACGTTAGCTAACTTAATTGTGTCTGAAAATACCACTCACATCATTTTGTTTAATAAGATGTCCCATGTCCTCCGTCTTCTGTAGTTTGGGTGTTTTAGACATTGCAGACGTGACGTTTTTTTGTTGAGCTGCTGGGCGAGTGGAGTTCTTCTTCGCCTTGTTCTTCTTCTTCTTTGTTTTGTTTAATGGCAGGTGCATCTATCATTAAAGTTGCATTACTGCCACCTGCTATGTTGTAGTATGAGCCAGAGTTCCCTGGTGGTCAGTCCCTTAGAAAACTAAACAAACTAAATAGGAAGGGAAATGAGGACCTGGAGTATGAGCGGTCGTTGTTTCCGCGTGGTCCTAGTGCGTGCAAGATACCCTGTCATTTGTTTGGTTTTACAAATATGAGTTTCATTTTCGAACTATGAACGTTGATGGTGCCTATATGTAGCCCAACGTTCAGATGTTACATACAGGTAGTCTGGAGGCCTACCTTTTACTGTCACGTTATTTGTCAATCTTGTACCTCGCTTAGTATGGTTTGGTCCTCACAGCTACCCTTAGCGCACGTGACGATCAGCTGACTCCAATCGGAAGCTTTGAGGAAGCAGGCTCCAAAAACAACAGATCTTCACACACAATACTTGACTTTTGCAGTTATTTACGATTAATAATAATGGAGTCGACCCTAGAACAGCATCTCGATGATACGTGAGTTAATACCAGACTGTGGTTGAGTTTGTATTTAACTGTTGGGACGTTAAAGACGACTGAAAGCTCTTTGTTTGTCTGTGTTGTTGGCAGCATGAAGAATCCAGCAGTTGTCGGAGTGCTCTGCACGGATCAACAAGGACACAATCTGGGCTGTAAGAAGACACTGTTTGTTATCCTAGGTTCATATAAAACACGTTAGTCAAATGTATTTAGACCAAACTGGCCTTTTATTAAAAATCTATATATGTTCAAGCACAGATTGCCAACAAATCAAATGTGGATATTGTCTGGTGTTCTCAGACAAGTATGACAGTAAACTGGACATGTTGAGGTTTTGGGCTGTTGTCAAACAAAAAAGGCAATTTTGAGATGTCGTCATTGGCTCTGGGAACTTGTGATGAGCATTTCCCGCTATTTACTGACATTCTATAGACCAACCGGTTAATTCAAGATTTAAGGTGCATGTACCGTTATTTTAAAGCACACGGCTGCACAAAGAAATTAAGTTTATGCTAAACAAGAAATAACAAACAAAAACAGAACATTGATTAGTCTTACAGCCTGAGGAAAGAAGCTGCTTTGTCTGGTGCAATGCAGAAATGCACGTTTTCTAAATTTGTATAACACAAACAACTTGCTACCCGTAGTGTTTTGCCAACCTGGGTCATAAACAGCCCAAAGTCAATGATGTTCACAAAGTTAGGCTAATAATTGCTCTTTTTGGGGAAATGCGTTATGGATGCTAAATGACATGGTCAATCAAAATGCTCAGAAACCTTGCTGCTAATAAATAACAGAGTGAAGTTATTTGTGAGCATCACTCACAATAAGTAACAGAGTCAGGTATAGAATATGACTCTCACTGCCAACGGAAATGTGGACACAAGACTTTTTCTGTGCAGTTCTGAATACAACCAATTTATTTGATCGTACTGGCGCTGTATCATTTTAGGAGGCCTTCCGTCTGATTTTTGGTTCTGACCGATGTGATCACATTTAAAATGAGAAAAACCCATGAGAGATTAAAATGTTTAATGTAAGGTGTCCCCGTTGTTCACCTGGTTATATCTCGTTTGTTTAAGTACAAAAATCAAAGTGTCAAAACAACAAATTGTGGTTTTACAGAGATTTATATGGCCGGACCAAAATGTTAACGTATTCCTTCAAGGGGAGCAGTTAGGGTCACTGGACAGTAGTGGAAATACAAGCTGATTGTCTCCTTGAGCAGAAGGATTATTAACTTGATAAAACCAAAAACATGTTGGTTTTTTTGCAAATGTTAAATGTAGCTCTAGACTTTGGAGAGACACACCTAAGTGATGATGGATGAATGCCTTTCAGTTACCAGAGGAGAACGTTTAATTAGTGCTCCTTTTGACGTTTCTTCAGTTCTGTTTAGTAACTCTTTAATATCTCACAATCCACAGGTCGTGGCTCCCTGTCTGATGAACACGGCGGTGTTGTGTCAGTTTTGGCCAAACAAGCTGCAGCTCTCGTCAAAGACCCAACAGATAGTCCGACAGTGTGCTTGGAGTCTGAGTCAGGGTGAGCCCTACCAAAACCTTTTGTGCTTTTTTGCTTGACTGACTTGCATCTTCTCCTTTGTCTCCATCCCAGTGAATTTAGGAGGGTCTGTCTGCAGTGGTTTTGATTTACACTTGTGGAGATCAATACATCTTGGGAATAAAACTGTTGAAAGAGATCCAAAATCAAAGATTGAGTGTCTATTGTTTGAACCTCAGACTGAGCTACACGTCTTGGCAAAGGAGTTTAGCTTTCATTTGCGCGACTCTGCTGCCACCTTCTGGACTCTGCAAAACATCTTCTGGTTCATGGGTGACCAGTGACTAACACCAATGCTTACCATTATTAGAGAGAAGTTATTTTAAATGTTAGACCTTATAGTGACTGAAGATGAGTCTGCTGCTTTGTTGTGACTGGCAGGCTGCTTTGTAAGTATGGTAGAATTACAGTATTTGTCAACAAGGCATAAATCAATGACTTCATGACTGGGACAGATATTAAATCAAAACAAAAATTGACAAGTCGCTAATCCTCATGTTATTTCACTGTTGGTTAAGAGGTCAATATTTGTAGATATTTATGCTTTTTAAACAGTACATTTATGAAGAAAAATTATTTATGGGACTATTGCTGATGACAATGATACTAAATGTAATTCTTCCAGTCATAACATCACCAACAATATTAATGCATGCTTAAGGGATTTTATTAAAGAGTGTAGTATTGTTTACCAGGTGAATGTTTGTCTGAGTAAATTGTATTTGTTTGCTTGTTTTGTAGAAACATTCTGGTGAGGAGTCATGGGACCGTCACAGTAGCAGTTCACAAGATAGCATCTTGAAGACAACACAACTTACTGAGGAGTTACACAACCTGGTTGAACTCTTAAGAAAGATGTTAAGTTTGCAGGAGAAACCTGGAGTTTCCACATGTTTGTTTTCTGCAGATAACATTTTTAAACCAGAACATGCTTGCCAATTGCTTGCCATGCTTGCCAACACTTGGAGTTAGATTCCCTTCTTTTAAATATATAAATATGTACACCAATCTGTCAGTAATGCATTAATAAAAAAGGCCCATCGTGTTATTTCCAGCCATGTTAATACTTGGTCTGTGTGTCTTTTTGTTGTCATCCTTCATTCCACGGCACTGATGCACAGAGAACAACCCTAAATAAACTTCAACTCGACTTTATGTTGCCCTTTTCCGTGTTAAGTATATTCCTTATTACCTCCTTTGATCGGTGTTTTGTTGTTAACCAATTGATTTTCTGCGGCAGCTGCATGTCGTAAATCCCAGAAGAAAAAAAAACTAAAAACCGTTTCTTTTGCAATCAGTAATCAATCAAATCTGTGATGAAGCGGAAGGATCTCACGCATATGATTATGTGGGAACAGGTAACCGGGAAGCTTTAGGTGTTTACTCGTTTACATTCACCGGGGAGATTTGACTCATCTCTGGGTGAAGGTAGGCTTTGCCAATCGAATGAATACTGCCCAGGACTGATTGATCAGAAAACCTGCGTGTCCTGTTCACCACACGTGGTTGCATATCTTGTAGACTTGCCAGTGCGTCTTGGTGGCGCACTGCCTGTGAACAGGCAGCTCTGGTGTTTTCACCGCAGAGCTTTTTTTCTCGCTATCTCTCTCTCTCTCTCTCTCTCTCTCTCTCTCTCTTCTCTCTCTCTCTCTGATGAGGTCCACTGCTACGTCTCAGTCACGTGGCTCTCCTCAGTGAACGCTTAGCTTTCTGCGGCTCCTCAGCAGAGCCAGCGGTGTTGAGGCTGCGATGTGAGACGCAACTCAGAGAGACTCGCTCATAGAGGCAAAGTTATGGCACGGTCATCCCCGGAGAAAAAGCTCCCGCAGCAATCTCTCTCTGCCAAAAAGTCCCTCACTGGTGATGCGCACATCCTTCTGGGACGCACAAACCCGGAGCGAGAAAACCCCAAATTACGCGTCAAATTGAACTAATTGAATATTGGGGCAGAAGCGCGTCGAGGACTGAAGGACATTTCAGGTATGGACTTATTTGCACATACACGCCAATCAATTGTTTTCAATACAAGTTGACCTAACAAAAACATTATATTCACATTTAGACTGTACTGTTTGTTACACCAAACTCCCTTCTCTGAGAAGTCAAGCACAAGTTACCATCCAAACTGTGTTCCTCTGCGACCCTCGAAAGTTATATTTGGTTTCCAAAGTTTTCTCCCACGTCAGTGTGCATGTTCGTGACTGTTTTGTATCGTACAGCTCAATCTTAAGACGTCCAATGACGCAATTTACCGCTCAAGGGGCCCGAATTGTGAAGATATTGTGGCATCTGCTTGAACCACCCTTTTCTCGCCTCCCCAGCAGTTTTGAGTTGCGCGAGGGCCACAATGCAACAGGCCTGTGAAGTGAAGATATCAACCAGCGTGAAGATAACAATCAGCTCACAGCTACACACGGTAAGACCTACCTGTTTTCTCCCCACAATAATATGGGTTTGTGTGTGCCTCCGTAGACTATAGCTAAAATCTTTCAGCTAAACACCCTGCATTTACTATATAATCTCACAATTCTTCAGTACCGACGTCTGCTTTTCCTCAAGTAAGGCTGTGGTTATATAGCTGGAGGTGCATTTTGGTTTATCTTGATTAACAAAATAGTCAGGCAGACAGTAAGAAATTAAGGAAATAACATAAGAGAAAGTTATTGAGAGCAAATTTTCACAAACTGACTTTTTTTGCCAATCTTTTTTTAGAGTATCAGTTTTCCTCACTTTACTGTAATGCAGAGCCGTGAAGAAATTCAAACACTGGCAAGTTAGTAGTTCGGCTGACAAAGTAATCTACAGGAAAGAATAGAGATAAAACCAGTTTCCCTACTATCTTAAAAAGGTGTCACCTCATAACTCCATACTGCCACTCCATCCATCTGTTGATGGCACGGCTGACTCTTTTCTAATGGCTTTTCTTCATTACTACACGTTATTAGCAATTAAAACTTATTGTCATTAGTTCTCATTGTAAATGGAAACACAAAGAGGGAAGAAGAAGAGAGCACCATTCTTCGTAGTGCAACACATCTTTTGAGTCAGATTGCCGCCTGAAGCACTATTGCTGCATACCATCATGGGCCACATTCTTCAAAGTTTGACAGTGTAACGGTATGGCTCTTGAAATGGCAGTAATGATGTGCCGATAGATCCGTCATTTCGGTCTGAAATATCTCAACGGTTAGATAGATTGTCACTCAATTTTGCACAGAAATCTGTAGTTCCAAGAGAATGAGTTTTGAGGAAGAGTGAAATATTATATCAACAAGATGGATTGGCACCAAATTGTACATATCTTGTTGTGTAGATAATGCTAGTTATGTATTTGCTTTCAGGTTTCAGAGATGTGAACATGCATTCATTTTCATGCATTTTTCCTCATGTTCTTGTATCTTATCATGGTCCACTCCTTGTTGCAGGCGTAAAGCTAATCTTGATGCAGCCATAGTTACAAGTGCCCTTCAACCAACCTGAGAATGACACTCGGAGAATAGGACTCCTGAGTTTATTCTCCACATCCAGAGGCTTCAGGCATACTACCAAATCAGCATTAACAGGTAACTCAGCCAGTTAAGAATAACTGTTATCGTGTGCTGCTGATGCTGTTGCTGCTCGGGTTAACAACTAACCAGGGTCCCCACCCATGTTACATGTAGTTACTTGGTAACTACAGGGTATCTAGGATGTGTTCTGAAGCATTACCTGTGTGTGTGTGTGTGTGTGTGTGTGTGTGTGTGTGTGTGTGTGTGTGTGTGTGTGTGTGTGTGTGTGTGTGTGTGTGTGTGTGTGTGTGTGTGTGTGTGTGTGTGTGTAGGTGTGTGTGTGTGTGTGTGTGTTATGTGTGTGTGTTTTTAAGGGTTCCTATGATATTATTGCATGATGGACATGTGCAACTTTATCATTCAGAGCAGCTGAAGAGTGAGTTGTAACTGAGCAGTACTCTGGACCAATAAATGAGTCCGCAGATGAAACTGAATAATGCTTCATGAGTAGTTTTACGCTCAGAATTTAAACAGTGAAAATTGAGGACAGTAGTGCTCTCTATAGTAAATAGGGATTGATTTCCGACAGACTAGCACTCCAATAAAGGAAAAAGCATTTTCCAAAATTGTTTAACAATTCTCAAGGCTTCCCTTTGAGGCTTTTGTTTGTAAAAGGTTCCCTGTGTGGTTTTTGACCTCTAGTAGAGCCATGGAGCCGGTGTCTGCATGGTGCACACGGGTGATTTAAAACATATTCCTGCCAATAACTTCACACTATTCCACTGATCAACAGTTGGCAGTAACACATCAAGATATGCAGCAATGTGCCAGCAAGCTTGTAAACATGGATGTCAACAATGCGTGATTTAAAACACATGTGGTATAAAGAAGGAAATGTTCTCCACACAGTTTTTAGAGTTCAAGGATACAAACAATGAATTTTGGTGAGTAACACAGAGCTTTTGTTTACAAGAACTCCACAGGGCCGCTTTAAGACTTCTTTTTTCAGTTTGCTCAGTCTACATGCACCAATTTGGACTCGTAGATTAGCTTTCAGAAGGTGGAGATTAAAAGATAGGTTTAAAGTGTGTCATTGTTTGTTGGGATGCTTTTTTAAATGTAAAGCTCAGATGTGTATATGTCGTATAGGGACAGATTTAGGACATTTGGACATTATTTGCCATTAACCTTACTAAAATCCTATATTATACTAGAAGCAGAATATACAAGTTGTAGAGAGAATCTCATGGTGGAAGTGTGCAATAACATGGTGTTATTCTCAGTTGCTTTGGTACATTTCCTCAGATCAGAATAGAAATTCTCAAAAATTCTCTGTTCAGTAGCCTTACCCCCTAAAATATCTAGTCATTAGTCACATGCAAAATAGTTGAACCAGTTGTCATAATCTGTCAAGCATGTTTTAAAGACATTTCTATTTGATTTATTTTGTACATTTGTCCTGAATGGATGAATTGCTCACAATTGAATCTTGACTTTCACTAATGAAGGAGACTTTATGAAGCGTTAGATCAACCAATGATCAAACAAAATAGCTCAGATGTTACATTTCTAATTATGTAATTTTTTCCTTTGTGCTATGCACTGCTGTAAAACAATCTTGTCTTTTTCCTTTCTGTGTCACAATGATAGGGACTGTCAACAAATGACAGTACAAACCGTAAAGGTGTCAATTTCATTCCTGTTCAACCTGTAATCACTCTCCCACATACAGTAACGTGTAACTTTGCACTGTTAAAATACAGAAAAACTGCAGCCTTGTGCCATTTCAATCATCAAAACCATAGCCAAAGTTTACATCAGAATATACTTACAGAGCACACTGTTATATTGACAACATGGCTAAGCATTTTGACAATCTTGTTTGTAAAGAATGACACAAAGACTTGTCATTCTGATCTCACTGACATGTTCATTGACATTTACTTTTGAGACATAAACTAAGGACTTGGAGCAGGTTACAGGCAGGTAATCCCTTGTGTGGTTCTGTTTGTACGAATTATTTCAAGAGATGCACTTTTTTGCAAATGTTAAGGATGATTCGAGAAACGTACCAAGGCGACTGAGGAAAACTGTAATACCGCGCTACAAAGCTCTGATCTCCAATCCCCCATCGCTCAAACCCTCAGACCACATTCACAAACATGCACTCAAGCACAGTCTGAGGAAAACCTGTGCACAGCACATGGGGGAGAAATACTTTCCTCGCAGTACACTGGCTCAATTCATTCCCCTTTTAATCCGCTCTGTGCTCTCTGCCTAATGTGGTCTCTGCTTCTTATACATGTCTTAGTCGGACTGAGTTAGTGATGCAGGCTACAAAGGACTGGTGATAAACACAGCTTTATACGCTCTCTCCTTCTAATCTGTTCAAGACCTCTTTGCTTTCCAGCATATGAGGCTAGGCAGTCATGTTACACCTTGATTTCTTCAGGTTTCATTAAGACTGTGTCCTGGTCAATGGTCAGTATTGGATCTGATGTACTTCAATCACATTGATTTATGATACGGTTACAGCAGATTAGTAATAATGTATATTCTAACTTTGTATGAAAATAATACTACCTGTTGACTTTACTTGACCCTTCTGGGTTGCATTTATATCTTCACCTCCAGTGACAACCAGACAGTCTGTGACACCAGACTTGTGCATGTGCAATGTGGAGATCGTGTCGTGTAATAAAGTGGACATGTCATGTTGCCTGCCAGACTGAAGACAGACCTTTCTCAAAGCATCGGTTCATGTCTGCAGGAATTGACTACTCCACCTGGGCTGGAAGTCCCGCCCAAAGCCAGTTGATTGACAGCTTTGCCCTTCATAGAATAGCAAAAGCAATAGGGGAAAAATAAAGGGATACAAATAAATAAATAACACTATATAAAAGTGTCATACTCCCAAAAAAATATATACACTAATATATATACAGTATATATAATAAATGAACAAATAAATGTGAAAATAAAATGAAAATTCTTATAATATTGATATTTTATTTTTCATATTTCTGCATTTATTTTTCTCTTCATACTTCCACAGATTTTTATTTACTTGTTTATTCTTTTGTTGTTTTGTATTTGTATTCCACTTTTTATAACTTACTTATATTTTCTTTTATTTATTCCTCCCATTTATTTCAGTTCCAAGAAAGGCTCAAAGTAAATCAATGTCACACGTTTCCTGTTGAGGTGCCAAGTTAAACTGCAGTACAGCTCGTTCTTAACACAGGCATGGACAGTTCGCTCCTCATCCCAGTTGATTATCCCCCTGTTGACCCCCCCCTGCCAGGTGCCAGTAAAACATCAAACTGTATTATCTTCATCATACTTGCATTTCATGGTTATTCTGATCTCTGCTCTAACCTGACTCCTTAAAGGACAAGGGAAAGTCATTACTGTAACTTCATGCGCTTTTAGGATTAAATCCCAAATACAGCTATAAAATATTACAAAGTTCATCACCACCAAAGGAAACCTTATCCCATAATGCTGAGGTCATGCTGACACGTAAACACATGGTCATGTAAACACTGCTGAGACATTATGTCCCGCAGTAGCTGTAATAAGAGAAAAAGAGGTGGAAAATTAACCATGTTTCGTTGCACTGTAACTGACTTGTTTCACAGCTCAGTGACTTAGCGAGTATGACTAATGTCCGTCATCCCCTCAGGATCATTCAGGATCATTACAGATTCATATCTAACATCATCTGTCTTTTTGAATGGGTAAAAAAGATTTGATTAGTATTTTGGTCCACAGTTATTGAAGTTATTTATGTTTTGTTTCCTTTTTTCTCTTCTAGTGAAACCAAGGCAGCCATGAACCTTTTCAGGAAGGATGCCATGGCCTCTAAGAAGGAGAAGGAAAAAGAGATCCATTATGAGGATCCTCCAGATGGAGGTTGGGGCTGGATGGTGGTGCTGCATTGCTTCCTGGTATATTCACCTCAGTTGTTTATGATCTCTCATATCTCATACATGCAAATATTCAGCCCATTACTTTCAACCAACAAGCTTTTAGCTTTCCCAAACACCGTACTCAAATCCAGGTATATTGTGTGGCAATGATGTGGTTTCTCAACAAGGTCCAATTAGGATGGTGGCAGCAAAAAGACTAAAAATGCTTCTCACTCCATAATTGTTGATTTAATAGTCTCCATATGTGAGTTTTACAAAGCACATTCTGTTAATTCAAATTAAGCCTGACGAAAATGTTTATATTTTCCTCACTTGCACTCTTTGTCTGCACTGATCTCATCTCCCTCCCATTATTTGTGTGTGTGTGTGTGCGTGTGTGTTGCTATGTGCGTCCCTGCAGGTAAACGTCCTAGTGATGGGAACACTGAAGAGTTTTGGCATCTTCTTTGTGGCATTCCAAGATGAGTTTGGAGGCTCATCAGAAAGCATCAGCTGGATCGGTTCCATCATGTCCAGTCTGCGTCTGTCTGGAGGTTTGTGTCAGAGTGAAGCCAACTCTGTCTGCGTCCCCTTCACAGCCCTGCATTGAGTTTAAAAACAATGATATTTTACTGTTTGAAGCTACTTTTCCTCCGCATTTTTAAACATTGAAAAACATTCTACGTCTTTGTGCTTCTTCTCCAGCACCCCTTGCCTCTGTGGCCTGTGCCAAGCTAGGAACCAGGGTGACCTCCATCACTGGGGCGTTTCTGGTTAGTGGAGGCTTCCTCCTCAGTATTTTCGCCAACAGTGTGGTGTTCCTCTACATCAGCATGGGAGTGGTAGTTGGTGAGTAGAAATTTGTGGTACGCCAAAATGCCTCAATGAGTCCCAAACCTGCTGATAAATCTAAAACCACAAAGCCAACCCAACGTATCCTCTGCACGACGACCACTCTTCCAATCTATCTCGATTAATTATTTATCTTGTCTGCCCACATTCCTGTTGAAGACACAGTGTCTGATATTGATAACCTTCCTTATTCTTCGTAGGAATTGGTTTTGCACTACTTTACCAAGCCTTCTCAGTCGTCACAGCGCTATACTTCCGAAAGAGGTTAGCAACAGCCTATGCGATCGGGCGTTCTGGGATGGGTTTGACCTTCGCCCTTGCTCCGTTCACTCAGTTGCTCCTGGACAAGTATGCTTGGCAAGGTATGCAGGAAAAAAATCTGTTAATGACTGGTGCACACTGTGTAATGTACGTGAGCATGTTTTCTGGTGTATTTCCTTTTTTGTGTAGGTAGCATATCCAAGGTGACATTTTAGGTCCTGAGGTCTCTTTGTCCCCCACAGGTGCAATGCTGATTCTTGGCGGTCTCATGCTGAATCTGGTGGCCACTGGGATGCTCCTGCGACCAATGAGAACCTATGTGAAGCCTCCTGTTTCAAACCCTACCTCTTCTCCTATTCAAAAGAGCCCTGCTGCATCCCTTAAGAGCTCTTCAGAGAAGGAATACACCAAGAGCTGCTTGAATGGCTCCCCTCACTTATCCAATGGCATCTCCAAAGCAGATTCATTGCCATCCCCTCCTCCTCTTCCTCACGGGGACGCTGAGAACCTGGGGGGCCAATGTACTCAGGGACCCCAGGACCACTCAGTGAACCCTGAACTGACCAGACTGGTCCTTAATGGTGTGAATGGACACGAGCCTCACCATGACTTGGGTCAATGTAAACCCACATCTCCAGACATCTCATCGGAGCTCAATGGCAGCATGAATGGGTCCACCACTGTTGGATTACCCTCGCATGCCAGCACTCCGAATGAGGTGACCATCACAAAAACCAAAGTACTGGATTTCTCCCTGCTAAAGGACCCTTTCTTTTGTATCTACACTTGGTCCTTGGTCTTTAGCCAGCTGGCCTACTTCATCCCCTATTTCCACCTGTCCGCTCGAGCTAGAACCCTGGGCATCAATGCCATGGACGCTTCCTTCATCATCTCTGTGGCAGGTGAGGCAGCCATTGGTCAACATGTTCTACTATGTTTTTATTATCCAACTTAAAGGACTAGTTTGACGTTTTGGGAAATAGAGCTTACTCTCTCTTTTTTTTGACAAAAGTTGAGAAGATTGATACC
The DNA here is from genome assembly GCF_910591455.1 of Pholis gunnellus. Classification (NCBI taxonomy): domain Eukaryota; kingdom Metazoa; phylum Chordata; class Actinopteri; order Perciformes; family Pholidae; genus Pholis; species Pholis gunnellus. The sequence continues at coordinate 14,591,083 of NC_136536.1, forward strand.
AAACACTTGTCTGCAGAGTAAATATAGCTGCAGCCAGCTAACATAGCTTAGCATAAAGACTGAAAACAGGGGGAAAGAGCTAGCTTGGCTCGGTCCAATGGTAACAAAATCCTCCAACCAGGAACTCTATAGCTCATTGTTTTAAATGTTGGATCTCATCAACGTCAAATCTTCAGTGAACACGTTATGGCTTGCGGAAACCAAGCGGGTTTCCCAAAACATAGAACTGTTTTGCTTATTATGCAATTAAACTATGATGATTGTTCCTATAAATTGAGTTTGAGATCAAGCACAACTTCACCTCTTATGTATAGAAGCATTGTCATACTTTTCTATTAAGATGTACTTTAATTGTTTTAAAGTTGAGATTGGTGGATTTTATCAATTAAACTATTCTCATCACAAAATGTGTTGCAGAAATGTTCCTCTTCTGGGTTAAACACCAGTCTACATTGACTGTGTTTGAAATGTGGATGCTCTTTAGAAATCACTCCTGATTGAATAGACAGTGGATTGCTGCCATTTGTCTTTGAATGTGGCTTCCAGCAGGGATTTCACAGTGACTTTGAAAAGGGAGATCCAGGTTTTTTTAGGACTGAGTTTAGGAAGCTATGCAAAAAAAGTCCTCAGTCAACTTTTAGGCATTAATTATTTGTGAGCTCCTCAGACTCTGCAGTCTTATGTAATGAATGTGCTTACATAAAAGCTGAACTTTGGTCCACTGGCCAGGGTGGGTGGGTTTAGCAGTATGCCATTGATGAGGCCACTCCATTATTTACAGAAAGCAGCATTAACATGTTGACCACCGCCCACATGTGCATGTAATTCTTGACGATTGCTTCGTCAGGCTTTGTGAATAGTTGAAATACTCCAGACGGTTAGAGGCTTCCGTTTTGTAATCTATCCATTGGTAATCAGTCCTCAACTAACAGAGATAGTATAACATTGTAATAGTCTTTTAGGGCTTTGTATTGCCTTCATTCTGCAGCTGGAGAATGACAGGAAAGGGGGAGAAAGAGGGGATGACACGCAGCAAGGGGCTGCAAGTCTCTCTACAGGGTGAGCTAAAGGCCGCTCCAGATAGTAATACCTTTGATGAAAGGTGCTTTTTAGTTAAGAATTATTACAGTTAAATGGTCCCATCAATTATTACTTCTTTAGTGATGTAAAAAAGGGAGATGATGTGAGGGACGCTATTGTCACAGTAACACAAAAAGTTCATACATGTGTGAAATTAAATTAAATTGTTTGAATTATGCATCAGTGCCTCGGCTTTTGGGGGGAAGTGGTTTAAATTCCCTAAAGGACTGTTTCGGTGTCCCAAAAAGCAAAGTAATTGTAATGTACGGTATGCAGATGGCCTATTAATATGCAGCGTTTTCTTTTGTCAACATTGGTGCAGCTGGATATAACCACTGCTGGAGGATTAAGCCAAAACTAAGATGGATGTCAAATAACACTGCTGTATAAAATTAGATGGGATAAACTAAAATTAACTGACAAAGTGGCTTCATGGGCCCTAAACTAGTCTCTACATTGTCTCTATGGCAAAAACCAGAGGACATAAAGAGTTCCCTGATGGTCTATGGGGTCACTTCTGAGCTTCACGCCAGCGATCAGTGCCAGCGAGCAGCAAGACTGACCGCTTCTTTTGATTCAGACACGTTTGTTCAGTCACATTCTCTGGTCATGTGCACTGAGAGAGAGACAGAGCTAGAGAGACGGGGTGCCACCCACACCACAAAGCCACCATCCCAGTGTCCCTCTTTCCCCGAACTAGCGCTTGTCATAGAAGCTGAGGGAGGGAGGCCACTGTCGTCCGGGTCAGTCTGTTCGTCAACCCTCAGCCACCATCACTGGAGCCAACTGGAGTTGCTAAGCAACACCTAACTGAGTAAAGTTGTTGGCGTGGTGACAAGAGGGGCTCCCAATTTAGTTTGAGTCCAGTCCTGAAGTGCCTTATACTTTGCAGAGGAGCACTGAGGCTGAATACGTACAAAAGAGGAGGCAAGACAAGCCAACTTCCACCTCAGAGAAGCTGGGAAAACCAACACGTCTTTTATAACCGCTTTGCTTTAATCTAGTGACAAAATATCCCTCCTTGAAGTAAAGGGAATGGCACCTCTCTATGCCTTGCAACCTCCCCCTCCCTCGTCGGTTAACGCCCAGAAGCATGCATACAGTATACACCTTCTCTACCTGTCAGCTCTACGGGGACAACTAACAATGTCCCTAATGCTGTTGGCTTAAGGTGCTACTTGGAGAGGCCAAATTTAAACTGCAGTGGACTGAGTTTGAAAAAGAACAGCTGCAGGCCTGAACCAACATGCTGAGGCTAAAACACACAAACAAACTCACAACTTGTCTGTGTGCAAACAGGGACACCCCGGGACACTGTCTTGGGTCACTAGAGGAGGACACATAAACACAGCACAGCTGCCTCATGTCATCTTTCTAACCTCGGAGGAGAGGAATGCTCTAGAGTTATGTAAGGAAAGTAGAGGTGTTCACTCACGAGGCATTTTGTTTTTCGTTCATGTGAACTTCAGTCAAAGCCTTGAAGAGTGAAGACGTAGCTGATCATCATTAATTACATCATTACATCAACTAGTAACCTTAATTAACCTTTATTCACAATGAAGGTAAATCTGCATACTGTATGCAAACTCATCCATATTCAGCTGAACTTTCATCTGTTTCAACCTGTGGGTGGCTGCAGGCTGTGCAGTTGTGGTGCAGAGGCTGAGCAAAGGATGGGTAACTGTGATCTGCATAGAACCAGTTTGTTTCATTGATCAATGGCTCAGCGCTGCCTGCTTGTAGCTATTCCTGCGGCGGTCAATACACCACTGCAGTTTCCGCACTGCCTATCGCGTTCCAGTTGACCTCAGCAGAGAACAGCACATATCTGCCCAGTCATCATACCCGACTGGAGCAAACAATCAATCAGATGCTACGGAGTGCATAATGAGTAGTTTGCCTGGGTGTTGCAAGTGTAATACAGATGTCAACAAAGGATATGTTGCCACCCCACTGTTTGTGGAAACATTCTCGTTTCAGAGGACGGGAACAACCGGAACTCAAAATAGATTTGTCTAGATGTCCCGTTTGTTATTCATGCAGACCCGTGTAGTTTAGCTGCAACGCGTCATTCTTCCCTCATATTCTGTGTCTGCCGCACCCTCACTCACACACGCACGCACACACGCACGCACGCACACACACACACACACACGCACACGCACACACACCTCCTCCTCACAGCTTTTAGACAACAATGTGTATGATTTCAAAGGAATGCTCACAAGTCCCTGCATGTAACCTTTGGTAGATGCCCTCATCTTAGCTGCACTTGAACTTTGCATCACACTTAATTTCATGGAAATCCATTCTATAGTTTTCCAGGTATTTCACTGAAACAGAAATGTGTACCTGATGGTGGGGCTAGAGGAAAGATCATGGATCACCAAAGTTATTAGGATTCATTATCTGGGAACAATGAATGTCTTTACAAAATGACATGGCAGTGCATCCGACAGTTGTAATATTTCAGCCTGGACCAAACTGTCTGCATTGAGATTTGTGTTTTTTCAAATTTTTAACATTTGGGTGAACTGACTGCTTTATGCATCTAACTTTCAAAAAAGTCTCTGAACATTTGCGTTGCAGTAGTAGATTATTCCTAGTGCTTAATAATCAGTCTGCTTTATTCAGTTAATTGCTCTGGTCCTGGACATCTGTGGCTGTAGATTGGATCTGTTTTCTAAATGTTCAATGTGAAGCTTTGTGAGAAGACATTTTTGTCTAAAAGTGAAGAGAGCATGCTCTGTCTTTTGGATTCCATCAAAAACTCCATTACCAAAGAGCAGCTTATACCTGAATATTTTATTGTATGCTTTCCCCAGTCTGCCTCTCTTTTCTCACTCCTTCCTTAAAGAAACAGTGAGGAATATCTTACTTTACTTTATTTAACCAGGATAATCAGTACATACTTTTGAAAACGTAACAATAAGACAATCAAAGCCAAAGAAACAAGAAGGAAGCTGACAGTTTATACTGAAGTCTACTTTTCACTTATTTGTTATCCTTTTGCTCTCACCCCCAAGACTTACAGTTTTACTTTGACATTTCTAAGCCTCACGTTTTGCCTTCGTTGCAGGTATCACAGAGACCATCGCCCAGCTGGCCTCGGGCTGGGTGACAGACAAGAACCTGTTCCATAAATACCATTACCACAAGGCCTACCTGATCCTCTGTGGCCTGGTCAACCTGCTCTCCCCACTGGCAACCTCTTACATCCTGCTGATGTTTTACGCTATCTTCTTTGCCATCTTCTGTGGTGGATACATGGCTCTGCTCCTGCCCGTTCTAGTAAGGAGACCACCCTATTTGAACATGCATGCTATGCATTTGTACTCTTGACGCTTTACTTCACAGGTCCCGGCATTTTTTATATGTAATTAACTAGGAAGAATTTAAATATGGGCTTACAGATTATCAATGGATGAATAATGAATAAACAAGGGGTCAGTTTTAAAGGCCAAGCCCAACGGTGAGGGCAAAATGGAAGTTCTTGGGCGGCTCTAAGTGCAGAAGCTGGGTGATGTGGTTAATAGATCAGAGGGTGTGGTGATTAATAAATAAACTCTCAGCCAGTCACCCTTGTCTCCTCATTCTCAAACCGCTCTGGCAGTCACAGAGATGAATGACGACAATGGTTCAACAAATGGAAAGAGGCTTGAAGAGTTTTTGACATTTTTGATTGAAATGTGTAGCGTTACTGTGTTGTCACTGCACATTTACTTCAATTATTGTGTTTGCCGTTGTTGACCAAATCGAACGATTGGCAGGAGGTTGACATAGCGGCAGAAACAGATGTGGTTCTGAGGCGTCTATTCTCAGCCCAACGTCTAAGACACATTACACCAAAATACCAACAAGTCACTTTGTGCTGCCTCATTTGACTGAACCTCCTACCCGTCTGCGACTCTCTTCACACCTGATCATCGCACACTCACTGGCACTAAAATATCAGACAGACGGGCAAAGCAAATATCCTCTGTGAGGCTGCACTTAGTCACAGTGGTGCTTCGAGCTACACTAACATCAGCATGGTAATGTGGTTACAATGACTATGCTAATATGCTGATACTAAGCAGGAGTTTACCATGTTCACTAACTTAGTTAACATGCTAACGATTGCCATTTAGCACTAAACACAAAGTAAAGCCGAGGCTGATGGGAATAATTTTGGAAGTATTTGGTCACGAACCAAAGTGTTGGATATGTAAAACTTTGACAGACGATGGCGCTAGATGAAAAGCTGTGTTGATCCCCACAGTTATTTCAATGCAGCCTGAGGGGAATATGAATTTCTCTATAAAAATGTGTGCCAGTCTTTCAAGTAGAGATATTCCATGGAGCAAGTGAAAACTTTAACCTGCTGCTTGTACAGAGAAAAAGTCAGGGGATCCCCAAAGTCAGTGCAGTTCATCCTCTGGGGACCATGAATATCTTTATAAAATGTCATGGCAATCCATTAAAAGGTTTTTTGAAATATTTGAGTCTGGACCACAGTGGTGGACTGATGCAGCATGTTGAGTATAAATGGAGCAGTTCTTTAATGGAAATTGCTCTAGAAATCAGTAACTGCTTATGAACTCAACACAACTAAACTCAAATAGCTAAGGACTATTTTCAATATAAAGAGTTCCAATTTACATAGTTATTGAAGGGAACTTGATAGTAAATTATTAGGAAGTTACAGACCCATAAAATAAACTGTTACCTAACCTTTGTTCAAATTCACAGGCCTAAGAAATGTCTCAACTAGACACTTGGTGTAAAAAAAAAAAAATCCAGAAAGATATACAGTCATGGCTTCTTTATCATATTACAAGGCACTGCAGGGCAGATAGAAAGTGATTCTGAACAAATTTCTAATGAAAACTGTCCCTTATAAAATCAATAAAGGTTTGTGAAAACAATTAAATAATAAGTGCTACAGTGTGCTCTCTCAATACCATTTGACTTTTCACAGAATCCCGCCAGCGTCAGTCTCACCATATTATCAGAGTGTAGATAATTTACCAAGCAAGACCCGGACAGTAATCACACTCTCTAATCTGTTTGAATCACAATAACTGTATTTGTGTGTTGAGACTTTTGTATTATCAACTGTGGCTTCATTACATCATTTTGTCACACGCTGAGATACAAAAGACTGTTTCCAACTGCCTTAATGGGTGGAACAACATATTAAGCCAGCGATTATCCAGTATCGTCAGGTTATAACACACGTGAGAACAAAAACGTGAGAACAAAAACGTGAGAACAAAAACGTGAGAACGAATGTGGTGTGATTTCACTTCTCAATAGTGTGGTTTCAAAGGGAAAGACATGCCTCTGGGCCTCAAAGTGTGATCAGTTTTATTTTCCTGAATGTGAAGGGAAGAACCAGTCGAACCAGTCTCCTCTGCCTATTGATCTACATAACTGATTTTCCTGGCAAAGTTTTACCCAGGATGAGTTTGAAATGTATGTCAGGTGTTTACATCTCCTGAAACATGCAGACGTCTCACCTTGTTTGACTTGGCAAGTGTTGATGTGATGTTATCTCAGATGACCTTTTACTGGTATTTTGCTGACAGACATGTGCATTTAAAGTAATTCAAACATAAACAAAAAGATGCCCCACCCCACCTAAACCTGCTGCGACTCTCATATGAATTGACATCTGGTTAGATCGCTGATTCATCGTCAAGCTGCTGTCATCGTCAAGCTGCTGTCATCTTGTGTGCCAGAATTAAAAGCTTCCAAATGCTATAATTTTATGCATGTTTTAGACAATGTATTACAAGTCAACTGTAGACTCCTACTGTTTCCCCAAGCTTACCATACTTTTTAGTTTGTATGTTGTTTGTCCTCTTCTGTAGGCAGGTATTTGTTTTCATCCTTATCATGCAGTATCAACTTGCAGATATTTTCAACATTTTTGACAGGTAATGCATCATGTTGAATAGTTCAAAATAGCTCAAAACATTCATCCATTTAAGATTGTTGTATTCTTTGGAAAATGCCTGTTACAATATGGTAGTAATATGACGGAAATGTGATTTGCATAGTGTTGAAATGCATGCAAAACATTTTTCTTTCAATTTTAAAAAGCCATTAAGAAAGAATATGACCCAATAAGAACCGCAGGTTGAATTTGTTGTTCTGCTCTGCAGGTTGATCTCGTGGGGGCAGAGAAACTCAACAACTCCATGGGCTTCTCCATGTTCTTTGTCGGCCTAGGTTGCCTGACAGGACCTCCTTTGGCAGGTGAGTGGGTCCCGTCATGGAAAACCTTTAGTCAGACACGTGCTAACCCACTTTTCTACAGGCACACAATAACAACCCCATACATATGCACTGCATGTGTAGCCATGACGTTTCTGTCTTGAAGTGATTTGTTACACAGAGGGCAAGGTGAGGTTTGTACGTGTGTGTGTGTGTGTGTGTGTGTGTGTGTGTGTGTGTGTGTGTGTGTGTGTGTGTGTGTGTGTGTGTGTGTGTGTGTGTGTGTGAGAGAGTAGATAAGTCTTTCTCATGAACATATATTATTTGGAGGGTGTTGAGGCACATTTTTATGGGGCCCTGAATTCCTTGCAGTGCCTCCAAGTGTGTGCCTGCCTGTCTGTGTGCATGCAGTCATTATGAAGAGTGAAAACTGAAACACACAGGAGAAAAACAGCCTATAGTTAGTGCAGCCCTTAATGTCGACTGGGACTTTGGGGTTGCTTTGACAAAAATGCATACAGGGGTTACTGGGTCACATGTCAGTAGAATAACAGTGTTGTGTTTATGGCAGGCTTTGAGTCACTCTGTTTAACTAATGGCAGATTGTCTTTGTTAGTCTTAGAGGGCCGTTTCTAATCTGGAATCAGTTTGTTGTTAAAGTGTTTTTCTTTTACAACAGGTTGTGGCAGATTCATGAACTACGCTTTCTCTCGGTCAGCCCCAACAAATAACAAAAACTGTGTGTGCGAGTAAAACCAGTTTTCATCTTCAATGCATGGAATGATGAAACTTGCTTCGAGCTTGCACAACATATTCACTCACATTGTATCTGGAAAAAATAAATCTTCGTGGCCTTAGGTAACGTTTGGCTCCAGTTAAACCGGGGGGTTCCCTTGAACCTATTGACATGGACCCTGTAAACTAAGTTGGGCAGTCCCTTCAAAGGAGCATATGGATTTCGGGGTTGAAATGTGACTAATGACCCCGTTTAGGGTTGTATGGAAATAGCATGTGGCTCTGTTTACCATCCCTGCCCTGCTGTTCAAGTAAGAAACGTACAGAAGGTAAACTGTAGTCGTTGCGTGTGACAACATTTTTGTCATATCCAGTTCTTCCGGATTGACAACTGTCCAGTAAACCTGCTTATTATCTGATCCAGTGATACTTTTCTGTCAAGTGAAAGGTTAACATGGCTTATGTAAAGAAGACAAATACAAAGACAGAAACTTATGAGTCACCTGCAGTATACTTTTACACCCAAGTCACACATGCTAGAAATGTGAGCTCTCACCATTCTGTAATCGAGATGTATGAAGAATGTAAAACTGTGTCAAATTAGAAATAAAGGGTTCACTTTAAAAAAAAATGTAACATCCATTTTGGAAAGAAATACCTGAATGAAATTGTATAACATTTGACAAACATATGTGTCCTCAATTTACCAACGTCTTTGTAATTGTTGGTACTATGACATGTCTTGTGCAATACTATACTATGTCGTTTTAATTACATTTTAAATGACGTTTTTATGGTATATCATATGATACCTATTTTTTTATGTACCATACTATAACATTTTTATTATTTGAATTTATTATGACAATCTTTTTTTGTCACTTTTGTCACATAAAATATCACTTCATATAAAGTGTTTAAAGGGGCCGTCTAGAGTCCAGTTTCACTTTGTTTAGCACCTTCTAAACTGTCCTCACCCCACATGTATTGTATTATTATTCCATTACAAACCCAGTTGCAAATCTGACTTGCATACAAAGAAAATTGCACTGGCTCCTATAGAAAGTTACAAATCGTTATTGATAATTATAGGGTATTTCAAAACAACATTGTTCTAGTATTTATACACAAAAATGTAAGAAATACAACTATAGTTGTTTTATTTGCATGCAAAGGGATTTTATCCCAACTAATTTTATACCTTTTCCATTGAAAGTCCATGTGTGCCTGTGAATCAATATTGATTCCAAGTTTTAAAAATGTCTTTTGAAAAATAAGATACAGCATGAAATCCCCACAACAACACTTTCGACAGGCTTCCTCAGCTCGTTGCCACATGATATTTCATGAAGTTATGTTGCTATAAATGAAACGTGCTGTGTATTACTCAATAAATAGACAGGCTCTTAAAGTGTTCCTGTTTTTGTGTTTTGCAGGCTTCCTGTACGACTACACTCAGACTTACGACTGCTCTTTCTACCTGGCTGGGCTCTGCTATCTCCTCTCCTCTGTCTCTCTGTTCCTGGAGCCGCTGGCTCAGCGCTGGAAGGCCAGGAACAAAGTGACCCGGACCAAGAGAGCAGAAAGCAGCTGTAAGACCAACGGCTGCTTCACCCCCGACCGCCTGCAGAACGGCGCTGTGTAGGAATGAAACCCAGGGAAGGCCTTCGATCTTGAACCAGCATGCTCACAACTTGCCATGGGCCTGCATACCTTGGACCTTGGACTCCAGCTTAAAGTTGTGACCAAGTGACCCTTAATTTCAGCAGGAGCGAATCATGGGCCGAGGAAACCACAGTTACATGTCTAAGAACATGCAGTTCTCGGGACGACGGTGAATAGATGAATATGTTGAACTTTTAAAGAGCCAAACTTTTAGCGTTCTGCTAAATATTTTACTTCAGATTCTTGTTCCTATCGGAGGCACATGCATCCAAACTGAAACATACATCATCCAGCATATTTTAATACTAGCTGCTTTGCAACCTTAACTTCTTAAAACACAATCTAAATCTGTTTTCCAATGCAACAACAAAACTGCATTCACTATGCAGCATCTTTTTATTGCAGATACTATTGCTGGAAACTATCTGTGATGGCATTAATGGAAGCACATATCAATGAAAGAATACTTCTCACTCAATTTCTGTGGAAGCTTTTACCTGTGTCTGTAAACCTGTACTCACTGGTATGCACTTTGGGCCAAGTTGTGATTTTGCTGCATGACATTTCCTCTGAGCTTTTAAATGCCAGATAGTTAAGATACTGAACAACCACTTAAAGTGAAACTGCGGCCCCTTTTATGTGGATGTCCAATCAGGTAAATGTAGACAATTCAAGCAATGCATTCCTCAGTGACACCTATATTGAAAAGGGAAACTGGTTTTTGCAGCTCACGGAGCCAGCTGTGCCTATATGTACCATTGCACGTGAGCTTCTGACACCGGAGGGTCCCTGCCAGCCGTATCCTCTTGCAGGTCAAATGTGGCCGCTGCCTTTCTTCGGCTGTATACTCTGGCTCGAATAATAGGGCTGGATATCAGAGTCAGCCAAATGACTGCTAAATGTGTCCTCGTCCAAAACATCCACTGCACTCATATTTTGGAAATGTAGCTATAGTTTGCAATACAAGTAAATAGAACAAGTAAGTTATGTTTTTGAGCAGCATCTAGAGCATGCCTTGAACCACGGCACTGTACGGCGCTGAATGCAGAAAGAGCAACACATAGTGCAGCTGCAAAATCAGCTTTCTGGGTCAGTTTAGCACACACCGAGGAATTTATTGCTTCAAACGACTACATTTACCATCAACACTGATTGGACTTCAAAATGAAAGGTAGCAAAATTCCCCTCTAATTGCAGCCTGTCTCCATGACACAATGTGCAACCTGCTCTTCAAAGCCAAAAAGCAGCAACTACTTTATTATAATAATCTCTTGCCCCAACTGGATTATTGTAGGCACAGGGGTCGATTGTATGGCATGTGCTATAGCATTTAGAGATATTACCATATTAAAATCTTTATTATTGATATGCTGGCTGCTTCAACTAGTTCAGCATACTTAGACATTTAAACTTCAAAATGTTAATCTCATTTAGGACACTTGTCCTTCTGTTCAGATATCTTTCCTTCAACTTTTCCCCATATATTATAATGGACAGAATGTTCAAAGTTTAAACATTTTATTTTTCTCTTTAACCCCTTCATACTCATTCATACCTTCGTCTAACACTGTTTGTGCTTAATAACATTAGTTCAGTTGTTTCACACCTCATAGTTTTTCTGGAATTGCAGTTGATGTTTAAAACCTCTTTTCAGAACTTTTCAGGAAATATGTGTGTGTGTTATATGTGCTGCTAACACTTCAACTAACACCTCAGCCAATAGCAATGCTTACAAGTCAAATAACTTCAACTTCTTTAATCACGTGCTTAACACATTGTGACCTGTTCACAGTGTTTGCACCTGCAGTTTTGAGTTCAAGCGAGCACACCTTTCTTTAAAACTTCAACTCATCGAACTCAGCGGTGACTTCTTTACATCCTACTGACTAGACACTGCCTCCTTCCTTTTCTGGTTCAGTAATAATTAATTTTAACAACTTGACTTGTTTTACTTGGCAGCACCTGCAGACTACAAAACAGTCACGCATAGCTCATTGTCTGTGAGCTGTTCTATGCAAGTGCACACAGAGAGAGATTTCTGTAATTGACAGCTCACGTGCACATCATTGTGAAGGTTAACTGCAAAGATACCACGCCCTGAAAGAAGAAGCCCGTTTGGTCGAGATTTAAGTATGATTCCTAAATATATTGATCACAGTTCGGACGATGAGCTCCGATGAATAGCAGGGTTTTCTGTGTCATTGTGTGTGATTAAGAGTCATTTTGTCAACCTTGAATGTCTATTAATCTCTGACTCACTGTGTTACAAAGATGTTTTGCTGTTGTTGCCCATTTAAACTGGACTGGTAGTTGTCCAGCCTTTACAGTGCCTGCAGGCAGCCAATTAATGGCAATGCAATTTAAAATTATATTGTGTTTATGTTCGGGAGTATGGTGGTTGTTCAATCTTTTTTCTAATGTAGTAGGTGTTTTGTTGTTTTCAGTGAATATTTTGTTTTTCACCACCGTTTGCCTTACAGGGTACTGTATTGTATCTTTACTAACCTTCCTGTGATGTCAGCCAAAGACACATTAGAAACCTACCTACAACTTGAAGCTTATTATTAGTCAAAAAATAGTTTGGACTGTCTATGTAATTGAAACCAGGATGATCACCCATCATTCCGTCGTTTCAAAGTCTTAACCGAGGGCAGACCCGAATCCAGTGACGTGACATGTGTTTTGTGACGCTGCCCTCTTGTGGCAAAGGAAAGCCTCTACACAAAGAATGCTGCCTCAATTAGTACCAAATTATTCCCCCTCATCTCACTTTCACAATACTGAGCAAGGCTCTTTGTATTGTTTCAATAACGACAGTCATGCACAAAAGCTCTTTTGGCTCACGAGTTTCATTCACCACCAGTATGCTTTTGTGATTGAGGGCCACTGAATATTTTGTACCATAATAAATCTTTTATGAAATGTATGATGCTTTAAGTAGATTTTGGTTTGGGATTGTTTTACCTGTTAGTTATCTAGATATTTTAAGGAATTGTATGTTTGAGCAATATCTTGAAATCATTTTCATGTCCCTCTGGAAATGTCTTAAACACCACTGATAATGAACTGAGTTCTGTTTGATTTTATGTTTGTGTTGCAGAAAATGCATTTTATGGGTAAAGCACTGTTTTGTCACTCTGGCTCTTGGACTTTTGAACTGATCGTTTAGAAAACGTGCTTAATCAATCATAGATATCCAAGTTCTTCCTTCGAGTTCCTTTTTCCAGCCTTGTAACAGTGCGCAGTCAGCTGAAATAAACTGGCATGCGACTGAAGTCTGCGCTTGTTTGATTCGGATAATAAATGAACTGATACCACGCCAACGTCTATCTCTCTGGAGAAAAACACTCACAAGTTGCAACATCGTTTACATGTTTTATTGACACATTTTGTAGACACACTGACGGCATTAAACAACATGATTTAGACTATATTATTACATTCATTTCCACCGTGGGTTTAAAAGTAGACCCAACAAATGCTTGTAATCATTTAATATGGTAAAAACATTTTATTCATTCAGATTGTTAATGTACTGTTAATCAAAGCAAACAGGTTACTTACAGTAGATGACATCCTGTGGTGTGTGGATTGGCGGCCTGGAAACAAACTGATGCATCAACTGCTGTCCACTGTAGCTCTGTATAGGAAACATAACATGTTTTAATCTTGACAGCAGTTTACAGTGTAAAGGATCTGAAAATGATTGATTGTGCTGGTTATCGACATAATATTGAAGTGAGTGCTTTAAACCTCAATGAACAACGTAACATAAATCAAGTGTGAAATTGTATTTGACACATTTGTGGCTTTTATAGATTGTTTGTTTAATAATAAATTAGTTCTTTCTAACAGAATTACATGAGCAAATATTATGACATGAGATTTGTGGAACTGAGATGTGAATGTTGAATGTTCAATGCCATATTGTACACCAGTATACAACATGTTGAGATGTCTTACTAACACTAGCACTACATTGTAATTTGGTACCTTTACAAATGTTTATAGGTAACAACTCTTATCTGGAAATCTGGTGACACATTGACCGGGCTCAGTATAACTCAATTTCTCCAGATGTAGGTCAATTGATTTCACAAAGTAGCCTTTAAAATTGGCGAAACTTGAGAATTCCTTGTATGAAGAGGGTATAAGAGGGCCTAGTTAGTTAACACTGTGTATGAAGACGAAAGCTAATACCTCATTTTTGAACAAAACAAACAAGCATCACATTGCTGCTCGATATATATTGATTTGTGAATACCTACTTGCATACCTCTCTGGTTCTGGTTCGACACATAGACACACATGCAGCTGCTCATACAGCCCCAATATACTGGCAGTAAAGAGAACGCACACTGGTACCAGTGAAACGCCAGCTGTCAGGTGAAACAGTCAAGTATTGGCCACAGATTGATTTTGTTTCACAAGCTACATTTTGATTGCTAACTGATGGGATGTGATGGATTTAAAAAGGTCATGAACTTTAAATCTCACATTCACATTCTCCATTGCATTAACTGGAGGTTATCATTTGTGGCCTTCAGTCACTATTACTCTGAATGCAAGAGACAATTTTCTGCCAAAAGCCATTTTCTTATGTGACTACAGGTCCTTTAAATTACATTTGCCGAACTGATGTTACTACTTTAAGCTTGAACAAGAAATAATCTAACAAATGTCACTTTAAGCAGGATCAACAACATTATCGTTGAAGAGGAGGGGCTTACTCACAACGTTACACATGAAAGAATGTGAGTCTTAAAAGAGATGTGAACCATATTAGATCTTCACGACTGTAGGTCCTGCAGCAGAGTGCCAAGATGAACATTTAAGTGAATGATAACGACCACAATTTGGTTTTGCATCCACTGCTGTAGCCAAACTGTAAAATGTCAACCTTTTACATCAATTTGGCAATGAATGCAAACAAACACATCTGCATGACTTCAGTATATTGTCAAAAGAGCATACATTCCGGTATTAAAATGTTCACTATCACAACTTATAATTCAGTTTTGTTGATTTTCAAGCCGCTGATGGGAGCAGCACTATGTGCAATGAGTTATTGTTGGCATTAAACGACCCTGTTATCTTGCACAATTGAATTTCTGCCATCAGTGGGAATAACCTCAGTAATGTCTCTGGCTGAAAACCAGTGTGCCATTTCGCATGTGTTATTGTAAAGCATGTGGTGTTGACACTTTATACTTACCACTGCTGCCTAAGCCACCGATACAGACCCGGCAGACAGCTCTTCCTCTCCTTACTCACCCTCATGTCGTTTCTATACAGCAGCCAAAGATACCAGCTCCGTCCGGGGTGTCTGCTGTGCATGAGTGTGATTTGTCAGGTAGACTGTGAGAGGAAAGCAGGAGCTCCATGGTCCTCAAGATGGCAATGTTTCTCTAGTGAAGTGAGGGGTCCTTCTCAGCACAGAAACACAGCATTTGTTTTCACATTAGCATGACTAAAATGGATGGTAGGAGGAAATGGAAAACTTTCTTTCCTGTGGAAAGTGGCCGTAAACTTATAAAAAAGGGCAATGGCAAAATAAACAGGTCTCCTAGAGGAATTTGGGAGAGGGTTTGGGGTCCGCAGTGTGGATTCCTTCCAGCAGTGTCAAAAAGGGTAAGCAATTTGGCCTGTTCCATGCTGCAGCAGACCTCAGATGACGATGGAATACAGCTTCAGCACCGCAGAACACACTTCTTCACTCGTCTCCTCGGAGAGGGTTCAATCAGAGGAGAACACGAAGACGGGGGCAAACAATATTCCTAGCTGAGGTTGGGGGCCAATCCTCTTCCCTGATTAAGTCAAATCAAATCATAACCGGGCAAAGAATAATAAAGACAAATCACCCCAGTGGTTCAGCTTGGCCTCTGCAGGGAGACAGCTTGAACTGTAGACGCTATGGAAATTTCAGAGAGGTGTCACCCACCATCTCCTGAGTGGAGTGTGTGTGTGAGACGGCCGGTGATGGGATTTCCTCAGCTCCTATTCAGGACCAGGAACAATGCACATGAAACCTTTAGAG
Organism: Pholis gunnellus; assembly: GCF_910591455.1. NCBI lineage: Eukaryota > Metazoa > Chordata > Actinopteri > Perciformes > Pholidae > Pholis > Pholis gunnellus. The sequence goes on from NC_136536.1 coordinate 14,606,801, forward strand.
CAAGGAGCAGGGAAGACAACAGGTTACTGGCTCCTGCCCTCGACTCCCGAACTGCACCGCCCGTCTGCGTCTGTAAACAACAGGCAGCGGAGAGGCTCCTCCATCCTGTTCAGGTGTTCACATGCCAACAGGAAACGTTGACGGTATAACGGAGATTCATGGGGGAGTGATTTATGATGGGCAACTTAGGAGCTCAGAACAGGCCTGTAAGCAAACAGCGATCCTCACGCGATACAGGGGTCTCTCTCTTCACTGGCGCTAAACAAACTGCAAATTGTCTCCCTCGTGTGCAGAAACAAAATTTCAAGTGACAACTCCGTCGAAACACAATAAGGTATGGCAGCGTGTTCCTTCAATTCACTTCCATCGAAGAAACATGTTTCCCTTCAAATGAACAATTTATTGATAATCGGTCACATTAAGTGCCCAAACGCACTTGCAGGTATGTGAACAGCTTCGCATGGGCTCTATGGATTTTCCTTTCCCATGACATCAAAGTGTACATTGCTCAATTTTTCCATTTAAAACAGAAGTCATCACAGGTGCAGTTGGGATACACAACTTAACAGTTGCCTCATTAGCGAGGACTCACAAACACCTTCTCTGCAGAGAGTTTCGTCTCTGCACTCGTCTCCTCGAGAGTCCAACGTTGAAGTGGGTGTGATGTTCACACAGAACAAGTTTGTTTTCAATACACATTAAACCATAATCAGCGGTTTTCTATTGCATGACAAACATCCAATGGCAAAACAAAATTCGATAAGTAGGCCTTGGGAACATGTTGGCAGGCATGAGTTAAATAGTGTCCAATTTATACTTCTAAAATATGATTCAAACATGAACATGAACGTGTTTCTAAAACTGTAAAATGACTCAGACCTACTTACTGAACAAAGAGCAGGTTTTTGTCACTTTGTACCAACATATTACTGATACTGAATATTAATACTATCATTTGAGGACCTACTGGCTTCAGAGCAATAAATGAAACAACACAAAACTCTAAGCTTTTTTTTTTTTTATCCATTACTACTGTAGTTTTTCATAGATCACATTACACAACCATTTCTAAAAGGTAGGGATGCACAAAGTAAAATATGAAGTAAAAAATATGAAAAACACGTTAGTATTTGCTTTACTATGCTATGCGCGTTGTGTTATGGGCTGTTCCCTGGGCGAAAATATCACATCTGTTAGTATTCAGCATTCCACATAGAGTTGATGTAACAGTTTAGTGTCACCAGTGGACCCACACTGAGTTCATTGTCTATCTTGCAATTTGGTGTTCCAACACTGAGGGACACATCCATAAAAAATACTCTCAAATCCAAACCGTGAACCTGAACGTCATTTGTCTCTTTTTTTTAACAGAATTCACAACGTGGGTGACTGAAATGTGCCAGTGTATCTAGAGACGTTTTAACCGGGGACCTTCGAAATGTTTTCCAACTTTGAGCGCACACACGCGCAAAACACATCCCATAACTCTTGCGGTACACTCCATCCACCAAACTGTTTTAGCCATCGTGCTGACATCAGGGCGGTTACCCGATGACGGGAGCCTAAAAGCTCTGGTGAGTGTGGTGTGCCGGAGAAAAGTTGTGCGAAATGTTTCGGCCTTCGAAATGATTCTTTGTCTTGATTGGCTTTGTAACTGCAGTACCAAACCATTAACTCCACCGTCACTGAGAACCGTCAGTTAAGAAATGCTCAGTGGTAGAAATATCATTGCACTGTAATTCAAAGCCTTGTAAAAAGGATGTTTTTCTGATTCTCCTCATGTAAAAGCCTATAGACACAATAACACCTATACAATCTAAGCTAATGCAGTATAATAGCCGAGACACAAACACGACCTTTTTAAACTTGTACATTTCAGCTTGTTGTTAACACAGAGTCAGGGAGGCGTGGCCTCAACACTACAGTAGCCTGTGAGGCCATTGTTTGTGGTAGTATTGTAGTGGAGGTGTTATTGTGTCTACTCACTGCAAATCAGAGTTATTTTTTAGTTATTTTCTTGTAGTAGAGTTGGAAAGCTGTTTTTAAACCTGTAAATTAACCAAATAAAATAGTTTCCTATATGCCTCATCTATTCTTAAATTAAATGTTTTCAACAAATGCTCCTCATATTTTACTGTTTTCATATGTTCTGACTGAATTACTGTGAGCAATTCATACACCCTTTAAAAATAATTTCAAATACACACATCCTTTTAGTTTAGTAGGAGGGCAGGGTTTGCTATTTTAGTGGATTACATGGTAACATACAAACACTCAAGAACCATACTAGTGTACCCCATAATGCAGAACACACAGCATGCAATAGTTACTGACATACAGCAGATTTCTTTTTTTTTCTTTTTTTTTTTTTACACCACTTGAACTTGTGTGTGTTCTGATTTTTTTTTTTTTTTAAGATGCTCCACGAACCACAATCATGACCAGATAGTCCTCTTCACTTTTAGCCAGAGCTTTGGCAGAGGAATCCAGGAACTGCTGGGAGAAATCACAGGGAGGGAAAGCGTGAAGAACCCCTGTGTTGTCTTTATCTCGGCTCCCTCCCACAGGTAGGCTGATGACTCCAGCTGCCTGTTTTTGGTTGAGGTAGGACACCAGGTTGCGAAGCGGCCGCTGAGTTGAGGCTGCAGGGTCAGACGAAGACGAATCCTCCGTGGTCCCAGGAACTGCCAGCAGGACGGCGTAGCCGCCGGGACCCGCCACCTTGATGCGCCGGGACACCTCGTCAAGCTTGGGCTGGTCCAGGCGGAGACGCTGGGTGATCTTTAGCTCGCTCACCTGCCGCCCTGATGTGCCCTCAACGAGCAGGTCGCTGGCTACATTGTGATCGCCCTCCAGCAGGTGCATGTTGGCCGGGAAGTTGCTGTTCTTGAGTAGCAGCATACCATGCCAGGCCAGGCCGAGTTTTGTGCCGTCCGGTTTGGGCGGCTGGCCTCCCTTGGAATTGTTTTCAGAACGTTCTCTTTTGGCCGGCCCTTTACCACCATCGCCGGCTTTGCGCTTACGCTCTGCAACTGATGAAACACTGCTGCTTGGTGGTCCCTTGTCAGAGAGACTCTGGCCTTTGAGTCTCCGTTCAGCCACACTTTTTTCCAGGCTGCCGTGACGTTCTCGTGCCGGAGAGGGTCTCTCGGCCCGCAGAGGGCGCTCCGAGTCACTGAAGCGCCCACCATCCCTGCTGCTACCTCCAGGACTGCCATCTGGAGAAGCACGTCTACGCCTTACTGTCCTCTCAGTGCTGTCAGGGGAGTGGTCTATATGGCGTCCGTCCTCCATTATACGCCGCTTGCGTGCAGGTTCTCGTCCCTGTAGCTCTCGTTCCAGCGACCAGGGCTCTCGTGCCCGCCGCTCACGTTCCAAGTGCTCCAGAGGCTCAAAGGGTGAAGCACGTACCCGATCACGAATAGCTGGATTGGGCCACTCAGTTCCAGGAAAGAGCTCTCTTTCCCTGAAATGAAGTGGCGGTGGAGTCCGTTCCCTGACCCTCAGAGGTTCAGGTGTGGCACGGTGGACAAATGACTCCGCCACCATGTCAAACGGTGGTATTGGGAGAGGCTGCAGGAACTGCTGCTGGTAACGATGCTCAGTGTCAGCAAAGTCCACTCGAAGTCTTCTCTCTGGACCTCCCAGCGGAAAGCCCCTCATGTGTGTGCACGCCGCTTGTGCAGCATCCAAACTTTCATACTGAATGTAGGCCCAAGTGTCCCCCTTTCTGTAGTCAATGGTCCTTATAGTGCCAAAGCGATCAAACTCTCTTGCTAGGGCAGCTACAGGAACCCAGGGTCCAAGTCCACCCACCCACAGGCGTGTGGTGGGAGTTGCTTTCCCATAACCTATCTTTATGGGGTTGTGGCCGACTATTTTGCCGGACATACTAAGTTTAGCACGGTGAGCCATGTCAAGATTCTCAAATTTCAGAAATCCATATGTGCTGGTTTGTCCTCGTGTGGGTCTTTTAATGTCCACTTCAGTTATGACCCCAAACCTGTCAAAAGCTCTCCTCAAGTCCGCCTCTGTAACAGTTATGTCCAGATTGCCTAAAAACAACGTCCTATTGGCTCTTTGGTCATCTTCTGGAGATATAAAATCCTCCTCGCGAAAAGCTGCTCGCTCTGCAATGAAAGCGGGGCGTGCCCTGGCTTCAAACAGGGCAAACTCCCTCTCCCTGTCCCGCTCCAGCTCTCTGGGCAAAGGGGGCGGCGGTGGAGGGGGGAGCCGTCCCAAGGCCAGCTGCTGCAGCCGGTAGTCTCTGTATCCGAGCCCGGTGGGCGACAGGGGTCTCTGCAAATGTCTGTGGCTTTGAGCTGCACCATACAAGTCCCTCTCCACGGGGGAGCGGCTTCTCCTCCTGTTTATGTACACGGCCTCGATTTTTAACGGCCGATCGTACAGCACCAACCGTCCCCTCGCGTGCTTCGCGGCTCTGGCGTCCTCCGGCTTCCTGAAATTCACGAACGCTATCCGCTCGTCGTTGCTACGGCTTATCTTAACGCTCACGTCTCCGAATTTCTTAAACTCGTGAAAGAGTCCGTCCTCTATGTCTTCGTCGCTCAGCTGGGTGCCGAGGTCGCTTATTTTGAGTGTTTTGTACTCACTCTCGGTGCTCGGCGGCTGCACCCGCTGCTCCGCCCGTGAAGCGGTCCTCGGCGAGGCTAAGTCCAGCGTGAGGCTCAGGCTGTGGTTCTTACCGATGGAGCTAGCGGCAGCAGACTGACAACTGTGGTTATTTCCAGTCCGACTGTGGCCGTCAAAATCTCTGTCTCTTTTTTCACCGAGTAGACTCCTTCTCGTCGAGCCGCCGTCGCTTTTGGCCGAGCTATTTCCATTATTACTCCCACTGGAAACGGAGAGAGCCCCCATTTTCTTGCTGGTCGGGTGGCATCCTCCCCTGTCTCGTATGTCGTCCAAGGCCCGGGAGCGTTTTTTGATCGGCGACCGCTCTTTACCTTTCATTTCAGTCCACGCGGAGCCGACTTTCGGGACACCTGGGCTTTTTATTGCTGTTTCTGCAACTGAGTGCAGACGATTGTTGAAATGAAAAACGGATTTATTCACTGACCCTGCGGCAAAACAACAACAGTCGCCATTTTGTACAGATTAATGGGAAGGCCCGCCCCTGCGACCTGATTGGTTAAAAAGCAGGGTGGAAAACTTTTAAGCGCATGTCAATCACCCACTGGGACGTTTAAATGTAAATATGTATTTATTCGTTTCCACTTTAGTAATTCTGCACCAATTAGCAATTTACTGCAAATTAATCTGTAGCCTGTTATAAGTCAACACCTCTCTGACATTGTCTCAATACTAAGCGTTATAAGCCCAACAAGGTAGTGTTTATTTAGGGATTTACAATTTATTGCAGGGCTATTTTAATACATCATTTTGTGAGCTGCCCCTGTTTTTTGTTCATCCCCAGTCAAAGTACTAAACTATTATTATGTCAAATGTTTCTCCATCGTTTTAAATACGTTGACCTCATACCACAAGGTGGCGGTATTTGAACAGGAGCTCAAAGGGTACAGTAAGCACACAAGCTCATAAATTACTTAAAAATGACTTTGGATGTACACATGGCCCTTCTGTGGGTATGTGGACAACTAAAAGCTGCTGATCAACAACTTGTAATGAATTGTATCATACGTATACAGTTGCCACGCTCCAGTCATAATTGTATTGCAGGTTACTTGGGTATATTTTAGGCATGTTACATCTGAACACCTGGTTACTTTTAGTTATAATAGTTTCCTTTTTGGAGGTGAAAGCTAAATTAAAATAATCCCAGGATTTGGCCTTTTCTTGTTCTTTATTTGAGTTATTTACCATTTACGAGTCAAAGGAATGTTTGAATCATGCGGAAACAAGATAACACTTCTACAAACCACTTCTTGCACTTCTGGATAAGTGTACAACATTTAGTGCACATTTAGTGCACACTTGTAAGTCACTTTGGATAAAAGCGTCTGCTAAATGACTGTAATGTAATGTAATGTAACAATTAAATGCAAATAGTCAACTCAGTGTGGCAGCCCTTTTTGTTTTTTACCCTTCAAATGATGAACTGTTAAATTAAGTTCAATGTCTTGAAGCAGCTAAATACTTTATGGCAGACTGTGTGGAACTCGCCTCGCTCCGCTGTTTGACTGTGTTACAGAGATGGCCGCAGTGTGCAACCACATTGTTTAGCTTAGTGGGACATGTCAATGCCGTCCGACTGCTTCAAATACAAGGATCTGTTGTGTCACAATATCTGCACTTCAAGGCCAAAATAAATCTTGTTGAGATCAAAGCTCAGAGCAGTGGCCAGCAGGCAGCTGTACAGATTTTAATGAGCATTAAATCAGATTGTATTTGTCCATTAATGAGGCTAAGGGTATAGTAATTTTCAGACTCAAGTGACAGTCTTCACCCGATGACCCTTACACACAAAGTGATGCTTAGTTATTAACTGCCCCCAGCATTGTGCAGTCTTAACTCAACATTTTTCATTTCATTTTTATGACAAATCATATGAGGCCTTTTCAGCCTGATATATGAACCAATACAGATCAAAGCGCCTGCCATACCACTGTAACTTAAATGACAACTTAATCAAAACTTATGGTTGCCTATTGTAAGATGAGGTAATTCGTTTTTGTCCTGTTTTTAAGTGGACGAAACCATTCTGCATTTATATTATTGTTATCTATTCTTTTACAACTGTCCTGACAGCGTTCAAGGGTTAACATATCAGGTTCACTAAGCCACTGAGTTTCCTCTTTTGTTTCAGCAGATTTATTTAACCTGCTCCCTATCTAAAAAATAAATACTAAAAATGAGCGCTGATCCACCATCTGCTATTTCTTCAGCTTTCCTAAAGATGGCCATCTCCTCAATCCCTTATCCCCACTGACAGGTCTCCTTATCTTCTCCACTTAATCTGGGATTTAATCAGGGGACTATGTAACTGCAGTAAAGGCTGCCGTCTCCCAGGGCCTGGCTGGAATTTGAAGCTGTGGGTGTGGAAAGCGTTTCTGATGGGTTTGTGCATTCTTCTATTGGAACCACATGTTAGTGGCTCACACAAAACCCCGGCACAGACTCAGGGAATGGCAGATGATCCGCCTCAGCATGTCTGTCATGTGAAGCAAGCAAAGGGAAAGCAGAGCCAGTATATTGTCCCGTAAGCCATTTCTGGGGAGTAAGTGGAGTAAGTGGAGCTTGGAACGGCTTTGTCCACCAGAGGAACTTTCTTTTTTCTCAATTCAAGTTGCAGTCTCAATCTCTCACAGATTTAAATGTTTGCACATCTGACATTAATATGTTGGTATTTAGTAATTTACACCAGATGGGATATGGTACCGTGCAATTCAGTGTTTCCTTGACAATAAAGTACATTGTTTGGGGAAAAGCACAACAAGGAGATTTCCTGAAAACAACTGTTAAGAATGCATTCAGAGTACATGCGAGACTAAGCACGCCACAGATTTATAATTATCATATTCTTGTTTAAAAGACAACATATGGATACATAAGTATTTATAAATAAAAGCAGAAGTACTGGCTTCAGTGGTTAATATTACCAAACAAAACACGCTCTGGGCCATGGTAACCCCAATTTCTTCTATTAAACTGTAAGTCATTACTCAGTTGGTCGGGTTTACCACTGATGCCAGATGTGAATGAGAAATGGCTCAATGTGAAGCCATCCTTCTGAGGAAGGCTTACTTTATCATCAATAGTGGAGTGTGGTTGCTCAGTTAACTTTACATTAATGAACCTGCCACTCGCTCCTGATACATGAGGTGCCACCTGAGGGCCTCTTGAAGTGAGGCCAAGTATGCTGCACATGTACGGTCTCTCTGTGCACTTCCCAAATACAAAAAAACTCACTTCCCGCACAGCAGAAGTCTTTGTGTTTATGGCAACCACAGCCAGTGAACCTTTTTTTGCCCCACAAACAACACTCACAGTTAAATATGTGACACAGATTTTTGGTTGGTTTTTTTAGGAGTCATGTCAAGCCTAAAATCATTTCGGCTGAGATTGTTTTTGTTCTATTTTCTTAATCTTTTTTCCCCAAAATAGTTTCCTACTGAAAAAACAGTATTTAGATGGAGGCCTTTATTACTGGTCACACTATAAAGCACAACAGACACAAAAAAAACAATGATTAAAATGATAATTACAATTTTTACATGCTTAAATAATTGTTTGTCTTTGGTCTCAGCAATGTGATATCAAACTAAAACTGGAAACAACAAAGTTCCTATTAATACACTGGGTTTTCGTGCAAGAGGCTCAAGTTGCCCTCAATGTTCATGAAATTCATATTCCACGATCCTTCTGAATTGTGAAAAGTCGCCAAGTTTACATAAATGTTAGGAGGAAATATTTGAGTCATATGCTGAGATGGGTGTGTACATCGGGGACTGTTTATGGTTCAGGAATGTAATATGCTTTGGCTCAGTCAGTGCATAATGGGGTTTTGGCACTGTTGTGGTCATGTAGGCCAGGAGAGAATGCTGCCTGGCTCTTTGGCTTTCATACGCAGCGCCACAAGGCCCGTCGGCTTGTAGTCAGTCTCGGGCCCCTCAATGGAAGGGGGCCCGAGGCCTCCTGGAAAGCTGTGGAGTGAATAGAGGCCGTTGATGCCTGGATGGTGAGACGGGTGGTGGTGGTGGTGGGGATGGCTGGTGGATGCAGGCATGCCCATGAAGCCCTGCAGATTGCTGTGGGGGTGAGGGTATGGACTCATGCAGGATGAGGGGATGGAGTCCGCTCCTAGGACACAGCCAGCACCTGAACCACCGCCTCCTCCTGAAGCTGCCCCGTGCCACAGGTTGCCCTGCATCTGACGGGAAGAGAGGAATGAACATGGAAACACTTCATACTTTGCTATGAACACCAAATCAAGATATCTGCAAAGGTCGAATTGAGCAGGAAAAACTAAATAAGTTCTCACAGCAGGATCGATAATTTCTACAGCTTCTACCACAACATGTATGTCATGTGAGATCTGCGGTGGCCTACCTGGTATGTATCATGGCGAGGGAGAAGAGAGATATCATATGTAGCCGCAAAGTGGTTGCGGACTTCCTGGATCTTTCCATAGCGTTCCCGTTTCCTCCACTTGGCTCTACGATTCTGGAACCAAACCTTTCAAATACAAAAATATTGTGGATCAGAAGACAACAGGTCTTATTCAGGTCATAAACTCTCTTCTGCACATAGTTATAAAAAGGTGTAATATATGAGGCAGTTGCCTGAAAGCACACCTGAACCCGAGCCTCAGTGAGCTCCGTCCTCAGGGCCAGCTGCTCTCGAGCGTACACGTCAGGGTAGTGTGTCTTCTGAAACACTTTCTCCAGCTCCTCCAGCTGAAACGTGCTGAAGGTGGTACGATTGCGCCGTTTCTTGTTCTTGCCCGATAAGTCGATGGAGTCGGCGATAGAGTCCCCATGCAAACCAGCACCTGGCTCTTTCAGCTTGCCACAACAGTCCGTGCCAATGCCAGGATATCCCATGGTCTTTGGAGCGCCTTTCTCTCTGACTGAGACATAAGGGCACACAGAAAAAAGGTAGAAAGTTTTATGTATTCCAAAATGTATGTATATGCAAACTTCTATATTGTCAGTTCATCAGAATTGATTCATTGTTTCATGATTTTAGATTGCTGTTAGGTTTTCTTTACGGTACCACATATTTTTTAGGGTGCTGGTTTTACTTAAGATTTTGCAATCATCAACTTCTGATTAAGATTCTAGCATTGTTTCAATCTGATCCTTCATCAAATACTTTGTGAAATAAGTTTTACTTTTTCTGGATTGTTATTGCTGCCCATCTTGGCCGGGACCAAAAAATGTGATGACAATGATTGTGGTTTGATAAAGGTTCAATAAAATCTATATATATATATTGTTTAGGGTTTTGTAAGGTTGCAGAAAAACTATGCGGGACCCTGAGAAACATCACGAACAAACCAGCGGGCTTCGACAGGCTAACACCGATAAACATTTATACCTGTAGCTAACTTATCATCACTAATGAGGACGAGAAATGCACAACTTTTGTACAGAAAAGTCCCTTTGTATGTGAGGCACCAGTACTAACATCTGAATGATCAACCACTCCCATTTTCACTGCAAGTGAGAAAGTTTAATATTAAGACCAGCGGCGTATAATTCTACACACTGTTACAAAACCTAATTAAACAAGAGATCACATCAAACATTCTGTCTGAAAATCCATTAATCTCCTGCTTGTTTTTCATGCTTCTCAATTTAATTCCCAAACTCAAACTATCATAAGAGGCTGAGCTGTGACGCTGAGAAAAGCAACACACAACAGCCAAACAGCGATTTAATTTGATTAGCTCAGACAACCCAAAGTGAACTCTCAGTAAATTGGTTTGGATTAAACCCACAAGGCAGTAAGTAAAAAACACGATTCGATTTGTCACATTTGGATAATAAATAAATTTACATCATAAAATAAATGTTTAGGCTCGCTTTCTAAACAAACAAATCAATTTATTCTTTGGGAAACTTATTGCAATGTTCATGTCAAAATATTAACATTAAGAGTAAGAAAACTAGGATAAAGCACTGGATTAAATGTCAAATATATATCCGATAAAGCACATGATTGAATACAGTCGGCCCTTAACATTCAGCAGTAAGGGGACATCTGAAAGCATTATTTCCCTTCCTGTTAACAGACCATGGAAAGGGCTGTTCCCTCCTGCAGTATTTTGATGTTGTTGTCCATGTTCATTATGTTTAACCCTGAGCTCCAAAACCAAATCACTCTGCGTCTAACTGCAGGCACTCTCTTACTGGGGGCAGCAGAGACATTACTTTGCTATTCTCCTAATTCAATATGGGGCCCAACAGAGAGCACTTTTCATTGCAGCATTAATTTCCTCTTGTCCATTAGATCCCACCTCACACCGCAGCTCATGCTGAAAATATTCTCCGTTAAGATATCAAACTGGGGCCGCCAGACATTGTATAGCTTTTACCCTGTCAAACACCCACATCCGCTCTGCCTCCGGTGTAACAGGAGATTTAGGTGAAGTTCAGGAAAAGGCAAATAGAGGATAAATTCAAAATGCATAGGAAGAAATATCATGCTGTGAGTTTGGGGATCAATTCTAATAAACTGAAATAGTCGTGGTAGAAATTTATGCCACTTCTTTTCCAGGCCTCTTGCTCTGTACATTAAGGTTTTCAATTTGAACAAAACGGTACTTCAGTCTTTTAAAACATGTTTCATCAGTTTCTTTAACGGAAATATAATATTTAATGGTTTCAAATTAATCTGCGTTCGTTATTATAGCAGATGAATAATAAAATGGAAGACAATTTAAAATAAAGCTATCTCAGCCTCTAACAAAGAATTAAGGTTGTTTATTATTTATTTTAATAATGTGAAACCTTTTGGTATTTTTTTTGGGGGGGGGGGAGTTTTAGTTATAAAAACCAAGCAATTTATGTGAAACAATTTCAGAAAAATCTACTCACCCATTATTCAAATTTGGCTAATTCTGTATTACAATTGCAAGAATTGATTGCAAGCAACAACATTGCAAACTAAATTAAAACTTAAAAGTGTAAAGATGGTTGAAGGGTTTTAAAATGTGTTGGCCTGCCCCACCATCAATAAACTTTCATCCCATTGTAGACAAAACAGGAAGACGTGTCTGCCTTTGAAGCTGAACGAACCCAAACACACACATGAAGAGTATAGACACATGCACACATCTATTCTGCACATGCATGCAAACCCTACTAACTTACAGTGATATACCCAGTAATGTATAAAATTAATTAAACTTACACTGAACAATTCTCAGTGCACAAGCATGTGTGTGTGTGTGTGTGTGTGTGTGTGTGTGTGACCGTGACAGAGAACTGGGGAAACCATACATTTCCTAATTTAAACCCAATTTCAAAGCAAAGTAATAAAAGTCCAATTTCAAACATGACAGCTGATATCGTTATAATAACTAATTGTGAAAAAAAGTCTATTTGTCTATTTGGCAGTAACATGAATCAATCTGTTGTATATTATTCTGGACACAGATATCACAAAGACCTTATCAGTACTCATATCCTCTGTTGCTTTGCAGAATCATCAACACTAATAAATAAAGTGGAAGACCACATCATTTCTCCAGGCTTCGGTTCAACATATACAGGTTTTACTTTTCTTCCCAATAATGGACATTTAGAGGCTATTATGTCTGACAGCTCTTTGAGCAGAAATTCAAAGCCAATTCACATGTGTTTTACAAACCATGCACATGAAGAGAATAAGAAGCAATTAAAAAAAAAAGAGGGCAAGGACTAAAATACAGAAATATTAGGCTGAATGTTAGCCTAAAACCTGATAACTGACTAGTGGCCTAATGACACATCCAACATCCAGACTGACCTTTAACCTCTCTCACTTTACATCAAGGTCTGTCAAGTGAAAGACAACTTGTTGACATTTTCATCACAACGCTGCTTTCATTTGCATAGCCAATACAAATCAATCAACATTATTAGCTGAAATCGCACACTTAACACGGTTGCAAACTGCAAAAAAAGAAAAACTGCCTTACTGGAAAACTTATCCACCGGATTTATGGATCTCTTTCTTACTAAATTGAACAAGGATAAAGATTATTTTCATGTTCTATACCTCCATTCATCCTTTTTTTGTTTACACCCACCTGTTCTTTATATTAATTCATTTTTGAAATGTCAAAATGGGGGAGGGGGGGGGAATGCTAATCCAGGTATTTCCTTCCGCACTAAAGACTTTTTGGCAAAAAAATACTTTTATTCTTTTTGCATTCTTTTAAAATATATATTATTAAAATCCATTATATTGTCAAGCAATTGTGCTATCATTCAAAGATAGTTTAGAGAAACAAGCAAAAACAAGTCAAGGACTTGCTGTTGCTCCTACTTTAATTTATAAGTCAGTTAGTTGCTGTTTTCTTTTCTTTTTGTAACAGAAATTCTCTCTTACTCACCTTCCGAGTTGTTCTCATAAAACGCCGGCTTGCCGTTTATCGCTGTCCCCTTTTGATCCTGGTTTATACTCTCCAAGAACTTGCTGTGTTTGGACGGTGAGGCGGGCGGGTTCGTCGAGGCAGCCCCGTGCGTAAAGTCCGCCGCAGTATCCCCAAACCTCCCCATGGCGGCGGCGTACAGGTCCCCGCGCAGGCTGAGACGGTGGGGAAGAGGAGGAGGAAGATGCGAGGGTTTCTGCAGCTCGTCGCAGGGGAGAAAGGAGCCGGAGCCGCTGTGCTCCAGTCTCGGTGAGATATCTGGCGTCCTCCTGCTGGTCTGCGAAGAGAAAGGCAAACAACTCTCTCTCTCCATCTTACGTGTCCAGCAGGCAGTATAGACAACAGTGACTGGGCGCTGATAGTGTGGGCGCCTGAGTGGGACAGTTTTTTTCTCTACTGTGTTCATGTCAAGTGGGTGGGATTTAATAGATCAGAAACAAAGACCCGTGAAACCGGGGCTGGAGTGTGTGTGTGTGTCGTGCGTAAAAGAGAAAGAGGGAAAGAGAGAGAGAGAGAGAGAGAGAGAGAGAGAGAGAGAGAGAGAGAGAGAGAGAGAGAGAGAGAGAGAGAGAGAGAGAGGCTGTGTTTGCGTGTGTGGTAGGGTGTATATTGCAGCATCCAGCAGTCTGATATAATCCGCCAAAAATTCAATCACGTGTGGTTTCTGTCCCTCCAATTAACCATTTAATTCCTATTTCGTATATTGTTATGGGCCTCATCACCAAATCAAGCAGGACAGGAGAAACAGACACAGACACACACAACAGTTTACGCAGGGATAACTGACCGATACTTTTCCATGCAGCTCGTGATGTATGTTTCTTTGTTTTTCGGTTTGTTTTGTATTTTTTATGTCAATTTCGTTTTACTTTAGTATATTCTATTTATTTTGTTCACAGTCGGGCATAACGAGTGGGCCTAATGTTTATTTTCATTATTCTTTGTCAAACTGACTTTCTTCCTTTTAATTTATTCTAAACGTTTAATTCAGTGATTATATATGCATGTGTTAATTATTCCCTATTAGGTTTCGATGCATTATTTTACTTCCAATAAAGGTATGTGTCCTTCTGCCGCTGTGCCAGAAAAGGGACGACATCGATAGAAGCTTACACGACACAAATGACCAAATTCATTCTTTCTCTTCTGCCCATTAAAAAAAGGCCCATGTAAAAAAAAAATTAATGCAATTACAAAGCATGTATAATCAGTTCAAAGGACTGCCAAGGTCAAACTAATTTGGATAAAAGCCTATTGACACAAATCCACACGCAAACACAATCACTAAACATGATAACTAATAAAATACGCAAATGTATTGAGATGATATATTTCATTGTCTACTCAGGGCAATTTAGGTTTATTGTTTTCGCTGTCTTTGTCTTTGAACAAATTCAGCTAAAGACAACAATTTCGTTGAAAATGCGTCGGCATTCATCACCCAATGTCACGGCATATGGCAGTTCAGCAGGTAGGCTTTTATTGTATGAATCCCATGGAGATATAGAGCTAACTCGAGACATTTTGGATTTCGGAGGCTGTCTATATAACATTAGCCTAATTTAAAAAGGACGTTATCGTCAACTATTAATTTAAACAAAATGATTATTCAATCAACAATCTTGAGGATAATGCAACATACCAGAAGAACAATTTTAAATATAGGCTATCATTATTAAAGTGACAAAACAGATTATCACAAAATACTCCGATATACCGATGTGTCTGCTGACATTTACAGTGGTTCACTTCGCCGTTTCCTTGTCCTTCAGCTCTAAAGTATGGGGCTGATTTCCTGTGGTTTCACTGAATAATACTGAAAGTCTTTCAGAAATGATGGAAACAGCAAAACAATAGTTATGAAGGTCATAACATCTCCTGCTTGCAGTAAAATACACTTTTAATTAATGCAATACAATTCTTAAATCTTTGTGGGATTTTTACTTGAACTCACTTGACAACTGTTTTGATAAGAGTCAATATAAAAATAATAGCATCTAAAGTAAAAGCAGAAAAAATGCTTTGTCCATGATACAGAGCACAAGATGTGTTATTTATTTTAACCATGCAGCTCGAAACTGACTGACTATCAGAAAGAGTTGGACTCAGCAGTAAGATAAAAGGCCTTTGATACTGACACGTTATCTCCGATCTAGACAAACCTCGTCTAAACACAGTGCACTTACCAGGTTCAGACGCAGTACCGTTGGTTTTGGGGACATCTCACCATCTCTTTGGATACCTGAGGCTGCACGCTGCTCAGCTGATGGACAAGTGTGTAAACACAGGGTCCATTTGGGCTGAAAAGCCTCATAAGCCCCATTTGATTCCATTTTGAGCTCTGAAATATCAAAGTGTCCACAGTACACGTTACAGATCCGAGTGTAGTGAAAAAATCTGTGCAACAAGAAATATGGAGTTAAGATGGCATGTGAATGAGGGCTCCAAGGGAGCTCAAATTCTGGCTT
Organism: Pholis gunnellus; assembly: GCF_910591455.1. Taxonomy (NCBI): domain Eukaryota; kingdom Metazoa; phylum Chordata; class Actinopteri; order Perciformes; family Pholidae; genus Pholis; species Pholis gunnellus. The sequence goes on from NC_136536.1 coordinate 14,622,329, forward strand.
GAATTGTTGTTTGTATACAAAGAATTTCAATGACGAATAAAGAAAAGATGATTAACCTTGCAACTGTTTTTGTCCCCAAAAAAAAACACGTTACAATTCTAATGATAATCTTATTCATAGCTAATGTGATAATTGCCACAAACTACATTCATCTCTTTACCAAGAGACTCAAAAGTGTAGTCATGACCAAAATGAAAATTCCATTCTTCATCTGGACACAAAGTGCAAGACATGGATCCTTGCATGGAAAGGAAGCGCTCCTTCAAGTTTAAAATGATTAGTGGCCTTAGATATAAGGCCTAATGACATTTATGTGTAACATGACTTAGATTACCATGTTAGAGCGAGGCTAAAAAAGACCGCGCTGTCATGTTAATCACAACCACAATGCCACCTTTCACCCTCCCACACTCTGAGTGTATTCATCCCCGTAAACTTCAGCCTACATGTACTTGCCAGCATTTATCAAACTGTCTGGCTGACCACCATTAAAACATCATAATTCTGTTATAGGGGAGTATACGTTTTTTAAGATGTGTACGGGACACGGATATGTTTCTCAAATCTCGTGACAAGCATGTCCTCTGTAGCCCGAGGCAGCAACGCACGGACCCAGCTGAATAAATGCATTCCAGAAATGTGGGCAAGAGGAAGAACGTCTCCGCTATGATCTCTGAGCAGCCGCAGGTAACAGTGTTTATATGAATACTGCATCAAGAGAGCATAAGATGTAGAGGATTATGGATATGTTATTTGCTAAGGAATCAAAGCCTCCTAGGAGTCTGTGTGGACGTCTGTGTGCTGTGGTTTGTTTAATTATACATAAGGGGTGGGGGTCCATTCATTCATGCACTAAAAAGTCAGACTTTCACAGAGTATTGTCCTTTATAAAATAAGCACAATGGGATCTCAAACACAGATGTGTGTGCATTCTTACTTTACCCACTTACAGGGAAAGATGTGGGGGTTAAAAGCAGGGACATGGCAGAAAATAGCATCAACTGGCTGTCCATACCATGACCAGTTTCACTCACTGCTCCCCGTGGTCCTAAACCCTTGTCCTCCAAGCCTGTCCTGGGCATGACCCTGCACAGGAAATCAGTTCAGCCTGTTGGGAGTTCCAGGTCTCCCCCAGCTGCCTCCCGGCTCTGGGCACAGACAGAGTGGATAAAGGTGACCCTGCACTCTCACCACCCTGTGGCCCTCGGGCTAGAGAGCCACTTCCATCCCTCCCTCCACAACATCCTCTCGGCCTGCATGTCAGTCTGCAGGGCTTTGTCACACCCTGTTACACCTTACATCCTCTCTCGCACACACACACACAATTTATGGTACACTGGCTTGCATTGGACACCGACACAACTATAACCAAATTAAGTGATCGGGCACTAATCTTTTTACATAGAATCCTACTCTTTAAAAGTCTAAATGATAATGTGGTCATGTTTGTGAATAATATTTGTTATGTAGAGAGTAAACAAAGACCTGACCTTTTCCAGTGACGATCTGTGTGATCCTCCAACAGCACGTAGATGGAGAAGTTATTAAGATCGACCCGCCATAGGAACAGCAACATAGACAGCCAGCTATATGAAGTACAACTCTGTACTTCATACAAGCTGGCTGTCTTTGTCTGGCCATCTCTGCCTGGGGCCTTTCCTCTCACGTACAGGGTGGTGATTCAACCTGAGGTTTGTATTAGAATAGGAGAAGGATAGCTAATTGAATTACCCGCCATGAATGCACAGAGATGATCCCATATGCAGAGCCAGGGCTCCTCTCAGAGGCCTCCCTCACAATCTCCAGTCTATGTCCAGAAGCTGAAGAGCCAGCTGAGGATGTGATTGACAGCTGCCGACCCTTGGGTCAGCCGGTTGGAGAGGTGCATTCTGGGAAGTTAAGCTGGTCTGCTGTTGGGGGTTGAGGTTTCGAAAGGGAAATGGGAAGTGGGGTGGCTGTCCTCTGTCTGACCTCATACGAGGCGTCGTGGAGCCCACTGAGAGTTAGCAGCAAGTCAGGATCCACAACACACATGAGCCAGGTACGTATCGGTCAGAAAGAAAGAACATTTCTCACAATATATGTTAATCATGTTTTGATCCGAATTTTACTATATTGAAAGATCATTTTCCTCACGACTCTGACAGATAATGAAACATTGAAGAGGAAACGTTGTTTCCATTCATTTCACTATAGCCTACCAGGAAGATCGCAACATATTAAACTAAAGTTACTCAATTAAGCCCCTAATGATCTTCAAACCAAAGGACCAAAGTGCTGCAGCCTTATTCAATTGTATTTATATCATTTTTCCATAGTTATTGGTTGATTTATCACAAATGGTTTTTCTGCTGCAACCCATGCTGTGTGTTGGTTTCTCACTGTAGTTTTAGAATTTGGGAGCACATATTTAAAACCCAAGACAGAACTCACATAACAGGCTGACGTGTCCCACAGCAGATGACCTGTGCCAATTCACTCACATTTTTTTATGTTGCACAATTACTTTTTCCAGCATAAAAAGAGAGGCAGCTATTATGCAAGACAGACCTATAAAACAGTTTCCAAAAACATTTTCGATACCAACTGCTGGCTTGTCATAGCAACACGCTCAAGGACGCATGCAGGTGCTAGTTTAGTTCACGCTCTGCCGTTTTAGCAGTTTAATATGAGGCTTAACCTATTTCATATTAGTCATAGAGAGCTGAATAAGAAGGCTTGCTCGGCACAGTAGCTAAGCCAGAGAAATGATGCATGTGTGTGCGGGAACACCGGGTTATGAAAGCTCTGTCTGTCGTGATAGAAGCCTCTCTGCTTGGACTGCTCTTAATGAAGGACAGACCGGTAGAGCCTCGCTCCTTACTCACAATCTCCAGGAATCCGTAAACATGCACCTTAGCAAAACCATCTGGAAGTATCAGCTCAGGCCCCAATACAGCAGACACACGCCATAGCTAAAAATAATCCCTAAATGTGTTTTAGACCGAGAACCGTTGACGAGGAGGCCCTGTTTGGCGGCAACGCATGCGTATAACGGAGTAGACTAAAGAATAGCCTGCAATTTCCGTTACAACTAATTTATGGATAGGTTGTTGCTTTTGCTAACAGTCAGCATATGCGGCTAAATATATGTAAATGTAAATGTATTGTTCAAACTTATATATATATATAAAGACCAATCTAAATCCCTGTTTATCTCATTGGTAACCTGAGATTTTGAAGTCATAGCCTATAAAATAGCTAATCATCGTCTTTATCGGCGCAGGTTAGAATAAGATAACATTAGATTATAAATGTCTAACAAAGGATAATTCCTTGAGTTGGAAGCAAAAAAAAAGTTACGGTTGAAGTCGGCCCCAATGAATTAGCCTACTTGTGACAGATTGTATTTTAAGAAATTGGGGTGAAAATAGGTTTACGTGACTTCAAACGCAGGACGAGTTGTATGATCACTAACAGCTATAATCGTATTGATGCTGTTTTTGTCGTTTTTATAACAACCTCTAACGCTGACGGTGACCCGGGGTCTCGGATTGCATTAGAGGTGATCAAGCAGCGGTAAGCAGCGCAAACGGAATATCATGGGATCTTCATTATCCAGAGCCAGAGGACAGGAACCTCCTCACGTCTTCCTGTCCCACAGACACTGCAGGTTTCCGGTGAGTATTATTAAAAGTGTCCACGCTATCAAGACATAAATCACCTGTATTCATCCTCGAAGAAAATCTGATGTCCAGTTGTCAGAGGGCTACTGAAAAGTGCATTTAAATAAATATACATTAGAAAATAGAACAGAAAGAAAATAATTAATCATGGTATAATTGGAGAGAATTTAGAATTTAAAACTTTTGTTCACAAAACTATTTATGGTATATCCCAAAAATAATGTAATTAGGATATCATAGGCTATCATTTAACCAATTCATTTTTTTCTCACTCATTGAAGTTATAACCTAAAATCCGGCTGTAAAGTGTGACATTACAGTGAAAATACTATAATGACACTGGAATACATACTAAATAATAACGGTGCATTAAACTCAGCAAAAAGATTGCCGTTGTTATCATTTTGACCATTAATACTTAACATTATTGATCAGTTTCTTTCATCCTCTACAGCAGTGAACATTAGCAGAATATTTGGTGGGAGCATTTGCTTCCGTTGACTAGGCTATAAACTACCCTTTTGTTACATCTCCAGTATTTATCAATCTTATTTTCCGGAGATAAATTAAGATCGTTTATCACTGATTGAAAGAAACGCGTTTATTTTCAGATTCTGTGACTGCTAGATTGGAAGTTCCCATATCATATCACACTTTTCTGAGGCCACCTTTCCATTTTGTAATAAGCAATTAAAGCAATTAAATGAACGAAGGATAAACAATACATTTTCATTGGCTGTGTTCTTTAAACTTCTTATCTGAATTGCGTTTTTCCAAGCGAAAAAAACAACAAGATTATTGTTGGCTAATTATTTTAGGATGAAGAATTGAGATATCTACTCTTAAATGTTCAGTTGTTGTCTACAGTGAGAGGCATTTTAATTAAGCAAATTATAGCCTATCGAAATACAAAATACGTGAAATCTTTCGTATGCTCTTGTGTTCCCAAAAAGCTTAAATCGGTTATTGCCTACAACATTGCAAAAATATAACAACCCATTCTCTGTTTAAAAGTGTAGGAAAATAACCCATATTTTACAATAACCTATATTTTCCTCACTTTTATACTCTACGGAACATTAGGCCTACAGATTAGCCATAGACAACTTCTTATATTAACAACTGTTAACTTAAATATAAATCTACAGTCGATCGTTTAAACTACAAACAGCATCTTCGACGGGGAAACCTGTCGGTGATTGTCTTATAAAGGTCGCAGCCTGTATGCTTACATTCACGTGTGTGACAGTGTGTATGATGGCGCGTGCATTGTGACAGACAGACAGACAGACACAGATCTGTAATCCGGAGGCTCCAGACAGGACCTGCGGCTTTGGCAGCGGCCTCCGTCTCCAGCGTATCAAATGAGAAGACTCCTGACGCACAGGAGGTCTCCGGTAGCTTACCAGCTTTTTTGGAAGAAACCTGTCAGCAATATTCTGGATAAATATGAAAGTCCGCGGAAGAGCAACTCGATATTTTTTCGCAGTGCTTCACAATAAATCCGTCTGTTTTTGCAAGCTCAGCTGAATGGATGACAGTTCCAAAACAATAAAGGCTAACCAATTTAACGTGCTCATCTTTTTTTATGTTGCTATCAGTGGTGTCAGAAGGATTTGTTAGACTATGATATAATTGGTTTTACAAATGAGGCAAGGTGTGAGAGACAGACAGACAGACAGACAGAACAAACCAATCTTTTTTCTTACTGTTATATTTTGTATATATATATACATACATATGTGTGTGTGTCCTTCGTAAAACGACAATACTCACAACATAATTATGAAAATGTGCATTAACATTAGCACTGTTGGTGAAATATTGCAATATTATGCTGCATGTCTTGCAGAAACACAAAATCTAAATTTGCAAATTTAAACCCATGTACCTTACAACATGTTCCCATCATTCTGAGAAATACAGATCAACACACACTCATGAACTATTGGTGAGGGTATAGGAGCAGCGATTCTTGTCTTAGAGGATCAGTTCTTATATCTGCTGAATGCCAAACCCCCTAGTGCAGCACATCTCTTTGTTCCTGTCCAATCAGATACAGCTGTACAAGCTAAACTCCACAGGGATAGCTGGGGTCATCGTCACAGCGGATGCTTGGGCCCATCCTGCTACTGGTGCCCCGAGGGCCTGGGCACAGAGCACGACCCCCCAAACAGCCACCCATACACTGGCCATAATGCACCACTTCACCCACAGCAACTGAAGCTAGCATGGTGGCTAGTGTTTTGTCTCTGCCGTCACTCATCCTCCACTTTCATATATATTTATCGTGCAGTACATAGCTGCAGTTACAGTTTTTATATGCACGGACATTAAAGCACAAACAACTGGTCGGCCTATTACTTGGCCGCCTGTGCAATCTCTAAAAGATTATAAAAGACACGGAGAACACCTTTTTCAATCAATACAATGAATGTTCGGCTGTTCTGTGTAATCTGTGTGAAAGGCCTCATGCAGCTGAAAGTGGCCCCGTTGTTTCGTTATCAGAAGATCTCAGGCAAAAGATGAGGTCTCTAAATTGAAGGAACTCTGACACATCTGAATGAGGCGGTCACAAGTCTGCTGGGGAAGAACAGACCAGCATAGCAAATTAAACTGAGTGGAGTTCCACCAAGAAAGGACATGTGAGAATTCTGCCTGTTTAGAAAGAGAAAAAGCCAATGACCTTGGGGGCTGAAGTGGCTGGATAGAAAATAAACTGTTTGGAATTACTCTGCACATTGAGGAATAGAAAGCAGCTGCAAAAATCTGAACTTACTCAGTTGATTTCTCTGTGATTTGGAAAAGCTTTCAGCAGGCACATCACACTAACCTCTAGGCCCAGAGAGCAGAAGCAAGAGTTGTAATGTTTTCAACATGTTTCACTTCTTAAAAGAGACAAATTGCCACGCTAGAGGTTCAAGTTAGACTGAAACTAACTTTTTGCTTTGACTTATAGTGAAGAAGCCATGCAGCAGCAAAGAGCTGATGCGCAACAGAGATAATTTCAGGTATGTGACAATGCATCAACAAAGTTTCAGGGATTTAGGTAATGATAATGAAAGCAGCAGTTGACGAGTGGGGTTCGAGCGCTCCAGTAAATGGCACACTGGAGACTACGTCTGCACCAAGTTTCAGAAAATCTAATTTATGGGCACTTCGCAGCAGCTGGATTTGCACTTCCGACCAGGGGATACCATTACCAAACACCACGGAGAAGGCTGAAGGATATGCAGGAGTTGGGACATTCTCGCTCTTGCGCCTCAAATAGTGTAAATCTATAGATGCACACCAACATGCACATGCTCACACAGCAGAAAAGCTGCATACCAGACTAAAAGATCACACTAGCCGTCTAACTAACTATTCCTGTGCAACGTTACACAGGAATAACGTGATGATTTGTATTTCCCCACTATTCTGATCTAGGTGCTCTTGTATTCACTTTCCCTTCTCTATATGCAACAACACTCTTAGGTCAGTGGACTATACATGGGTGGCATTGAAAGGGAAATAGCACTCATTTGAAGAATTTAATAAATGTCATGGACTCATGGGTATTTTGGAACTAAATAACCAAGCAACTCGCAACGCCAGACAGCTAAAACATTAATCTGTAACACCACATAGATCCACAGTCTGGAGCTACTCCACCGAACACAAATTGGAGACGGACTTTGATTTTGGTAATGAACCAGAAAATACATCTTTTGGAACAAGAGTTCATCGACCTTTCTGTCTTTTCCTGTTTCAGGGAGCTGAGATGTGAGATCACAGATTAGAAGCATACTGCTCTTTTTGTTTCCGTCCATGGGAAACAACATTAAATGTTACCCCCAATACACACTGAATTTGTCTCAGGTATTGGAAAATCATTTTTGACATCTGAAATTCAGTGGTGTATCCCAGTAAGGATTTTTTAGCTCTGCCATGGAAAGTCAAGTCAGCTGCGACCGCGATTCGCTCCCCAAGAGCCACAATTCAGTGACTTGGCGAGGGAGTGTAATCTTGCAACAACCTAGAAGGAAAAAGAGCCAAAGCCTTGCACTTACACTAGCTCCTTCTCTGCCTGATAGTGTCCACTATCTTTCTCAATCAGAAGCTTCGGCCCTCTCACTTTCTAAACTTAGAACGGTGCCTTAGATTACAGAAAATGTTTGGTAATCAGATACACAGGCTGAGACAAGACAGTTGACATTCCCAGCCTCAGATTTCAAATGTTTTTTCAACAACTTCGTTTGAGTCCCTGTCAACACAAAGCCAACAAAGCAACTGTTGAGATGAATCATCTTCAACAGATACATCGTCATTTTTGTGGACGCGCTTTGTCAGATAATTCGTTGGTGTCGTGTGGAAAACAAACCAGCTTCACCGCGTTTGTCAAAGCTCATTTTGATGAATGCTGGGATAGTGGAAGTGACCACTGTCCCCTTGGTTTGGAAACCTGACAGTGAACTCTGAAAGGCCAGCCACCCCCCAGACAGCTTCCCCTCCAGCCTCTAGTCTCCATTATCCAGCCATAGCCTGGGGACCAATCACCCCGGCTGCCCTCTCTGTCTCTCTTTTTCCCTTTCTCCTTCTCTTTCACTATCTGTCTCCATTACTCCCTCTCCCTTCCTCTTTCTCTCGTTTTCTCTCTCTCCAGGCTCTCTTTACCCGGTGCTTTCAAGAGCTCCCTGTGTCACCAGATTGATTAAAACAAACACTGACCCTATTTTGGTATCTAATCCAATTGTGCTCTTTTTCTTCTCACCGGCCCTGGAGCACGCAGAGTATTAGGTGTCCTGGGAGCCACAGGGCCCCCCTCTGTGACTGATCTTAGATTTCAAACACTCAGGAACATCACATATGGTGGGCAAAGAGTAAATAAAGTCTTATTAAACTCCCTCTTAGCACTCATGTGTAAACAGGATTTAGCATACATCATGATTATGAGACTAATATTCCTGTGGTTGGAATGGTGTTCAAAATGATTGCATTTGCACTTGTATGTGGGCCCTCCGTGCATGTCTGTATGCTAGTTGTTTGAGTAAAGAGTAAGGGGATGAAAGTCAACTCTGCTGGTGAGGGTGCTGACTGGGGGGTTATTGAGAGAAGACTGCTGTTTATTGTTATATTAACAAGAGCATGTTGGCCTCACCAGGCTTTACCTTTGACCCCGAGGAAAAAGACTAAAGAGCAGCCACCTTTGTGTATCAAACAGGCAACTGTGCTTATTGAAGTCTGTGTGTTTTGACAAAGTGCAACTTTCTTCTAGCTTTGTTGCTTTACTTTTATGATTTTCAGCAAAGTTTTGTTTGCTTTGTGCAGTTTTTTGTTATTTTATGAAGAATTAAGAATATATTTCCTGCACACAAGGGATGTGAGTTCTACTGCTTGAATTCATTTCATGCTATCCGTTGTTACAGCCAGAAAACCGGTTTGTTTTATCTGGCCTGCTAACTGCAGTGCTGGAATACCAGTTGATATCAGATATCAGAGTGTATGCCCATTCAGAATTCTTTATTTACATCAGTCGTATTGCTGCGTAATGAAACATACAGTCCGACAGAGCATTAATTGAAGATTCACAATGAACTTCACAGGAAGCTGACATGTGTATTATGTGTATAGAGATGATGACGTTTTGTAGAAAGACAACCAGTCCCCCAGTGCAACGTGTAGCTTGTGTTTATCTCGAATGAGCAGCAACAGACTGACATTTGCAACGTGGATAGACTTTAAAGCATCAAGCCGGCTAGTCATCATCACTATATCACCTCCTGAAGCACAGCGACATTAATGATACCATCTAGTGGTGATTAACAGTTATTTCAACCGGAAAATAATGTCCTGCACTTGTATCCACTGTTTTTGATTAATGGACATTTATTACATGTTACATACATGTTTGCCACTGGTCTATGTATTTAACTATGTCTTAAATATACCTATACAGGGTAAAAATCAAGTTCTGTACAATCTAACCATTTAATCATGTGCTGTACTTAAGTGTACGTTTGAGTTAGTTGTACTTTTACTTGAGTAAAGGCTCTGAATGCTTTCTCCAGTGTTTCACCTCTATATTCTGTAAATATGTAGAACAAGGTCTTGTAAGCCAGACAAACGGCCTGTCAAACAGGCACCTTCAGTGTATGGAAACCAGCTTTGATTACGGCCAGAAACTCTTTCGCGGGCCTTGTGAATTATGGCCAATTACCTTTACCCTCTTATAATAATAATTTGTTTTCCCTCCTGTCACGAGCGAGACCTTGGAGTTGCTATTACCTAAAACTTCAGTAGGCGACTACAGGTTAAAATATATGGCGATAATCATTCCCACTAATGGCCGTGGAGCTCAGAGCAAAGGCAGTTTTTATTGAGCCCAGAACTGTACATCAAACCCAGTGGCTAGCCAGATTTTATGACCAGGTCATTTCACCCTTTACTCTGTTGTTTATGGTTTTAATGGCAGACTGTTGCCAGCCTTCATGGCTGCGATGGCTGATTTTAACTCAGGCAACATGCTGCTGACCCCAAAGTTAAGCATCTTTACAGCAAGAATGACACTTTTACTTAATCATTTGAACCATCCTGTCAAACCAACAGTTGTGAAAAGCATGTGAATATATAGTTAATGGCTCCTGTAGTGATTATCTTTGTCTTTAGCCTGCAGGCGTTTGCTACTGCTGTGTATAAAAAGAGCACACTGCAAAAAGAGACATCGAGCTCTTGTCACCCTGCATAAAAATCGATAGTGAAATGGGGTGTGGCAAAAACAAGGGATTAAATGAGAGAGGTAGAAGGGGAGGGGAGGGGAGGAGAGGAGAGGATGAGACAGCGAGCAGCGGTAATCGATGGCGGCCACAGAGCGATGGCAGAGATGAGGTCGTTTGTCTCCAGGGGAGGGAGAGAGAGAAAGAAGAGCAGGTTTACAGACAGAGCTGTCTGCTGATAGAGCTGGGAGCTGGCCAGACTCTGTATGAGAGCGTCTGAACAACAACAGAATTCATCACAGTGACTGCTGGCCTTGTTACTAATGAAGACATGAATCTGACCAAGAGAGGGAATCAGGCTGGAGAGCAGGGCAGGTATATCAGCCATGCTCTCAGCTGAAAACCCCAGACCTGGCGTCCAGTGACTAACCACCACATTTATTCAGTCTCGCTGTACTTTATGTACATTTATCCATTTATGCTCATAATGCTCCCTGTCACCTTATAAGACTAACATCTCGTGTTTTAATGGCACAAACCACTGTATTCTCTTCTATTTCAGAAGAGCATGTTTTTTGTTTATTTATTGAGTTCTTCTGAATACACTACCTTAGCTTTTCAGACTCACTCTTGAAGAAAAGCTTTTTCTTCTGGAGGTTCCTAGAGTAAACATAGGCCTACAGAGTGCTGCCTGTCATCCCAGAATAATTCACAACAGACCACGGAGCTAGGGGCTCTGCAAAGCTGGACAGTTTTGAACAACCTATTAAGCATCTATTTTGTAGCTATGAATGTTTTTAGGGCTGATGCCTTTGATTTATCGTAGTTATTTCGTTATTTTGATGGATTTCATTTGTTTTTCTTTGTCCTCAATTTCAAAAGAGGCTCTTACTCCTCCATCCTGTGCCTTGCTGATGGCACATAAAGGTTGATCGTGTGTCTTGGTTGCCACTACTTGTTGCAGCCCAGATGGCAGTGAAGCCCTCCCTCCGCAGCAGAGGTCTCAGCAGCCTGCCTCAGCAGCCGGAGTGGAGATGGAAGGAGGAAAGAAGATTACCATGATAATCGTTCTGAGACTTGAGACTGATTGTGCAAACCTGTGGAAAAGCAATCAACATTTGTTATTTACTGATCTTGTAGAACAGTGGACTAAACTAACTACTGTAAACACCACATCATTACAAAGTAACCCACCTTTTTTACATCAATGTGTGCAGTTTTTCTTTGAGCACTTCCTCTATTTTCATTTCACACTGCGGGTATCCAGATGAAACTAACTGGATTGAAATGATCTCTTATGCTGGTTGGTCTTTAGATTCACATCATATGGTGCTGCTACAATTCTAACCAGTAGAGGGCGCAACGATATCACAGAGGCTCTTCCAGAATCGTAACTTTCATCATAACGTTACACTCAATGGCCACATTATCAGGTGCACCTTTAAAATATAATGCAATCCAAAACAACAGCTCATCGACCTTTACAAAGATTATAATCAGTGTGTGAAATACCCGGTGGTAATCGGCTGGTCCCGTCCAGACAGACGTGAAGACCGGCACGTTTCACGCAACCTGTTTCGGCTCTGGCTGGCTGTGTCATTTACGGCAAAAAAAAAAAATCCTCTCTCGCACTCACTATTCATATTTGTGAATTAATGTTTTTGCAGTGTGAAATATTTAAAATTACTGGGATTTTAGTGACAGTTGCAAAACTTTTTTATAACTATTTGTATTATTGAGCTTGTAGTTTTTCATGTTTAATTTACCCCCATTTACAGACAGAATATAATAGAAACACATCTCAATATGATGCAATACAGTACATCACCACTAACTATGGCCTCAGTAATAAATACATAGTTGAATGAACACCTCTCACAGAGGGAGAGTGCATATGATTGATGCACAGACAGCAATTCTATGTATTGTACACTGTAAGCAACAATTTGGAGATTTACATTTCTGTCATGTTTCTTAGAAACTGCATCCGCTTTGAATTAGTTTGCAATGTGACAAGTGGACTTCAGCAAAGAACACTAACAAAACCAAAAACACACAGAGAGATGGGAGTGTGAAACTGAGCAAACACACATTTTTTTATTTGCAACCTAAAGACATGTTAAGAAGTGATGCTTTCTTAATTAATAGACAATGTTTTTAACGCTCCTCTTCCAAATGCTGTACAAAGAAAGATCAAATCTAATAGTCTACTTTTTGTCTAGTTTGACACCCCGGCTTTTCCTTACAGATAAGTGTAAGCACTGAAGTCCTTACAGAGAGCTGGCTGATGTATTGTAGGCAGCGGAACAATGAATGATGCTGTGGTTTGTGAGCAGTGGCCTTTAAATCTCATAGGTCCGTTAGGTGTTCGCTCATGAATAAATAAGCCCCACTGCATACGTTCTCTGTACGCATGGAAGCTGGGTGAGATTTAATTGCAGTAAACATCCACTGCAGTGTCAGCACAGCAGCGGTAGTCACATGAACAATTCTGATCTTCCCCAGGGAGTGCTGATTTTTGACAAGAACGCAGCCGACAGGGCCACAACAGCCAGGGTGCAAACATTTTGTTCACAGTGTCGTTACATAAAAGATGGTGTATGCTCTGCATCTTTAAGCACTGTTCTGCCCTGTTGGCACCAGTCGCTGCAGATTAATCATCGAGAGGTGGCAGAGAAGCGTCCACAGTCTGAGATGGACTTTTCACAGGTCACTTACTGGGTCTGTGGGGTTTTGGTATATCATGTCACTGTGTTTAGAAACGCTCCTCTAGTCACAATGGCTCATATCACTGGACTGCTGAGGTATGACAGGCTCTATATTTAGCCATATTGCATAATAAAGCAAAACACTTTTATCATAAGTATAAATGATGAGAGTTAACATTTACCCACTGTTAGTGTTCAGTTTACAGGATATAAATAAACCTGAGGAACAACAACTCTTATTTGTTTTTATCAGGGCAAACTGGCTCATGCCCATTAATACCAACAAGGCCCAATGAGTTTTCATTATGCATTAGATAAGGATGAATGCACATTGATCTATGGACTAGCAGGAAGTCTTTACTGTAGTGTTTGTGCATTTGTTTTACTGGACAGCCTCAAACATCAGGGTCTGAACAGCCACCTGGTATACTGGAGTGAAGTATAGAACCAGTGTACACACTATATCACCAAAACCTACAGGGATAATGTAAACCTTTTCTGAGCATTACTTTACACTATGACCTTTAAATGTCATGTTAAAGCAGCTGGCGGAGGCACTGCACACTAAAAACAAGAATTGCCGCATTTGTTTCATTTCACAATTCATTGATTTTGGAAATGAACATTCAGATTAGTTTCTGTCTTTTGAAAAGCAATCACACAGTATGGCAGTTATATTATCATTTCTCCAAAACACATCGCGCAATACTTATTTATTAACCCACTCCTGAGTGAGTACACCTTGCTCTACGGTTGGAAGGCATTACGTTTTTACTGCAATAACCATGAACACGACGACACAAGTGATTCAGTTAATGGCAACTTTAGTTTTCCCATGAATAGCAAAACAAGTGCGACATTTGCATGAACATGAAAAATAAAAATACAAACTGGGCCCTTGAAGCCAAGTTCAAGTGTCTTCCAGGTTAGTGTCTGATGACCAGAGGGAGATTGTTTAAGTTCAGATCAGAAATACGTCAGATCGGTCAGAGTCTGATGACTCAGTGTGGACTCTCTGAGCATGATCCTCCAACAAAGCAGATAGTTCATCCGTCTGTTTCTGTGGCTATGTAGAGGGAGACTCGCCATATACTTGAATCGTTGGATCTTCTTCACTGGATCTCCTCACTCAATTAAAGACCTGACCTGCATTTATAGTCTCTGTTCGGATTTCCTTCATATTTCACAAATGTTTCTCATATTTTGTACAACAATTGTGTAAGCACTAATTGAATGCAAATATTTAACAAATTGAATATTACTCGTTACTCTCTAGTTCAAACTCACATGTTCGAATTATTTAGTTCTAACAAAATATGCTGAGCATACTGACACAATACAAATATCAGACATGAAAATATAATTAAACTTTTAGCTTAGCCACTATCTGAGTAAGCAATAAAGCACTTAACGCTATCTTACACTTGTTTGAATGATGAAATGGCAGTGGCGGGATTGTCTTGTTCTTTTTTTTTGCTTCTGATGATAAAAGGCCATGTGTCACTTCTCTAGCTATAGGTAGTAAATTCACTCTCCTTGTGGAATGGTTTTTCATCTAACAGGTTTATTGTCTATTCTTCTGGAAGGAGACCACACGTATTCCTCCTCATGCAACAGGATCACAGCCTCAAATTGAGATGCTATTGTCGTCTACATGGTTTATTGTGTCAAACCATCACACCCATAATGCATCACCATGATTTATTTTGTGTTTATTACACAACCATCTCTGCCATCGATTGTACCGCTGCACATTCATCACAGGTGTCAATACTCCTGTGGTCATGACTTTGGTGTATGTTTCTTTATCTAGGGGAAAAGATGTAAAGCTTTACCAGAGTGCTAATGAGCCTCTTGTCACTTGAACAGGATGGGCAATTAGATGCAAATAGGCAAAGGGCAGAGGAGGACTACTTAATGAGATATCTGTCCTGGAACATTATTGCTAACACCAGAGAACTGTTTTTTTAGTGAACAAATGTGAAAAACACCACTTTTTCAGTATCAGCAGCATTTCTGTAAAGAGGACAGGCATTATGGCAGTTTGCTCTGTTGGTGTTGCACCCGAGCCTGCAAAGTTACAGTTACAGTCTTCTCTTCCTCTTTATTCATGGTCAGAACAGCAGCAGGGGAATAGCCAAAGCACCCCTCCCTCCTCATTTGTCCATCTCTTTCCAATGGCAGCACTCCCACACCCAGAAAGGAGTAGGCAAAGGTGTCAGCACATCGGACTTGGGACTGCACCATTGATAGGAGGCAAAGGGGGGAGCAGATAGAGGAAGTTGAATTGTGATAGCTGAGGAGGCTCAGCTGCACAGAAACACCCCCCGAGACGCGGATCCAATTATGCCCGTCGGTGTTCGTCAGCATGTTTAATTTGTGACCTGGCAACCTGTCTCTCCTGAGGTTGGAGATAAGGGCCGGTGCTCCGCCGATTGTGAATGGGGTTCTCAGAATATTATCAAATATAAACATCCCCACCATTCACAATTTGATTTCAAGCTGAAGGATAACATCCCATTGAGTAATGTGGTGGGGAAACATGTTATCTCCCACCTGTTACAAAGCCAGATTTCACATCCCGAATAAAATCAATATTTGATGGTGACTCTTGGATTGTATTCTTGCATATGGCTGCAATCAGTCTTGAGGTTCAGTCTGTCTTTTCTCTATTTACTGGGTCTTTAGCAGTCCGACTCCACAGAACTACACTATAAATATAAGGCTCAGTAAATCACAGCCCAGTCTGACGGCTCACTGCCCCTCTATTCTGTGCTCTAAGGTGAAATATTAAAACTGGATCCAAGGGCCCCACTGCAGCTTCCCCCTCAAGTCTTCTGTGTGAGACGAATAAAAAATAAAAGCACCCAGCTCAAGGTCAACAGATGGAGAGCTGTGTTTAATGATGCACTGGGAGGTACATTTCTCATGTGGCACCATTTATCAGATATGACCCCTCCCCCCCTCCATTGTGATTATTTATAGAGCTTTAGGGTGAGCGATACAGCAGAATTCTGGCTGTGACAGGAGGAGGCACGGCACATTGTGTCCCCTGTTGCATAATTTAAAGGTGTGATAAACTATGTGTTTACATGAGACGAGTCACTCATCAGAAGCGATGAACCACAGGCTGGAAAACCAACCTCGTGATAAGTTGTGGGTTTTTTTTAAGGTGTGTGTGTGGGGGGGGGGGGGGGTTACTTTACTTCAGTGGCTCATTCACAGCCGTGCTGCAGAATACCAGTAGGTGCAAGAGAGGAGGGGGAGAACAGAAAGAAAGAAAAATGCTCACAGGGTGAGTAACCCTCATATGATCGGTGGTTGCCATGGCAACTGATCCCAGCAGTCAGCCCTTGGAAAGTGAGTCACATGAGTGAATTGAAGGAGACAGGAGCCCTAGTGTCTATGCATGTTGTTGGCTGATGCAGTACTACTTGGTCATGTGAGTGTGTGTGTGTGTGTTTTGGGGGTGTCTTGTGATGAAAGCAGAAAATTGCTCAGTGTTAGCACGTACAGCAGGGTTAGGATGTCCTCTGTGTATGTTCTAAGACGTTATAGGTCACATGATTGGAACGTGATGTGCAGTAACAACAGCAATCACCGAACACCTTCACTGTGATAATCTGACACTGACACATATTCTAGATGCTATGACGATAGTCAGGAAGTTATCAGTGGAAAAACAAACTGTCACTCCTGCAGGATATCCTTCAGCGTCTAGTAGCACATTGCATTTCTAAATACTCTAATCCCCCAAACAGTATCTGTGTCTTTGTTTGACTCATGCCTTCTGACAGCCTAATTTTCACACTCAAAGCTTGTTCTGGCGACAGAGGGAGGATGTTACCACTGAAACACTTCTGTACAAATGGCCCCTGCACTGTTTATCCTTGTGTCCTAAATCGTCAAGGATTATACTCACAACTCCCTGAAACTTCAAATTGAAGGGTACCCATGCAATGTTGACAAAACCCTGAGTTGTCTGAAAGATGAACAATTACATGCAACAAAACAAAGGAATCAAAAAAAGTCATGCAAACTTCTCTGTTAATCTCTGTCTATTTAGTGAGAATAAAAAGCTTCCCATTAGGCCAGAAGAAATAATGTAGAGTGGGGAGCATTGGCAGACAGAGCCAAGGGCAAGATAAATTGATGGAGCCAGAGAGACAAATTACTGTGCCACAAATTATCTACACTTGAGAAACGTCCATTAGGAGGCACATGTCTTTACACACCTATTTCAATCTACAACAACAACAAATGGCATGTCAGTTAGATATCAACATCAAGCACTGCCTCTGTAATTGAGGTAAACTGTGTCAGGGTATCGCTTCCATCAATGTAAAGATGAACTGATAGGTCTGTATGTTTCTTAAACTACTTCTACAGATAGAAGAAGAAGAAGAAGAAGAAGAAGAAGAAGAAGAAGAAGAAGAAGAAGAAGAACCACACCAATAATCATAGTAAATTGATAAATAAAATAATCATCATCATTATTGTCATTAGCGCTGCTGGGAAAGCATTCTTATTAATCCAGACACTTTCCACTAGCAGCATATTAAATCAATTCGTTTGATGTACATGATTGAATGATACATGTGTAATTCTCTTATTATTGTCCTGGGAACACTGCAGATGTTTTTTTCCCCCCCTTTTTGGATCAACTGCTGACGTGCGCGCGAGTGGGTGAGTCAAACCTGCGTCAGACTTCGTCGTGACTTGCCATGGTAATTTCTCCATACTATGGGGAGCTCATTTATCCCACAACACAGCCATAACCACGTGGAAACCAGAGGTGTGGGCAGGTATTTTGCAGAGCTGCAGACCACCGTTAAAGGGGTAAACAGTTGCGATAAGCCTTCACCTGCACAAGTTAATGCAATTACAGTAACCAAACTTGTGGCAGGCGTTGAGATCCTGCGTCAGATTTAACTTACGCACCATGCGCCCTGTGTGACTGCAAGCGGATCTCGCATCTCTGTGCGCGCAGAGATGTTGTGTACAGAGACGGTGGCTGAATGAAGAGACCGTCCACTCACTTTGGATTCATCCCGTCACGCTGACTCGGACGTTACAACCCGCTCTGCTCATTACATACGGTAAGAATTCATGAACCATCTTCGCAGTTTGATCATTATAGATATGTGTGCTTTACTGAGTCAAATAAACCGTATTGTCGAGAATCGTTCGACTGACCAGCGATAGTTCCCCCCGCGCCCCCTCCCCACCCCCACCCTCCTCAGCTATTTTTTATTTATTTACTTGATAGAGACGATCCTCATCACCTGACAGATGGTGATTTCGCCGCAACATTGACGGTGAAACGTACGCTCATCAATCCTCCGTGTTTGACGACACCGCGCCACGGGTGTCCAAATGTGCCTCGTATAGGCCTACGTGACAAATTCTAAGCGGCTGCTCATCACCTGCGGACTTGTAGGGTTGTTTGCATCTCCGCATCGCTATACTTATGTGATTCATTTGACCTTGACGAGGCATCGGAGGTTATATCCCCGTACAGAGTCAGTCCGCCAGCTGTACGCGAGCCTGTGTGTAACGCGTCTGAAGGATGCCCGAACACGGCCATGCAGGTGCTGTAGTACCTGTCAGAATCACTGTGCTGTTCAGGTGGAAAGCAATTCATCATTGCTGAGTGGCATCTGTACCTTATATTTTACAATGACACACTTCTCTGCCTGTGATGGCTGACCCTGTGATGGGGGGGGGGGGGGGGGGGGGGAGATAGGCGACCACGGATGCTGCAGGGATGGGATTTCAATTTTGCAGGAAGAGCCATTGCTTAGCAACCAGACAAGATAAAGGTGGAGTGGAAATAGAGAACCTTCTGTTACGTCATCAACACCAAACTGTCTATGGAGAATTATGAAATATATAGTTACAGGTTACAGTTACAGTTGATTCACACATCTGCCTCATTTGACTGCACACGTTGGTCTCAGGGGTCTGAACCCAACACTCCCATTGCTTTGAAGTCAATACATCCTTCAGTATCTGCAGCACCTTTTCCTTTGCATTCATGTTTTGTTGCTTCCTTAACACTCTTAAAATCCTGCATTTTTCTCCTCAGTATCGTGAAGAAAAAAGAAACTTCACCACCACTCGCCATGTTTCCCTCAGATTGATCCTTGAGTCACTCTGTAACAGTCTTGCACTGTACATGAAGTCCTGCTGTCTCTATGTGCCATCTGTGTCAGCACATACTGTGAAACTCTCAAAGCTGCTGGTGTATTTCTGCATCAACATCAAAAACTTTCACTGCACACATGATTAGAAAGTCATAGTGAGAATCGACCATTTGTGTGTAGCGGGCCACCAACCCGTGAGCAGTAACTGGTACAGTTTGTTACTAACTATATTAACATTTCCATTCATGTGAAAAGTAGGACAAAACATAGTGTGAACAGTCTGTCAGAGCTCCACTTCACTCGACACACATTAAAATCCCCAAAACTCATGCATCATGGCCAAAAAATGTTTGCAAACATGCACATCATCGCTTCACACCAAATTCAGAGAGTGTTTGATGATGACTCAGTATCGTGTATCTGTAGACTGCTGTGGGAAAGGTCACTACTGTTCTGAGATCTGTGTCGAGCTCTCAGCCTCTGAGCTGCTGCGTGTCGTGACTGCAGGGGCTCAGCGCCGCTGTTGAGGAATGTAATGTGCGTGCTGCTGGTGCGGCCTATGGGAGGGCTCCGAGTCCAGCCGGCTGGCAACCGTTTTTGAGAAGTCACTGTGAATAAAAGCCCAACTCTGATGATTTCTGTCGGCTGCATCTGTTTTCAGATTAGAGGCCTTATCTCCAGATCAAACACTTCCGGTTTCTATTCTCTGCTCTTGAGCTGCCAGAGTGAAAAGTCAGACAGCTGAACCTGAAATCTGTCTTCAAAGTACGGTTTCTGTCATTTTCTGCTCCTGTAGCTGCTTCTTTGGTATTTAACCAAGATTGTTAAGATGACCTTTAGTTAATTAGTTATTGTGCAGTACATGCTAACTGTCTCACTATGCTTTCATGTAATTTTAACACCAGTCTTTGAGGGTTAATGGTCTAGACATGTTGAGCCTTTAATGCTTGCAGCTACAAATTTCCATTTTAATTTAAAAGGATTAGTTCTACAGTGTTTACAGGGTATCCCACAGTGTTTTATAGCAGAGGAGGAAATAAAGACCACCTCCTGTAACATCATTAAAGAGCAGAGATGCTTTTTCACCCAGAAATACCATTCATTTGGAAGAAACTGATTACACACATCAAAATCTGTCAGGTCTTGGGAGTACTGTAAATGTGAAAAAAAGTAGTTTGAAGACTTTTGTGGCTCCAGAAGGAGCATAAATGACCTCAAGTGATTTCACTGGACTTAGCGTTGGAGCTGTACACTGAAAAAGAAAAGAACATGGGAGTGAAGTTGAAAAGAAGTGAGCTCTGAAGCTACTTCAGCCATTGTTAGCACAACACACCTGACTCTCTACCCTAACTGTCATTGGTCAAGTTGCATTGTGGGTAAGGTAGACACCAGGTTTTAAAAAGGAGAAAAATTAGTGGAATAATTGATTTTGCTTTTTAAACTGTCCATCTTGAGTCTGTGAGACGTGTTATAGGAGTGTAATGCTAGATTGATGGAGTACTCTTTTAATCAATATGTCTTGGTTAACTGAAGTAATCACAAGACAAGTCGTCTGAGGATCTGGGTGGCTGACCTTCAATTTATTCTGACACAGTAGCTCTTATACTGTGCTGTTATCTGCACACAGAAGTATTAGTGGATTGGATTTGCAAAGGGCCTCAAAAGGTGACACATACCAGAGAACTCTACTTTCCAGACAGCTTGTTTCTTTTCAGGAGCTCTTGGACTCTTCAGCCTCTGAAATCTTAAAACAACCTACCGACAAGACGTTAAAGCTGTGTGATGAGAAATAAATTCTGACATTAATTAACGATGAAACATGTGCTTACAGGCTTTAGTTTTATAGCACTATGTTCTCCTGAGACCAGCAGTCACACAGACAGACTTTTCAGTGCTGTGTATGCTATTCACATGACTCAACTTTGGTATAATGAGCTCTGCTGTGAAATTGCTTGTAATCCAATATTTGTGTCTCATTCTCCATAATGAAGTGGATTCCTGAAATACCTCACTCATGGCTCTTAAGTGCTGCAGTTCTACAAGCTTTCCAAAATACTCCATGTGCTTATTAGCAAACAGGAAAAGCAGCGTGCATTGTTCTGAACCGTAATGCATGTAGAGGGCTGCTACAAACGATTATTTTCACTATCAATTAATATGATTTATCTCAATTAATTGATTTGTCTATAAAAGTATCAGAAAATAATGGGAAAAAAGCTGATCACAGTTTTTCAAATTCCAAATTGACATATTACAATTTCTTGTTTTGTCCAACCAGCAATTCAAAACCCCAAATTCTGGTATTTTTTATAAAAAAATGACTTCAACAAATAATCATCAACTATCAAAATGAGTTTCCCATACCTTAAGCTGTATGACTTAAGCTTGACTGTTGTGATAACATTTTATGGTTAATTTCCTCCCTAAGCACCTACATTTCCTGTCTGTTTCCAATATTTCTCTTCACAGATTGAAGAAAAAAAAGCACAACTTTATTTCCCTGCTTCCTCCTGATCACCTCAGGCTCTCCTTGCTTCCTCCTCTACCTTCAACCTGAAGGAGCTCCGGTGTTGCAGCCATGCCAAAGAACACCAAGGTGACCCAGAGGGAGCACAGCAATGAGCCGGTCACTGAGTCGGTGGCTGACCTGCTGTCCCTGGAGCACCCCATGGACTATAAGAGCAGTCAGATGAGTATGGGTCTGAGTCCCGGCTCTACTGCTCCAGTAAAGGCCCTGATACCCTCCCCTGACCCAGACGCAGAGGACGGCCGACCGGCCTGGAACAACAAGATGGAGTACATCCTGGCCCAGGTGGGCTTCTCTGTGGGCCTGGGTAATGTCTGGAGGTTTCCCTACCTGTGCCAGAAGAACGGAGGAGGTAGGTGGATGTATACCTGAACATGATTTTGGTGCATATTATCAGTCTGAATCACAGAAATGTGCAGCCCATTGTGCAAAGTGTAGAAACACTTTATGGGTAGGGTCGGCGCCTGCCAAGTGTTTGCTGAGACATGATTTGATTGAGAATGCCCACTGGTCTCTGTGATTGGTGTGACATTTTATGCTGAATTGTTCATCTCATCAAACCACCATTTGCATAGAATTACAAAAAGAAATGTGTTCTACTAATTCAGCTCTTATTTCCTCCACCAGATATAAATCAGTAAGCTCTGTACTTTCTGTCTGTTGTTGTATCTGACACACCCACCCACACACTCACACACACACACACACACACACACACATATACACAGCACTGACCCAGTTACTCTTACCTTAATGTAAACATTCCAGCCTCCTATGTTTTCTCAAAAGCCCAGAGTCTTTGAGGTTTATAAAATACCTTCAACTTTTCATTTCCCCTCAGTCTCTCTGACTGGACCGGCAAACAAACTGAGCAAAAGCTTTATAACTGGGGAAATATCAATGTCTGCCCTAACATTGTCATGAGGCTGTTCTACTACTACTACTACTAATAATAATACTATATTCTAATATAACGTCATACGTAAATGTTCTTCTGTTGACCTAATATTCAATTCAGAGTATTGAAGACCACATTTTTTTGGCATTGTTGGGGATCAATTTGCAATTAGAGCAGCCCAGATTATTGCGGTATGGATTCTAATGTGGCAGATTTGTCAGCTAGACATTCATTCTGTGAACTCTACTCCAGCATAGCGTCACAAAAATGACAACGCCAAATTCCTACCCTATCTATGTAATGTAACGTAACTTCAAAATAGAAACACAACAGACTATTATGTTGTGTCTTTCTAGGTGGCAGGAGCAACAATTAGTCATCCTCAACATTTGGTGTATTGACTGTTGGAAAACAATTACGTACAATCATGACTGAATGATTTTTTTTTAGCAACATTCATGTTTTTCCAAAGTAATGTGCAGACTTTTAGGTATTTCATTATCAAATAGCTTGAAAAATAGTGCATATAGCTGCCGTAAATGGTAAAAAAGAAAATCCCCCTAGGGAGGATGCCCCCTGACCCCTCTAGGTTTGGGCTGAGCCCTGAATGTTTACGTCTGGCTCCGTCCCCGTGGTGACAGTTTCAACCACATCAAATGTTGTACTCGTCCAAATTGCCACAACATCTCAGCACCGTACAGACTTTCAACATTATTCTGAGCCATTAACACTCTGCTCAGAAGAATAAGAGAAAAGGTAATGCTAACACACTGCAAAACAGCTATTCTAAAATAATCCAGGATGTGATAAAGAAAATCTCCTGTAAAGTGTACCATGTACATACAGGAGTTAATCATTGGTGGATTTTGCTACACCAGCATCATAATAAATGTTGGTGACTTTCGGTGAAACCGTATTATTATGATCATATCATCTTACAAAACGATGTTATCCAATTTATTGATTTCTAGCACATTGCAATTAAAACCAAAGTTTTTGGGTAGATTTGGATCCTAATTTAGATTTCAGTAAAAACCTTTTTCCAGTACATATCATGGCCTGTGCTGCACCTCTCTCACCATTCTCTCATAAAAGTCCTGCTCAGTTTGCCTGTTGACGGTCCGCAGCCTCCTCCTCTTTGACAAATTGCATCCTGTCAACAAATTAGCCAACTAATCGTCCAAGTCAGAGGGGCAGTCTCTAAAGCGTTTTTTAGACTTGTGCCGTCAGCAGCTACAAGATCAGATAGTTTTCCCGCCATCAAGACGAGGCAACATTTTGGGATCTGGCACAACGCTGTGAGATCCTCCTGTTTAGTCTATATTTGCTGTTCTTGCAGGTTTCTCAGCCCTATCTCTTTGGTATTATGATTTACTGGTTTTATGGTGAGATGATAATAGGGTGATGACTAAGACGGAGGAAGTGGAGGAGTAAATACTGATTTGCTGGGCTTTCAGACATTGTTGGTTTTACCTCGAGTAGGAGGTGTGTGTAAAGAGGGTATTTGAGATGCATGATATAACATAGCTGAATCATATTAATCAGAGTGTTTGCAGTAATGAGTGTGTATCCCCTGCTGGATTTTGACTGTGGGAGGTGTTGTATTGTCTTGTCTGGGCTTGTTCCAGAGATGAGGGCAAACTGTCTTTTTCTGTCTCTTTCTCAGAAATTCTAGTCAAGTGAAGGTTCACATTGTTTTCTTTCATCACAAAGATCAGTCACAAAATAATGTTATATACTCCACAACAAAATAACATGTTGACAGACTTACGCACCTCTAACCAAGTTTGCCTCAGTGGAGCAATGAAGACATTTATCTTGCCCTACAGATACACAATTTAAGTAATTAGTTTGAGGTATCTTGCTTGTGTTTCCTGGTGGAACTTGCATTACGTAAGTTAACTTTTGTCTTTACTGCAGAGCGCAGCAGAAGACAAAAGTACCAAGTAAACCTTTTTTCAGGACAGATGATGTTCTTTATGAAGCCGTGACGGCAAAGGGATGAAGACATTACGACAGGAAGCACAAGATTAAAGGGTCTATCTGAGGGTCTATCTGAGGATCCTGAATGTGCTCAGAAAAGGTCAGGTAGTTACCAAAAACATGAGGATTTATCCTCTGAGGAGCATGAATACCTGCTGCATATTTCATTTCAAATCTAAACGTTCATCGACCAGTAGATGGTTGTGTTGCAGACTTTTTAAACTTGTTAGACTTTTCTTTATTCCACAATGAACCCATCAAGGAGGTAATTAAAAAACAAAGAAACAGAAATAAAGTTGAATTTGACAGACTATGACTACCACACCTATTTATAGAGATTTGCTCTGAACAAAAACAAATAAAGCATGTCAGACAATCAATCAGTCTTAAAGTGTCTGCAGCTGCTACACCGCAGGTTATAATGACCTCATTTTGCCAATCACACAGATCTATATCATTGAGTCTGAAGTTAACCTGAGATTGACTCTGTATTGATATCTCCATGCTTTTACCATAAATACTTTCATTAAGAATATATTTTAACCTTAGAAATCCAGAGAGCCAGAATAAATGTCAATATGTAGTTAAAATAACAGCACCATCCTCAAGGTAACCATACTGAGCTGGTCCTGGCCACTTTTTGATTTCCTCTGTTCTGTGTGTGTTCTGCTCAGAATAGACTTCAAAGATCGGTGAAAGTGGGCAGTAACACAGAAGTCACTTCTAACGGTGCAGATAATAATACCACTGTGTAACACAACACTGTGTGCCTGTCTGTGTTTCCTTTGTCTGCTGCTTGCTCTTATAGCCACTCACAACGTTAATAAGTATTTTTGATCGAGTGAAGCGTCATTTGTTTTCAGCCTGGAAACAAGCTGCTCCTCCCAGCTGTCCGTCAGTATGAGCCCGTCCTCTCTGGCTGTGGAAGGTTTGTCACCACGGTGCCCTTTCATGTCCTGACGTGAAGGACGGACTGGACATGACTTGTTGTCTTTGAGTGCCCTCTGCTTTATTCCTTCTGCAAAAAAAGAGGAAAAGTGTGAGAGGGAAGAGAGGGATGACTAATGAAGAGAATAGACTCACTGAGAGAATTTAGCAATGTCCCTTCTGCAGTTTTACAATCAGCTTTTGTACTTCACTATACATGGATTTCGAACATTCAGATAACCAAAGCAGCTGAACACTCTGCAGTAATGCCTCTTTCCTCTGTCTCTCCTCTATCTCAGGTGCATACCTGGTGCCCTACTTTATTCTCCTCATCCTCATCGGCATCCCTCTGTTCTTCCTGGAGCTGGCAGTGGGTCAGAGGATCAGGCGTGGCAGCATCGGGGTGTGGAACTACGTCTACCCAGAGCTGGGAGGCATCGGGGTCTCCAGTCTGATGGTAAGCGCAAACATGAGCCCATTAACCGAAGTGGAATAGGGTCCTTCTTTTGGTACAGGTTTTCTTTATCTATTCCCATTTAAATTTCAACAATATTCACAGTCTTACTTAACAGAATCGCGGGCTAATGTTCATCATCAAACCACATCAGCATTCCAAAGTGCAGCTGATGGGAAGGTCATTCATTTTGGACGTATTTGGTTATAAAATAAAGAATTGGATCAACTGAAACTTTGACCTGATGATGGTGCTATACAGAAAGCTACGGGATCCCCAAAGTCACTGCACTTCATCCTCTGGGGAACATGTTCATCCTGTAGTAAAAACATTTCTGTCAGGACCGAGGAAGTGGAGCGACCGACCAACATTGGAAGTCTTTACAATAGAGTCCTAAATGTAATTTAACAATTATGTGCAGATTGTCATAACATGTGAAGGGATGTGTGATACAATTATGGCTGTAAAATGGGAGTTTCATTCATGAGGTCAGCATGAAATCATGTCAATTACCATGTAATCAGGTGGTCTTCACTGTGTAAAATGTCCAGTGGGGAAGTCCATTTTGCTGCAGGAGAGATTGGAGAAGAAGAAGATGAAAACTTCCCACTGGAATCTATTGTAGGTGAAATGAATTAAAGTCGACTACAGCCACTCTCTCCACTCACCTGTCTCTTTAAAGAAACCTGTCCTGTTAAGCTGTTTCAGTGCCTACCTTCTGGAGGAAATCTGATTTATTAATGACCTACTAATATTTGATGTCTTATTATTAGTGGAAAAACAAATGACATATGTTTTCCAGACAGCCATTCACTGTAAAACAATAAAAGGAGCTACAATTTCAGGAGATACTCACCAACCAAAGGGGCGTCACCCATTTCTTATTAGCTTTTAATGACTTATCACTGATCTGTTACACATTAACAAATTATTAACAATTAAAAAAACAATGCGTGAGAATTTATTACCCCTTTTATAAAATGCCATAAAAAGAAATGTATCATAATTATTGTACACATGATTACAACAAGCTTTGAAGAAATACAATCTGTATTTGAGACCCCGAAACACCAACTTCATGTTATTGGATCAGTGTTCTATCTAAAATGGTAATTTTGTTGTGTGCAGAGATAACAAACGTGCTGTAGCACTCAGTCTACTGGACCCTCTGCCTGCTCGTATTGCTTCCTCTTGATGTTTAACAGCAAGCAGCATGCAAAGACCGGCGTTAATCACCGTCATAATCTGTCCCCATCATCTGCAGGAGTAGTGACCCATCATGCACCCATCCCATCAGCGTCATCCGCCTAAAAACAGTGATTGACTGCGTCCGACTTTCTGTTTGTCGCTCCTTTTGATCACGATTTCATCAATCTAGTGATAAAGAGGGGGCCTGTCCTGTCGCAGTTAGGCGTGTGGCAGCCTGGATGTGGCAGAGGGAGATTCAGCAGCTATAAATACCTTGTCATAGAAGACCCCACCCATGGCTGCTGAGAGCAAACAGCTCAATAATTCATCCACTTAAGCTGTGTGCTCGGCGTCTGTGCTCTGACTCAAGAAGAGGTGTTCACCTCAACAAAATGCATGCTGTTTGTCGACAGTGCTGTTTGTGTGTTTTTGTGGCGAGACAGTGATTGTTTTTGAAGAGTGATAAGTATTCCTTTTTCTCTCGTTCCCCTCTTCAGGTTTGCGGTTTTGTGGGCCTCTACTATAATGTGATTATCGGCTGGAGCATCTTCTATTTCGTCCAGTCTTTCCAGTATCCACTGCCTTGGGCTGAGTGCCCCATCCAAATAAATGGAACCCAAGCCAGTGAGTGCACAACACAAAGACACACAAGGCCACCGCACAACACAGCTGCAACTATAACGGAGATGTGCGGCACAAGACAAGTGCGCATACAAAAGAGCTTTCTATTGTGAAGCCCTTGACACCACGTAGAGGAAATAATGCCTGCAAGACAATTCCATATTCAGCAAAGCATCTCAGCAGACGCACACAGGCTGCCCAGTGCTTCGCAGGGCGGTGCTTTAAAGCTGCAGAACGTGTCTTTGCATTGAAACAGCTTGCCTCGCTGTGGCTCTGCAGTGAAGCAGCAGTGCCTCTGCAGGCAAACAGAAAAGAGTTTGTGCTGTCTCTATAGGCGGGATGGCGCTGCGCGTCATCCTACAGAGCAGCTCTGTTGGCGAGGCCTGTCAGATGGTATGACCCGGGCCGACAGTGTCAGTACCTCGTATAGCTGGCGGCCTGTGGTGGAGGCACATGCGGGTTCTGGCAGAGCAGAGGGCATCAGCTTAACATTAGAGGGCAGGATGTCAACTCTGCTTATGATTATGAATGCAGCAGGGATGCTGTGGAGCGTCTTACAGGATTCAGTTAAGCTAGTGCAGTAGTAGAAGCACTGAGAGTAAGTACATATACTCAACTACAATTATGAAGTATCTTTACTTTACTTCAGTATTTTTTTAATATGCTTCGTACCGTTGTTCTTTATACTCCACTACATTTATCTGACAGTTACTTGCTTTTGTTACTTTGCAGATTAAAGGAACTCTGTGGAGTTTTTGACGAGCAGCACCACAGAGCGATGTTTTGATCGCTCCGTAGTCGGTCCCATTTTGCGTGTCCTGTGCTTGTGCACAGAGATAAACATGCACACGCACCCGTGTGACACGATGCATATTCCTTCCAATGGTTTCACAATATTCCACTGAACAGCGATGCTTCAAGAAACACAGCAATTTGTCAGCAAAGGCAGACTGCAAGCTAGTAAAGATGGATGGATGGATGGTCTTTGCAAATCTTTTATAAAGAAAGAAATGCAACTCCACCTTTAAGATTTTACATTCAAAACATAACACTGAAAAACCCCCATATTAGTACGATTGTTTTGTCAATTATTGATACTGAAAAGTGACAAAAAATTCTTCTCCAACATCAATGAACTTATTTCAAGATTTTTAAAGTAATCAGGGTCAGTATGAAATAATGAATAATGCTGCATTGAATCAGAAAAATGACACTTTGTTTTAGAACTTTGTTTTGTGAAAATAAGGCTTTGACTTAATAACAGACAGAAATTAAGATAGTGACGTTTGCGGTGTGAGATGTACAGTATGTTTAGAAATATGACTTGTAATTTAAGCACACAGCAATTGGCTAAAAGTCAATACTTTTTTTCCTGCTGGCATTTTTGTTGTTTTCGTCGTATTTTAAAAAAGCAGGAAATTGCTACTTTTAATAAAGCAAAATATACTCAGTTCTTCTCCCACCATTCACTATTTACAAATACATTTATTTGACAGTGTTGTGAAATGTTAAGTTTTCTGTAAATCTTATTTACAATACTGTTTATGCCATTTCCCTCCTTCGTTGCTGTTGTAGTCGTGGTGCCGGAGTGTGAGAAGAGCTCGGCCACCACTTACTTCTGGTACCGCCAGACTCTCAACATCACCAGCACCATCGACGACACGGGCGGCCTGAACTGGAAGATGACCCTCTCCCTGCTGGTGGCTTGGATCTTGGTCTGCCTGGCTGTCATCAAGGGCATTCAGTCCTCTGGGAAGGTACGGGGTCTCCATGGCTTCACAGAAGGGGCAGAGCCTTCAGAGATTACAACATACAAAGATGCATTGTTTCAACAATCAATAATTCCTCATTATCAGTGAGTGTTTTATTCACTTTGCCAATGCTTTTCAGTGAAAGGTGAGGTTCTAAAGCCTCTTTAATTAAAGCACTTGTCTATTTTTGGATCTCGTCTATATTATGGAAGAGAGACACATGCAACATTAATAAGCTTAAACTGAACAAAGCAAAGACCGATTCAGGATGCAGATGGAAAATGCTTAGTTTGGCAACAACTGCAACAACATCCTGTCATCTCTATCCAGAGAGTGAGTCATACACCACAGCGCAACATCCAGCCCTCTATTTCAATGGGAAAATAAATGGATCGCCAAGGTTTGACATGGTTTTTTAAACACAAAACGTAGTAATCCAATTATCGTCGTCAGTTTACTGCATTGATTCCCCGAAATGCTGTAGGAAGGATTTTTGACTCCTCTCTCCAAACCTCAAGTAGTCCTCACCACATTTGGTAAGATTTCACAGATTCATTGCCAAACAAAGCAGTTGTGTGTGTGTGTGTGTGTGTGTGTGTGTGTGTGTGTGTGTGTGTGTGTGTGTGTGTGTGTGTGTGTGTGTGTGTGTGTGTGTGTGTGTGTGTGTGTGCATCTATGGTTGCAGTTTTTCTCACATGTGTGAGGCACAGAAAAGCGTGTCCATGGCAACACTGTGTAACTTGACTTTCTCTCTCTCTCTCTCTCTCTCTCTCTCTCTCTCTCTCTCTCTCTCTCTCTCTCTCTCTCTCTCTCTCTCTCTCTCTCTCTCTCTCTCTCTCTCTCTCTCAGGTGATGTACTTCAGCTCTCTCTTCCCGTATGTGGTGCTTTTCTGTTTCCTGGTGCGAGGTTTGATGCTGAAGGGAGCGGTGGACGGCATCGCTCACATGTTCACCCCAAAGGTGAGACGAAAAAAAACAAACAATGAATTGGCAACTGTAAAACAGAGTCGCCTCGGCAGAATTGGGATTTTCACAACACAAATAATACAATATGTAGACATTTGCTGAGGTTGCTGTAGTCTTAAACTCACTGCAGGGTTGTTTTTTTTGGACTGTCAGTCAAACAGATATGTAACATGAGTGACACTTTGTTTATGCAAGCTGCTCAGCCATGAGTGGTTGATGGTCAGATCCACTCATGCATAAATGTCATTACTATCCACAGTCACGTGTTGGGTTGATGTCCCCCTCTAGTGGTGAATATGTATAACTACATGGAAAGTTTTAACCTGCACTTTGCTATTTGCTCTATATGATCATCATACGATACTCATTTTGTAGTTGGGCTATCTGCTGACATCACATGTCAGTGCAGTATATTGCAACAAGAGTAAACATATAGATTTATCTGTCACTCTTGCATTTGGAATTATTTTAATTAAAAAGATAGTTTGAATTGGAGATAAAACCAGATGACATATTGTTTGTCGTAGTTGCACATTCAGTTTCCACAGACTCAGACGTGTATCTGTTGTTACAAACTATTGTTCAAACCCGCATCACTTTTAATTATATTTCCAATCCCAAAGTTTCCATCCATCCATTATCTGTAACCGCTTATCAGAGTCGCGGGGCGGCTGGAGCCGATCCCAGTAGACGTTGGGCGAAGGCAGGGTACACCCTGGACAGGTTGCCAGACTATCGCAGGGCACAAAATGACAAGACAACCATTCACACTCATATTCACACCTATGGGCAATTTAGATTCATCAAGTAATAAGCTGCATGTCTTTGGACTTTGGGAGGAACCCGGAGAAAACCCCCAAAGGTTCCAAAGATACTAAATATGCTGAGTCACAGGGGGATGAATGTGCAAATGTATACAATGTATAAAATAATGTACAAAACATATTATTCAATTTGTTATATCAGAGCAATCCAGTGTTAATGGAGGCACAATAAAACAGGATTGATATAACATCAAGGTTCAAGGTTATTAAAAAAAGGTTAAATATCACATTTTTGCTCTCTCTTGTCTCCAGTTAGAAAAGATGTTGGAGCCGCAGGTGTGGAGAGAAGCAGCCACGCAGGTCTTCTTTGCTCTCGGCCTGGGCTTCGGAGGCGTCATTGCTTTCTCCAGCTACAACAAGCGAGACAATAACTGCCACTTTG
This sequence comes from Pholis gunnellus, assembly GCF_910591455.1. NCBI lineage: Eukaryota > Metazoa > Chordata > Actinopteri > Perciformes > Pholidae > Pholis > Pholis gunnellus. The sequence continues at coordinate 14,654,064 of NC_136536.1, forward strand.
ATGCAGCACTGGTCTCCACCATCAACTTTGTTACCTCCATCTTGGCCACTTTAGTTGTGTTTGCTGTCCTGGGGTTCAAGGCGAATGTCATGAACGAGAAGTGTGTCATTGAGTGAGTGTGTCCTACTGTAACAAGAGCTACCTGACCAGTCTCTCTTTTTTACAAAAAACTTTACTCACTAACTCGCCCTCCTTCTCCACATCTCCTGTTTTCTATGTGCAGTAATGCAGAGAAGATTCTGGGCTTCCTAAACACAGGCGTGCTGAGCAAAGAGCTCATCCCTCCTCACATCAACTTCTCCCACCTGTCCAGCCAGGACTACACAGAGATGTACGGCGTCATTAAGACGGTGAAGGACGACAGCTTCGGACAGCTGGGCCTGGACGCCTGTTTGCTGGAGGACGAACTCAACAAGGTCAGAGGAGGAGAATTCACAAGCTGAAAGGAGTGTGATTGTTGAGTATTTGAGAATAATCTTCTTTAGCTTTCAAGATTTAGTTTGTGTTTGTGATGATACATGACAAGTTGTCCCATATAAAAAAAAAACAACAGACAAAGGGAAGGTTAAAAATACCAGGATGCTAAGCAAAGCACCGTTTCCTCTAGAGCTGCAGAAATTAGATTAAACAATCAATCAATTTGGCAATCAATTAATTGTTTCAGTAATTTTTCAAGCAGAAGTGTTATGTTTTTCTTTGTCATTGTAAATCAAATGTCTTGGTCAGATTAATAAAGCATCAATCATTTTGGACTTTGGGGAATTATAATGACCATGTTTTGAATCTATATAAAAACAACTTCATCAATAGATTGAGATCGATAATAAAAATAATCGTTAGTTGCAGCCCCAGTTTCCTCTACTAAGTCTGTTACTGCACCCACACATTGACCACTCACCAGTCAAAATGCAGTATTTTGAACCATTATCCATTTCACTTTGACCTCCACCTCCCTCTCTTGTCCTCCAGTCGGTTCAGGGCACTGGTCTGGCGTTCATCGCCTTCACAGAGGCCATGACACATTTCCCTGCCAGTCCCTTCTGGTCTGTCATGTTCTTCTTCATGCTGATCAACCTGGGTCTGGGAAGCATGATCGGCACCATGACCGGCATCACCACACCCATTCTAGATGCTTTCAAGATCCGCAAAGAGATCCTGTGTGGTGAGTTGACTGTTATCAAACTCAAACATTTTATACATCAAATTGAAGTGCTTGTGATTCTCACTGGATGTTTTTTCTTATTTTTCTCAGTGAGTTGCTGCATCATAGCCTTCCTGCTCGGCCTGCTGTTTGTGCAGCGCTCAGGGAACTACTTTGTCACCATGTTTGATGACTACTCAGCTGGTTTGCCTCTCACTGTGGTGGTGATCCTGGAGAACATCTCTGTGGCCTGGATCTACGGCACTAAGAGGTAACTCGACTGGATATGTAGACGCTAAACGTTAAATTAATTTGTGATCTGTTTCAAAACTATATATATATATGCGGCTGTATATATATATTACATTACAGTCATTTAGCAGACGATTTTATCCAAAGCGACTTACAATTCAGATTCTATCACAATTCTACACCGTAGGCACAGCTACAGGAGCAATTTTGGGGGTTAAGTGTCTTGCTCAAGGACACATCAACATGCAACTAGCAACGAGCCTGAGCCGGGGATCGAGACGCCGATCTTCTGATTGACGGGCGGCCCCGTTATCCACTTCTCTACAGTCGCCCCTCCATACGTCGTACAGCCTACTTAACAATCTCTCCTTAATTCAAGTACATTTTATTTATATAGCCCCCTATCACAAATCACACATTTGCCTGGGGGGGGGGGCTTTACAATCTGTACATCATACAACACCCTCTGTCCTTGGACCCTTGCATTCAAAAGGAAAGTTCACCAAAATCTAAATTATTCTAGCCACGCTAGCAGCTCAAACAATAAAGCCTGCGAAACAAACGTCCTTGCATCAGCCTGAGCTGAACCTTGTGTTTAGAGCTATGAGGAAATGTTAGCATGCTAACATGTTAAAAGGAGGAAGAGACACAACACTTAAAAATAACTTTGTCTTTGCGAGCATGTTAGCATAATGGTTAGCATTTTGATAGGTGCTGTATTTAACATTCCAAACATTAATATAGCAGCAAACAACGTTTACCAATGTGAATATAAAGTGGAGTGATGTGTGTTGTTATCCAAGCTTCTCCTTCTTTTACATAGCCGGGCTGAGAGCACATGCTTTTAGTCTATGTTAGTGCATGCGAGCGTGCCCCACTGGTTTGCTCACGGCCGCGGCTATGCACTGCTTTCATACGGCGGTTACAGCTGACAATGCCGTCCCGAACGACAGCGTTGTTGCGGAATTGTAGCACCCACCTTACGGTTCCCCCTCAGGTAAACACTGTTGGCTCTGTCAGCACTTTTGCAGTAGTTAGTGTTAGCGCTGTTACCACAGTTAGCGCTGTCAACACCGTTAGCTGTGGGCCACCAGCTCGCCATTGACATGTTGAGAGGCAATCCCAATGCTACCAATCTTGGATCTTGCCCATTTAAAGCAACACTGTGACTAAGTACAACCTCACAGAGCTGTTAGCATGGCTGTACACACTTTAGCCCAATCCCAATGTCCCCCCTAAAGCCTTAAACCCTAAACCCTCACAGACATTCGTATCATTTAAAGCCCTCACAGTCTCACACAACCATTTACCAGGTGATGTCAGTAAGTCCCTGAGGGTTCAGGGTTTAAGGCTTTAGGTGGGACATTGTGATTGGGCCTGGTATTGTGCCTTGATCATTGCCTGCATGGCCAACTGGGACAGAGATGGAACTCCTTCAAACGTTCTTTCTTTCACTTCCTCGCAGGTTCATGCAGGACCTGGAAGACATGCTTGGTTTCAGGCCGTACTCCTTCTATTACTACATGTGGAGGTACGTGTCGCCAGCTATCCTGGTGGTTCTCATTGTCGCCACTGTCATCGAGATGGCCGTCAGTCCTGCAGGATACAACGCCTGGGTGGAGGCTGAGGTCAGTGTTTATGTGTGTTCACACAGAGTAAGAAGGAGAGTGGGAAAGGAGATAAACATTTCTTCATGCTCTTCTGTCTGCACTCTTTGTTTGCCAGGGCGCTGAGCGTTTCCACAGCTACCCTCCGTGGGCTTTAGCCATGGCTTACTCCCTCATCGTGCTGGCAATGCTGCCTTTACCAATCGTCTTCATCGTCCGCCACTTCAACCTGATCTCAGATGGCTCCAACAAGCTGTCCGTCTCCTACCGTAAAGGCATGATGAAGGACATCTCCAACCTGGAAGAGCAGGACGAGCAGCGCTTCATCCTCAACAAGATCCCCAGCGAGGCTCCTTCCCCGATGCCCGCCCACCGCGCCTACCTGGGCCCCGGCGGCACCCAGGAGATGACCAACACCAACTACGGCACCAGCACCAAGACGGGCTACCAGAACATTGGCTCGCCCGAGTCTGAGCTATGATCCACTGAGCTCATAGGTCCTCCCGTCTGTTAAACCCCAGCCCTGCTTGGAGAGAGGGAGACAGGAAGTAAGGGAGGAACAAAGGAAGTCAAGAGGGAGAGAAAATCCACTGCCAGTTGTTGCAGCGTTCTTCACACCTTAACCCCCAGAGCTGAGTCCCTCTATCCCCCTTTTTTCTGCCATAGGATCCGTGCTGCCAAATCCCAGCTGAAATGAAGGGATCATGGGAATGTGAGTCCCACCAGATCTGACAACCTTTTCCATCTGTCAATGTATTAAAGGGGCAGAGAGAGAGGGACAGAGACAAGAACAGAGGGAGCAATGAAAGGCCCACTGAGGGCTTCACTGCAGTTTTTGTAATAAGCTATGGCCGAGGTTAAGCTGTGCGCAGCGCTAAAATGCTTTACGTTGTGCTGAACCATGTGTTCACCAGTTTGGAGGAGGTTATTTTTGAGACAGTTGGATTTTCCTTGATCTAGGAGATCCTCATCTCTTTCTGGTTCAGTTGTAGAAGATTGTTCTTTGTGGGGTTAGGATGGAAGGAGACTCAGACAAGAAAAATACTTTCATGATCTGTATCACCGTGTGAGAAAATGTCTCATCTAGAAAACAAAATGATTACAAATGCATCCATAACAGTATGTAATAAGTGATTTTGATAGTGTAAACAGTGTTTCAAGCACATTACATCTGTATTCTGCCTATCATGCATCAGCAATAATAACCAGTCAAAGTAGGGTCCTCGTAAAACTGTGGATCTCCTTCTATCCCCATTGTTCCCACTGATGTAGAATACTGTACATATGTGTTGCGCAATAGTCTGAGATGTCACCGTAAATTAGGTCTATACACCACAGTAGTGCAAAATGATTGGAAACTTTTCACCTCTTCATTTCTTCTCGGTGAACACCAAAGCACAGTCTCCTGCTATCGTTTTAGAGCATCTCTGAGCCTTAACACAGAGCAGCACTTTTCTTTGAAACAACCTTTCTCCTCGACAAACGAGGCTCTGGAGCTGTTGCCAACGTTGTTTCTGTGCTGTTCCTGTCGCAGCCGGTCTAGACAAAGCTTTTCCATTTAAATTAATCCTTTTAATCAAGCGATTCCATTTGAATTGATGCCTTAAAAGGGCAGAGGGGGCAGCGCACGTGCAGAGATAAGCAGAGAGGCTTCACGCTTGTCTGTGTTAGAGAGGCAGGCGCAGAAGGAATAGGAAAATGTGAGTATTGTCTTTGTATACGTACAGATGTGCATGTGCAAGTGTGTGTGCGTCAGTGTGTCGTCTGCCGCCGAATGAGAGCTCCCGGTGACCCTGCCGCTTTAAAAATAGAGCTGCGTTTCCCAGGGGAAGCCGTGGCAACGCACCATAGATACAGATCCTCTTCTGATGTGGAGGAGGAGGAAGAGAGCGGACACCTTGCTTTGTCTGCTCCACCTGCACAGCTGTTTGTTCAGCAATACACAGATGAGACATTTTACTGTTGAGATCCTACAACAATATATCTCTAATGTTGTTACAGTGCATTGAATAAGAGGTTCAGTTCCATGCCGCGCTTTGGCTTTATCATACTTCACCCCTACGGGGAAGATGTTTGTACATTCCTCAAATTATGACCACTACGGACACCATTTCATAACTACTACAATTTACACTTTGATGTATTTTTGTGAACTGAGCTGTGAAGACTTTTTTTAATGTATAGTCTTGTATGACGATGTATGTTTAGGGGGGGAAATGTGCAGTGATATAAAGGTTTTGAAAAAGTGGTAATACACAGATTTCACCACTGGGTGTCTCTGCTGGCGTGCGGAGGAGCCAATGACTCTCTGTCTCGTGGCCCCTCCCTGAGACAACAACAATACTTGAGACTGAACAGATGTAGTGTGAAACACAGTCAGTCACATTGTTTGGTGCCTGAACAGCATCCCTGTTGTCTGTTTGCCTTATGCTTTTGTCAGTTTGTTTTCCCGATTATGTAGTGAGTTTGGACCAATGTCTCGTCTCATTCACTTGAGCACTTTAATTAGGTAGAGACCCTGGAGCCGTTTGTAAAGTACAGTTTTGACAAAAGCTTCGTCGTTACTCTCAAAAATGCTGTCACGGAATATGTATTGGTTAGCAATATTTATAGAAAGAAAGATAGAGGGATGAATATCCATAAAAGGCACAAATACACAAATGTATCGCAAGCCACTTTGCAAAAACATCTTACATCATTTCTTGTCAGTACGGCAGATATACATGTCTTCAAAATTTGAGCATTTATCAAGTTGTAATGTTTCATCTTATGATGTTAAAAGCGCGTTGATGCGTTGAATTTTGCCTTGCTATCACACCAGTGTTGGTTCGATATTTCCATGTCATTGGCTGGCACCGCTGGGTCCTCTCTATCATATGTAATGTAAAACCAACACCTGTTGTTATGATATGTGGTCATGGGACCTCTCTAATGGCTCAGGTTTCAGCCTACAGAAGCTGTGATATATTGCTTGGTATATACTGAAGTAATTAACAGACTAATACCCTAACACCTCTATATTATCTACTTTCCCTCCTGTCTCTCATATCCTGGCATGTTTTTCAAGGTGCTGTTGTCACACATTTTGTAAGAATAAGTAAAGTAGAGAAAGTCTGTATTACAGAGTGAAGGACGGTAATACATCACTACGAGTATGTACCACTGTGAAAACGAAACAATAGAAAAACAAGTGGATCTTTGCAGACAAGCTAAATGAACACGTAAACATGCCTTAGCTGGATAATAACCTGTTCAGTCACTAAAAGGGAGTGTGCAAAAAAACTACTGCGTTAACATGTACAAGAAACCAGATATTTTTGGTCAATTGGCTTGTGATATAAACGGCACATGACCTCAGGTGAGTAGAGGTGAGGGCACTCATCTCTACTCACCTGCAGCTTTGGCTTAGAGTTAAAGCACATATTATAGAAGCACAGGAAAGTGAGCACAAAGGAGTTTCATGCCCTGGTGAGCAAGCACCAGTCAATGAGTTCAAATAGAGCCAGTGTGGATGAACTTGATGATATAACTTGCAGATCATGTTAGGTTTGGTCTGATTCCTGCATCCTCCTGGGGCTCACTGGAGGATCTGCACAATTAAATGCGCTTCAATCTTCACAATAAACTAAATTGCACCATTGGTTTGTTCTGTAGCTGATCCGCACAATGATTAATTGAGGGTTTAGGAGAGAGCACAATCAACAGAGTTTATATAGTCTCTCAGAAACAGCATCCTCATGTTTAAACCCCTGGCTCATTTCAATACATGATGCACAGTTTGCCACATTTCACCAAGGAGTTCCCACCTCTCCCGGCACAGCAGGTCTTTGCCTCTTAAGTTTAAAAACACTGTTGAAATATTTTGCACAGTGTAAAAATGTCTTCTCATGTTAGTTCAGATTTGCTCAATGATAAGATATTGGCATTTAGCATTGATATTTGATATTTATTATTGAAAACAAAGACTCCAGGGTCTCGTTGTCTTGTCCATGTGTCAGCGATGTTGCATTATGTATTTTAAAGCAACTTCTAGAGGTTTACTGTGATTAAAACAATAAAAACAGAGTAATAGTGTATTCATTTAACCGTGCAAATAGTCTTTATGTGACAAAAAACATAGTTATATTTATAGTATTTAAGACGATGTATGTAATCTGTACATATTGATGTACATTCTGATAAATTCACACGGAGTATCTACAGTAAGAGTGACAGGGTGCATACTTGAGCTGTAAATAATAATTGTATATTTTGAGATATTTTTTGATTTTTGTAATATTACTTTGGTGTCTGTTGGTGTCTGGTGTTAGTGTGTGGTTGTTCTCAATCCAAATAGCTGAGTGCCTGTACTTGTGTGTGAGTGTGTGTGTATACGGGTGTGTGTGTGTGGGTATATGTAGGTTTTTGGTGTTTAAACGTGTTCTTTTTTCTCCTCTCTCAGTGTTGTGTGCTGCTGATCTAATTCAGTAGATTAAATCCTGTTGTTACAGTGAACTGGGACCACTAATGTAAGCAATCTCTCCTTTGTGTTTCTGGAACTGCAGCAGCTTCCAGCACAAAACTGACAACACAATCAGAAGGAAATGTCTGATGAGAAAGACACCGAAGTCTTTTGGTTTAAGAGTGTGGAACATGAGCGGAACAGGAAATTAAAATAAACCGTTTTATCAAACAGACCATGTTGTTTGTCTCATTTATTCTGATTTATGTGAAAGTCCAAATGCAAAGATGTGTTTTTCAGGACAATGTTTTGTTTATACTGACATGACTTAACACATACATTATGTTTGTGATTTATGGATTTCAGACACAAGAAATTCTTAAAACTGCATTACTGCATTATATTTTCTGGCCTATGCTCAATAAGAGAGGCAGTAGGTAATAAAATATCTGACCATGAGCTCTATTGATTTCTAACAAACCAAAATTTCAATGTGGATTGATTATAACCAGACATACTTTTAAATTCTTTAATTCGGTATAGTCATTTAATTTCTGATTAAATGTGTTTCTTGTCTACCAGTGGACAGTTTCTATATGTCGCTGACAAAATGATTGTGTGTTAAAGGGACATAAAAAACTATCGATGTGACACATTCTTAGAAGAACTTTTTTACTTATATGATGAAGAGAGGTGCATGTCTGAATATCAGTTGTATCTGTTTATTAGCCCACTCTTAATGATAAAGTGACAATCAATTGCTGTATTGGCATTCAATAACCAAATAGGATATTTTGTTAGTTGCATTTTCAGCATGAGTGAGTACTTCACTCGTGCGGCTTCTTTTTTTTTTACATCTTCCCACAACTAAATTGCCTAATTTGCTCGTCTCATGCCTCGCTCTGTGGCAGATGGTCGGAAATGGACGCAGCAATTTGGTCTGGCAGCCCACAGCGGTTTGCACTATGTCTGGTTCAGCCTACCAAACTGCCACGAGCTAAACTGCAGCATGTGCAACACAGATCCAGGCTGTAATAGCACTGACACATCATACATCCATCGCAACGCAGACTTATTATGGACTGTCGACAGGGACACATCATCATCCTTTAGAGCGACGAGGTCCATCACCTGCTAACGTTCTATGCAGCTGCTGTAAGTGCAGTCAGATGGTGCAGATTCACATCAGGGTCATGCAAGAGACACATTTGCTGAACATCACAACGGTGTGAAAATATCAAGTTTCGATTGTCTTTATATACTTGAACTTAAAAAACAACAGAGATCAGTATTTCAGTCTAATTGTAGCTTAATTTCAGCTGATTAGTGGATTGGATAAAATGATGCCCCACTCCCACATGCCATCCTGGTGTCTGCGGAGTGATGTTACTTATATTGACATTGGACAGCATGCACTCACAGTTCTAATTAAACAGAGACTGATGCTGCTGCATTGGTTTGGGCCTCACAGATTGTTGTGTGTAAATGTCGAGCTATTTGTCTCCCAGGCTGCGTCACACTTCCTCTCTTGACTCGGCTGTCCGGTGCACTTTGAAGAACATCTCACTATCTGTATCCTGTAAACAAATAATTTCCCACCACAGTGTTACATATGAGAGACACAAAAAGGCTGAGGTGACTTGATAATACACACACACACACACACACACACACACAGAGTGTGTATGCACAAACATTAATGGCAATCCCACCTGCAGGATCCCTTACAGATGTTTATCTAAAAAACAGCACATGCAGCCAAGAAGCCGTTTCCCATTTTCCCACTTCCCCGCCACCTGATCCAGGAAAAGACTGAGTCGGTGGATATTTTTCACACTTTGAGCGGCATTTTCCTGGCAGATTGGGTTTGCGTGGGCAGAGATCCATCAGTCATATTCTCACATGGCTCTTTCAGCTGCTGTCAGCCTCCACAGTAGAGGCCAGATGGTCCTCTGTGGGGCCTGCTTGGAGGACTGACCCGACAGCCACGACAGCTCATTACTGTTTGACCAGCTAGTCTCACTGCAAACAACGCTGAGCTTTCACAGTATTCTCAGTGAAGGAGGCCACATGTTGCTCTGTGGCAGACAGGGATTTCATGCTTTGGAGATGGATTTCACTTTTAATCTCATCTCTTTTAACAGATCTCAGCTAAATACGTTGTTTTTTCAAATCACAAGGGGAAAAAGCAGCAGGTTGGAGAGATGTGAACAACAAATATTTTTTGGTTTTAATCCTTGGATTATCTGCTCAGTGGATAGGAACTGCAATGGCTCCAAAATGTGAGTTTGTAACCTTGTGAATGTAAAGCATCTAAGATCTTCTTTAATCAAGAAATGTTAGCGAACCGTCAGGTTCGGGCCTGTCAAATGTGAAGATTGGCTGATTTTTATGTAAATCTTTTAGACTGAGACAAACCATTTGAAAATGTCATCTTGGTTTCTTATAAAGTTTGACATTTAAATTTTCCCTACTTTTTATAGATCAAAATAAATAGACGGCTTCATGAATAATGAAAGTAATTGTTAACGGCTGCCCTCGTGTTATTTCAAAAATGTTGAGCATCACATGAAGGCTTTTTGATTGGAGGTAAAACTTCTGAATATGCCATGAAATGGACTGAGAATTTCCACAGACGTTAGCAGGCTAACACGCTAAACAAACATGGGAAACATTATACATGCTCCTAGCGTCAACATGTTAGCATGCTGATGTTACCATTGAGCTCAAAGCACCTCTGTGCCGACTGACTGACTGAGCCTCACAGAGCCGCTAACACACTGAACACATTCAGATACCAACAGGCAGAAACAGTTTTTGAACTATTATAATATTACACTAAGATGGAGATGTTGTTCCTATGTGTAGGCCTCTACTCTAGCAGTGTCAGAAAATACATTTCGGTAGTTGGGGAATTGTTGAACCTGGCAAGCTGTTTGAGAATACTATGACGTAGATGTGTGGTGAGGGGTGTACTGTAGATAGCAGTCGTAATCAGCTGAGAGAAACAGGTAGAGCAGGTCACGAGAGGCGGCTGTTTCCGCTTCATTTGTTTTTTCCTGTTGGATGAGCAACAAGTTGTGAGCAGGGCTACATGCACTGCTGCGAGAGCTGTAGAGGTCAATTATCTGACGCAGAGTGAAGGGAAGCAGGAACCATGAGACAATTTAAAGAAACATCCAAATTTATCTTGAAGCACTGTTTTTTTTAATATGATCAAGTAATTATATAGTAGTAGTATAGTGATCTTTACATTATGATATAGCCACATTAAGGTTAAATATAAAGAAGAACATGGCAGCATTAATTAGCTACACACTCGAGCCCGGATAGACCACAATGCACCTTGTCTTCCTGGATCCCAATTAGTTGGTTGAGGCGAATGCGGCCCCAGACGGCCACTGAAAACCGGCTACCTTTAACAACGGCAGCGTTCCCGTGGACTGTGAAAAGAATAACCTTTCATGTTTCACTTGACTTGAGCCGGAGCTGCATGAAAGAAGAACCAGAAATATCTCTGGACAGACAATAAAGGTAGAGGATTGTGTTTTCAACAAGATCAAAGGATATAAAACCCTCTTGGCATCTGTGTGTTCACATCTATGTTCACATCCTAACTTCCTATAGGAGGTTAAAATTAAAAAACACTACATTACAGAGAAAATGCTCAGCTTGTGTCCTTTTTAAGCAATAATGTTTAAATACACAGTAAGTGGTTCCATTCATCTTCACATAAAAGCTGTATCTGAGAGGTTGAAGCGTCACAGGTAAACAGGAAGACGTTTAAAATTCACCAGGAAGAGGGGGAGTGCAGAGGTTACAGGATCCATCAGAGGAATATGATAAACACAAACCAGTCCATAGACAAACACTGCCTTCTGACTGCTTCAAACATGGAATATATTAAGGGACATAATTACTCTGGTTATCTAAGAATGTTGTGTTATGTATGTAACATGTAACGTTATTAAAATGAGGCTAGCATCCAGCTTTTCTGTCTTACCAGCTAATGGCGAATGTTAGCTAATGTTGACGTTAGCCAGCTACTTTGTTTAAAATCTAATAAAAACAGAGAGAAGGTATACTAGCTGAGCCATTTCTACTAAACTTTATACATAGTAACTTTATTACTAAACCCTGATACCTGTTTTATTTAAATTACAATGTCACAGGGAACTTTAAATGTTCGTTAGTTGTGAGTTTAATGTAATTGGCTAGCTAACGGTTAGCCGTAACGGGCATTCAACTGATATTTAACTGACAAGTTTGAGCCTAATTCAATTCATCCACATATGGTATATTACATGTTCATACACAGATAGTTTTAAAAAGAAACTAAAAGAAATGTCTACAAATAAAATAAGTGCTACCAACTGAGGTTAGCTAAAATGATTTTACTCTGGATCAAGGCACAGCGCCTTCTCTCTTCTTAGCTGGCCAGTCAAAGAACCCGTAAACAGAAAAAGCTCTACATGGTGTACAAATCGAATATTAAACCATTTGTGGCAAATGTTGTTTTTTTTAGCTGGGGAACAGAGCCCTGCGGCTCCTCACTGAATCTCTTCACTGGAGCTATATGATGTTTACACTGAGTGAAATATTCAAACCAGAGACTCCATGTTTCCTAATTCCTTACATCAAATGGATGAACTTCTGCATCATTTTATCCCCCAAAATGTAGTCGACATATTCACCATTTTATTGGAAACTGAGATCTCCACTAGGACCTAAATGGATGAACTGTGGGTTTCAGCAATGTTTTGGCTGCAAGGCACAAGTTTGTGGTGTGTCATTAACAGCAAAACATAACTTCTGATGTAAGAAACTGTTGCTGGTAAGAGACAAAGTGAAAAAGGTTTCACCAATAACAAAACATACTCATCAAGATTAGAGACAGACCGATGAGCAGATTGAAATATCGACATGGCTTCCTGGGATAAGATCTGGCAGCAGACGGAGGGTTCTCTGGAAATATTTGGTATCAGTTAATTGTTTTAGATTTTTCTCCAGCAGCGCTTGGCGGGAATCTTGTAAATCCATGTTGTGATATTGATCTTCCTCAACTGACAATACAAAATACTAACACATGGTGTGACATTGATGGACCACACCGATTTGAAAGGCAGACATGCTGTATTTCCCACTTGAGTGATCTTTACCTCTGGTTTCCTGGAGGGCACCTCTTCAAAAATGTGAGAAATGGGATTGTGGTTGTGCTGTAAAACACTGATATCCACACAGCTGAATGATGACTTTAGGTATGTAAAACATGAACCATCCACAGAGAATTGATGTTTTACCATTTCTGTGACGGATCACCACAGCTGGAAGACTATTGTCACACAGTGGGAGGGGTGGTGGTTTCCCTTTTGTGAGTCTTCAGATGGTTGAGGGGGCTGATTTGTTGAATTTATTACTGCATTGATTGAAGTTGCTCCTGAAGAGATCTTCATTGGTTGCTATGGTTTCAGGTCTACGCCGAATCCATCTGTTGAAGCTGCCGCGCAGACACTTCTGCTCACACCAGGCAGGTTTGGTGTGAATGAACGAAGGGAAATAACCGTCAATGAATAAATATCCCAGATGGTGATGACTGATGTACAGACATGGTTTTGGAGGTAAACTTGCATGTCTAGTCTGGTTTCACTTTCTTTGTTTTAACTTTAGCAGCAATACCAAGAGAAGTGATAGCTGTGATATATTCAAGCTGCAAAGGTAGGCAAGGCATGCCCGTTTCTGCTGTGTACTATTGTTTAGAGGTGTCACCATGTCTCAACGTGAGAGTTTTTTCTGCTACTTGGTCTGGCAGACCAGTAGCTTATGGTGGCTAATGTTAGCACACATAGATATTGCTGGGGTTTTTTTGATGACTTTTTGACTCTATCCTCTCTTCATGTGCTACTGTTACACTACATAAGCCATAAACATTTAAAGTTTTACCGCAAAGCAAGAAGAAAATACTGTATTACCGGAAGACCTGTTTGTTGTGGCCTGCTTGTCCACGCCCTTAAAGTCCACGTCTCAAGCCTCAAAGGAATCTCCCGAAACAAAGTTTAATGTCAGATAATCCACCCAAATGCAATCAAAGGCTGCAATTAGTAAATAGACAGCAATATGAAATATTGAACAACCTTACATTTGTACTGATAAGTTGAAGGTAGCACAATGTTTCCTTGATGAATAACGGTGGCGCCTAAATGATGCCACACCTATCTGGGGGAGGCTTCATTACTAATGCATTAGCCATTTAGTGCGTGGCAGGGATGATTGCACCCATTCAATGATTATTTTATCAGTGCAGCTCTGAAATGACAGCTGAAGAGCAGTAGGCACTGATTACACCGCTGCTGAGAAAGAGTGCATGTTCTCACTCTAACTCCTCAAAGGTAAAGACTTTATTATGCATAAGTAATGACATCCTGTATGGTCGAAGGTTTGTGATGTAGTGTTACTGTAAAGAGAAGATAGAGTCTGTTATGTTTTAACAGAGGCCTTTACAGCAAGTGACAAAGTGTTTTTGAGGGAAGCCAAAGGAGCAATGAATAATCATATTTCCACTTACCCACGTTTTTAATTATTCCCTCTCAAAGGGTTGGGAAGTGACTTTATGGGTATCTAAATGGACCCAGTATTTCTGAGTGCAAGTGCACATAGGCTGCTAATGGCTGTGTTATTTCCCGCCTGTCTTCAGACATAATGGCCAAGCTCTTACACAAGACATTCCTCCCATCTGAGAGGAATGTCATCCACCAGTAACATGAATTGACTAAATGGTAGTAAAGAGCTTCAAGAGAGGACGTCCAGAAAACACTGAACGTTTCCTAAACTTTCCTGCTGTTTAGTGGACTCCAGATTCAAAACAAAGATATGCAGCCACAGTTCACCCAAACATTATCAGTTAGCGAGTTACTTGTCGCTCTGACTGATGATATTGTTTGTAAGTTTGTTCAGGATGCATAAACGTTTCTTGGAAAAGCACCCCATTATTGTCGAACTGTTTACATGCACAATCCACTGGGAGATATCTGCGTAAGAGGGGTCGGCTTCTCAGAGGCAGCAGATTTCTTCTTTTTTTTTCCTCAGCTGGCACGAATCCAATCAGCTGGGTCACTTGGTGAAGGTTGAATGTTGTGACTTCCAGAGCAGCAACACGACCCAAACGTCCAACAATCAGGACACTTGAGAGGTAAAAGATGGATTGCACATGGGTAAGATTTTTATTTAGCTCATACGTTTCTGTTATGTGAAATACAAATGTATGTTATTCTTATTTTATAGATTGTCGTTTCATAAATACGCAACACAAAATGTGTAAAACATATAGTTAATCTGATATTGAATGTTAAAATCTAAAGTATATTCTGAAAAAAAGTTATTTTATAATGTTAAGGTTTATTTTTGATCATTTCAAAACATAGAAAGAATTGTCATAACTGGTTTTACAGCATTTACAGATTTTTTGGGGGGAATACAAAATATGAATGCTCAATGAACTAAATGACTTGTTAAAGAAACATTTTGGTAAAATATGTTTATTTACTTTTTGGCTAAGAATATCACTCTCCTGTCTGTGCGGTAAATATACAGCTAGCAGCCAGTTAGCTTTGACTGGAAACAGGGGGAAACAGCTAGCCTTATCAATCCACCTACCAGCACCTTTAACACTCATTCATTTACACCTTATCTTATTTAACTTCTCATATTTTCCTCCCTCGGTCAAGGCCAATTGAGCTCATGATGAAGCGACTCTGCTGCCTGGCCTTTCCATTGGCTTCACAGCTGCACCTCGTTTACTCATTAAGATGTGGATGCACAACATGTGAGTCTGATGGAAAAAGAAAACAGCATTTATATTCAGTCCTAAAAGCAAAAAAACAACACGTAAAAACATGCCTAGTTAGAATCATATTCAGCAGCTATAACATTACTGATCAAACAGCTGTTTGTGACTGACTCAGCTGTTTCCCATGTCCTGATGACTGCTCCTCTTGGCCTCCTCTTAGAGCTGCATACAGTAAACTCCATCAGTACCTTTTAGTGTCAGTACTGGCCAGTCATCTCACATTACATCCACCTTCGGCTAAAGATGAATTGACCCTTAACCAGATTAGAAAAACCAACCAGCCAGGATTAAAGACTAAAGTGTGTGATGTTGGTGCTGTGCTCGTTATGTGAAGGGTCAATGCTGACACACACACACACACAGACACACTTGGGCACAGGAGAGCCGGGAGTGTTGCCCATTAGTGGGCCGCAAGAGACTGGCCTTGTGCTGAACACATAATGCTTCTGCGGCGAGAGGAAACTCCCTTTAGGACAGTTGACTGAGAAACAATTCTCCTGCTCTTCACAGATCATTGCGTCTCCATCCACGCTCACAGATTGGTTTCACTTATTATTTGGGGTTTTGTTGTTATGGTCAGTGGGCTCTTCACCTTAGGTAGGTCATGATCATGAGGCACTCGGGCAGAACGGCAGCTGTGGAAAATGTTGATATTTGGTGCCCCGACAACATTTTGGATATTGTTTGAGGATACTTATAATGTATTGCTTATGATTTTTTTTACCATCATTTCATATGGTTATGATGACACTGTTTGCTGTTTGCGTGCACGGCAGGTCAAAGTTGAACATGGAAGGTTTTAACTGTGATGGATTTTATTTTTTATTTTTATGGAAAGCTTGAATGATAATTTTACCGTTTGTCTTTGTTTTCTCACGATTCTCACCCAGTCAGATTTATTTATAGCAACATTGCTGCATTGCAAGATCTCTGCAATAAAGTTGGTAAGTACAATATTGTTAATGCCGGTAGGAACAAAAGCCCAAACTATGGAAGTAAGTTGTCATAATCCGTAATTATTAATAACCTTTAATTATATTAATGAGTTGTGAGCTCAGTCCAGAAACAACATGACACAGCATTTTATGAAGGCACTCAAGTTATGAAGGCTAATAAAGGTTGGCTCTCCAAATGGGAACTACTGTCTAACTCGGACAGTGGAGAGAAGAAAGTGGGAAGAAAAAAAAATAAAAAGCCCCAAACCTCCATCTGCATAGCAATCACATTGTGTCATCTGGACTTACAAAAGCCCTTTAATACTGTAAAACAGTGTCTACATTGCTCAGGATTCAGACATGTTTGACATGTCATCTGCGTGGCTTTACCGTGGCTGAATTGTGATGTTTTAAGTTGCTGAGTCCTGCTTCAAAAGATGAGAATAAAAGCCAAAGCCTTATCCCTGTTTAAAAATATCTTCTCATTCATAATAAAAAACAAGGATATGTTGCAAACAACATGGACAGTTTTTTTTTTCAATAAAGTAGGTTCACGTAAGTTCAATACATTGATCCCAATCTCACTTTGCACATAGGATTTGCAGGCCACAACAATTTAATAATGATACAAAATCAATATATTACACAGAAGCTCCTTATCTCTTATATATAGTGGAAATTCCACATATTCCACACCCTCTAAATCTCATCCTCATAAAGTGATAAATTAGTGAAAGTTTGTTATTCCCACAGCGTCGCACCAATCAATGAGCTGGTGAAATGGCTTGGGCTCAGCCTCTCTCCATGGAAACTGCGTTCAACATTGTCATGACAACCTTCAACCGAGGAGGAAAAAAAATAAAACAAGGAATGAGGGGAAAATGAAAGGGGGTTCTCTCTCTCTCTCTCTCTCTCTCTCTCTCTCTCTCTCTCTCGACTTCCAGCTCCCACTTCCTCTTCTCCACAAGCTCACCTTGTCTCATGAATCACAGCCTCGCAAATCTGTCAATCTTCTCTCCTGAGCGGGAGATGCTGCTTCACTAATGGAGCTATTCAAGAGTGAAGTATCAGGTACTGGCATGACGGCTGCTTTGTGTTGATAGTCATCAAAATAGGGCATTCAAACAAATCAATGGATCCAGCTGGTCAATCATCCACTGAGCACAGAGGTGTACAATTGTAAAGTGTTGTATTCCCCTCTGAAGCCCAATAGTGTTGTATGTTATCGACAGTGTGTCTGCTGAAGGGGTGAGGTGGCCTCAGTTGTCGGGGATTGGGGACGCTGATGTAGACTTGATGGAAACACTGAAATAAAATCTGATTTAATTCATTATGCACAGGAAAGGTCACTATAGCCAACAGCAATAGAGTGGAATGGAATGTTGTTTGGGTGCCCACAGCATTAACAAATAACTTTTAATTACTTTATTTATAAGGTAATGGACATTAATCAACATTTCTGTAGATGTGCCAGTGTTAGTCAGTCGGATAATGTTCAACTGCAGGCCTTCTGTTCTGTAAACAATAAAGTGACAGGTTAAGAAATATACAAACATAAAACAAGAAGATGTCAAAATAAATACAAAAAAGCAACGTCAGAATGCAAAGGACACAAATTGCTTGCAGAGGAAAGCAAAACACTCACGCACCAGTACAATGACAACTTCCACTATTCAGTACAGCAGCCACGTAAATGAGCAAAACCACATTTAAAAAATATATAAATAAAACATTCTACTTAAGTATACTGTAGTCCCCATGAAATCTGTGTGTTGGATTGTTTTGAGTAATGTGGACCCGTACCTGGAATGTGAGCACTTTAATTTCCTTTTGCCTTTATTGTGTTATTATGGTGGAAGCAGATATTTCAACCAAGAGAAAGAAATCCAAAACTGCCACCTCGAGAGGTGACTGAGAAAATTGGTCTGTGATTGAATGCATCTTGCTCATGAAATAAAATCCACAAGTGTTCAATGTTTCACAACATACTGTATAATCCTCAACTTCAAGCAGATGCAGGTCTTGAGATGTCGTCACATGTACAGACTCCAATAACCTTCCAATTTGTGCAGATTAATATTTCTCGTAACATCTTTACATCCTTACTTAAGTTAACGTCACTTCATATCAGTGGAGCCAAATACTGAGTTTGACAGAGTAAGAGCATCTTCTCGTCATCGCCCTGCTTCTATCGGACCAATTAGTATCTCAGTCCACATTTAGCTTTGTTAAAAGACAGAATCTACTTTTGTACGGAGACGTGGTGTCTGCTTTCATATTCATTCAGCCTCGATGGCTTAGACTCACTCGTGACATCTTGGCCCCCCCCCTCCCTTCATCGCCACAGAGCACTGCACAATACATCCCCGAATATCAAAACGTTCTTCATGGGCAACAACAGTCATGATGATCACGCTGAGCTGAGTATGTATGTGTGTGAGAGAGAGAGAGAGAGAGAGAGAGTGAGAGAGAGTGAGTGGTGTTTCTTTGCCTGTGAAAGACAGAAGGAGGGGGAGACGGAAGCAGCCGAGCAGTAATTAGTGTTGCCTGTCATCCCAAATCTCCATGGTGACAGGTTCTGTATGCCATCTACACCTTTGGTACATAATCATGGAGGCGCAGGAGAGCAGGAGGCTGTGACTGCTGTTACACCAGACAAGCCACCAAGCCAGACTACACTGGTGCCACCACTATAAATAGCCGTACAGTAGGTGACACAGCAGCAGCAGAGAGATATACACCCCCGCACTGTGCAGGTAATGGGGGGGAAAAAAGGGCAGAATCCATAACGCAAGCTGTGAATGAAAATACAAATGTACAGAAACGACAAGATCTTATCTTCAACACCAGAGGGGGTTGGGGTGGATTTTATTTCTATTTCTGCATAGAAACACATGCCTACATGATACAACATCACACGCACACATCTGGCAGTTGGACTGGGTTAAATTCCATCACACCTATACAATCCATAATGGGGAGATATGAAACGGAGTGTGCTTCTCAATCACATTCGAGTTTACAAACAGGGAAAACAGGAAATGAGGCGAAACAGATTAATTATCAAAATAATAATGCTTCCTTATTGGCCAACGTCTATTTCATGGTGCGTAAACATGACATATAAAGAAGAGGAAAGAGTTGAAGGAATGATCCAGAATTATTCGACATGTGCTACGTACGTACAACTGTGCTTATACATAATTACAGACCTCTGGGTCATAGAAACAGAGCTGAGTCTAATGAAGATGAAATGAACTTTCCCTTTGTTTATTAAACATAAGGCCACTATGGTAGACCATGAGGAATATATTATAAGTCACAAGTGAAAGAAACCACACTCCTGCTGCTTCTTCCTCTGCTGAAACATGTAACAGGGTTTCTACAGATCCGACGCCACAATCAGAAGTGTTAAGGTACAAATTACATTACTGCACACATTTAAGCTCCATTACTCAACATGAGCCACACATGGAACTGATGGCATTGCACTGTATGTATTTTATTTCATTTTACTAATGATAGTACTAAAAATCGACCATGTAATCTAATAGAATCTACATTTGGTCCTGACTCAACCAGCGGTGATGCCTTAATTGTATACAGCTAATGTAACAGACAAACAAATACTGCTCAACTGATTTTTTTTCTTTTGTTAAACCCTTATTGTACAAGGATTTACAAACAATGTGTTGCCTGAGCAGCATTCATACCACTCTGGGGACAAGCTGTGTCCCTGTGGTCAGTGTTAAACAGTAGTGGCACGAGAGAAGGCAGAGACCGGATGACCAACGGAGGATTCTGGTTCTGTTTGGTTGAGGATCGAACAATGATTTCAAATTCTCATCTAATCCTAGTTCACAGTAACAGTTTTGCTGCACAAACCCATATTCACAAGTGTTTGGGTGTTCTTACTAGACAGTTAACATTTATAGACGAAAGACATTAATCCGGTGACAATTAAGTTTTATGTTGTTTATAGTTCAAAAACGGACACTTCTGTACATACTGTACTACTACAAAAGGTGAAAAATAAAGAAAATCACGCTAACAAATCTCATTAGCAAATGAGACTCACCCATAAAACCCATGAAAAGTCTTCCTCTACAACATTGACTATTCATGACTAAATAAGCAATAGTCAAAGATGACCAATAATATTAACTTAAGTTTATAATATTTATGAAAAGTTTACGACTGAAAACTCTATTAATCTGCTTCATCAGCACTGTGTGGGTGAGATTTGGTCCGATTTGATTGACAGTGACCAAACAACCCACCAACTGTCATCCAATTCAAATGTTGCCAAATCCTGATTGGTGCACTGACATACATGACATCATATGTTTTCGATTGAGCCCCGCCCACTTCAAACTTGTAAGAAAAGCAACGCGAAAAAAAAAAGACAGAAGTCTATGATGTTGAATAACCAAAACTATTCAAACGATGGCAGAAACTTGTGTGTTCATGTAGGACCCAACAAGAAGCTAATTAAGACTTTGAGACACATTCACTAAATGATAAACAGATTAAATGGTAGCCACCACATTGTATAATGGTAGATCATGCAACACATGCAAAATGCTCTGTAACATGCAAATGAGTGTACATCTGGTAAATCTCTTATGCAACTGGTTTTCTACTACAGGGTTTTTGGATGTATGACAGAGACAAAAAAATGAAATAAAAAAAAAATCGTGTCTTGAATAAAGAGAATCCATTCCGCAGTTCATCCAGAACAAAACAGGAGCTCAGCGCAGCATGTACTCCACCGAGAGCTCATGCTCTTCCTCTTTCTCCTTTTAGTAGCCAATCAGCATCAGGTCAGCGTGGTGACCTCCGGCTGAGCGTAGTTTCCAGTGGCAGCGAGGATGTCTTTACAGGTCTCTGTTAAGAAACACAATGAAACACGCTGAATTAAGATTTAAGCATGAAAGACCTAGAAAAGGGACCTGGAGCATAATTTTGTCGTAGTGACATAATCTCTGCTGAATAAAAGCTGACCCTGTTCATGCTGGTAACCTGTCACTGTGAACTAATGAATCTTCTCATTATTAGTCAATCCTTTATTTTTTGAAAACCCAAATCAATGCGTTTTATCTATAAAATGTCATAAAATAGTGATAAATGCCCACAACAGGTTTCCTGAGTCCAAGAGGACATCTTCAAAAAGCCCATTTTATCTGACCAACAGTTCAAAACCCAAAGAAATTTAAATTTTTCAATTATGAAAAGTCCTAAACTTTGAAAAGCAGAAACCTATACATGTTTTACATTTCTGCTTGATAAATGACAAAAAAAAAAGTATTAATTGAAGATCAAAATTGCTGTTTAAAGTTTCCTGTTTGAGGAGTATTACTTTACCTTCACTCCACAGACAGAGAAATCCTACAGATCTGAACTGTAGAGGCCAGCAGGAGGCTTTTGATTGGACCACCCATGTTGTTAATGGAAACTTATGAGGAGCAATCATCCAGTCACTCGGGAATACGGAGGCCCATCAGAGCTCAGGAGCCTTTTCTCTGCTTGTCTGAATATCCGCCTGCTGCTTCCTTTTAGCAGCACTTGAACGGTTTGCCACACCATTATGCACTCATCATAAGGATACGAGCTGGTGGTTTTCACGTCGCTGAGGCAATGCACTTCCCAACAGGACAGTGTTTGCACGTATAAATTGTGACGGTGATTGTTGCAACAATGCCGCATGATTCCCTGTGACTGGCCGTAATCACTTCAAATTCACCAGCATTTTGTTCCCTCTGCAAGGCGGGAGACCATTTCCTGTCACTGATAACCATCTGAGCATCTTCAGATCTGCTGCGTCCATCTGTCCTTCTCTCTGCTTCCTGCCATACTGCTCTGGTGAAATATGATCCATACATTGTATCCTGTAACCCTGGAATTAAGCTAACACCATCCCTTATGGGCATAGCTCTGAAGAGCAGAGCCACTGTGTCATAATCCATCTCCATCCAACCAGCTCAAAATGGCTGCAATCACAAAAGGCAGCTTCTTGCATGTTGGACAGAAACAAGGAGTTTTTGATTTTGAACTCTGACGCAACAGTTTTAACACTGTCAGGAAACAGTGAACAGCCCTTTTTGCAGATAATGTGCGCTAAAATGTGTTGTGTATGTGCGATATTCCCCTGTAATAGACTGGGATGTCATTATCCACATACTCACCAGACACAGGGCTCAGGATTGAATTACCCCCTCCCCTCTCTCTCTCTCTCTCTCTCTCTCTCTCTCTCTCTCTCTCTCTCTCTCTCTCTCTCAAAGATTAGTTTTGAGATGTTCTGGCTTTGCTTAGCTTCCAATCGTTTTTGTCTATCAGAAGAGAGCTCGCTTGGCAATTTCATGAGCTGACCAGATACTTCAGCGCAATATTAGAGAAGTCAGCGTGAAAGCAGGCTGGTGATGATTTGTGTTTCTCTGTGTTTGTGTCTTTCCCACTGTGACTGTGAGGCTAGGGATTTTATATTGACTAATGACTTGTCGACGGACATCCCTTCTTCATGGTCATGTGACAACATACCATTAGCCGACACCAATCTACACCACTCAACACATTCAGTGATTGACGAGGCTTTTAACACACATGTTCAAATACCATTTCCTTGTAATGGGTTGTCAAAAAAGGGAGAGGAGTATATTGTCTCATAGCAGCCAAGCTACAGTAAGTGCCCCATTTATGTGTTGTTTTTTCCTCCACAGTGATGTGCTAATGACCTTTGGTAGAAAAATGCATCTCGGTAAAGTGCATTTTTGCAGGAAAACACCTTCAGTGTCGTTGTGCTAATTGCGGACGAAAGTCAGGATGTTGACTGGGTGGGATGTGTGCTCAGGATGTCAGGAATGAATCTATGACTGCCAAATATAGAGCCTCTTCTCACAAGGGGCTTTTGGGTACTTTGGGTAGCTCAGATGTGAGATCCGGCAGCCATTCAAGCAGAGAGAGACGGCAGGCTGACAGTGGATGTCAATTGACACATTTAAGGGAGCTTCACCTTTTTTATTGTGCACATGTTACCGGTTTCAGACAGCTCCTCTAATAGTCAAAATTAAAGAATATTGGTGTTAAATAAGTAATCACAGAGAGTCGGAGGTCAAAGGTGTATAAATGCAATCTGAATGTCGACAAGATGACTGATTTGATTTAATCCAACTTGCATTACAAATGCTTGTATATGAACCTGAAAGCATATGCTTGAGTATATCGGGCTTTTCTTACAAGTCTTAACAAATTGTTTGGTACCAAAGTGTAAAAACTACTAATATGTCATTTTTGCACTTCGATATTTGTAATAATAAATAAAACAAGATATAACATGTTAAAAGGTGCAACATTTGAAATTCAGACCACATCTATTGCCTCCACACAGCCCTCAATGTGGCAAAGGCTGAACCCGTAGCACACAGCTAACGGTGCTACCAGCGCTAACAGCGCTAACTAGCAAAAGTGCTGACAGAGCTAACAGTGTTTACCTGAAGGGGAATCAGACGGTGGGTGCTACGCTTCCACCGTCTGTTGGGACGTCATTATCAGCTGTAACAGCCGTATGAGAGCAGTGCGGAGCGGTGGCCGTGAGCTAACCAGTGGGGCACGCTCACATGCACAAAAAGCTCGCGCAGCGGCTTGGTTGTGTCAATAAAGCAAGCAGAAGCTCGGATTACAACACACACAGATGGAGAGCGACTTCATTCTCTGCTAAGGTAGACATCACTCCACTTTATCTTCACATAGCAAATGGTTATTTGCTGCTATATTAATGCTTTGAATATTGCATAGACAACTTTTAATTAGTGAATTTTAGAGGAGCTGGTAGGTATATCTATACCTTTGGACAGAGCCAGGTTAGCAGTTTGGAGAACAGACGTGAGAACGGTATCAATCTTCTCAAATAACTTCACAAAAAAGCTGATTTACCAAAACGTTAATATCTCCCTTTAAGTACCTGTAATCTGTCAGGAACTTTACTGACTGACTAACTAACAGGATGTTCTTGAAGTCCCAGAGAGCGCCAGTGGAGGAAACACAACTCACCTCATGACATACCAATCGAACCAAATTAGTATTTTTTCAGAGAAGTAAATGGTGTGCAACCGTACAAACAGTAAATGTGTATATCCAGGTGTGCACTGATATGTATGTAACTTACCAGTATGGACGTTGGGGTCTCCAGGGGTTAGGAGGAAGCAGGTGGCCTCCTTCTTAGTCTTGTCTCGCCCTCGAGAGCACCGCAGGGACCACTTTTCACTGGGCGACAGCGGCTGGGTCAGGCTGCAGCCTTCCTCTTCTGAAAGGGCCACATTTGCATCACCGTTCTGTTTGGAGTCTGACAGGAAGACAAAAACACACAGAGACGTAAATGCCAAAGCTTTTACTGAGACTGCCCCGAGTGCCCAGACAAAGGCAGAGGTATATTGCACAAAATCTGTATTTTTCTGTGATTAAATTAAATTTGTCGGAGAAGTTATGAAGAGTAATTTGATCATGGTGTCTTACCGTCTATATGAATAAGCACATTTCATCTGCCAGACAAACTGTCAGGCTGCTATGTTTTAACTAGCGCAAGACCTCTCAAATATTTATCATCACAAACAAAACAATCTTGTAAATGAAAAACCTGATGAATAAATTCAATAAACAGAACATCAGCTTAAGAGGGTCACTTCATCCAAATTACAAAGAAAATATTTTTTAATTTACCTCTAGTGGTTTTTAGTCATGAAGACACTTTTTTGTTTTATTTACCCCAATTTTTGCCTTAATACCATTCAGGTGAATGCAAATGTATTTGTGTTGTTAACAACACAGACATTTTAAATAATAAATAGTAAATCAAAAACATGTCCAACATTTCTCTCCTGCAACAATGCCCCCAATGCTCTGGATAATCCAAAGAAAACACGGATAACAATTTGAAAAGAGAATATTTTCATGGTAGAAAGTATCTAATGTTCAGTGAGGTCTATGGATTATTCTGAGTAACTAGGACAACGTTGACAGACATTACTGTTTAAATTAAAAGGTAATTTTTCAATGATGTGAGCACCACAAATATTTGTGTGCAAATGTTTTCATCAGAAAAGATGACACAAAAGACAACGTGGATGAACCCTTTAACATTGCATTGCAGGCTGACCTGAGCGGTTTCTGCTGACGCTCTCCTCAGCAGCCAGCGGACACGTGTCGCTCTGAGTGCTGTCTCTGTGCGAGTTTGTTTCCGACTTCCCAAACGAGGCAGAGTCAGTCGGAGCGTCTGGGATTGGGTTGTGCTTCTTCTTCTTCTTCGGCAGCTTCTGTTTGGCCATAGCCAGCGAGTAGTACATCCCAAAGTTATTGACGATGACGGGGACCGGCATGGCGATGGTCAACACCCCGGCCAGCGCGCACAGCGCCCCCACCATCATGCCTAGCCACGTCTGTGGGAACATGTCTCCATAGCCCAGCGTCGTCATCGTGACCACCGCCCACCAGAAACTGATGGGGATGTTCTTGAAGTGCGTGTGTCTGAAGTCTGTGGGGTCGTTGGGGTTGGCTCCGATGCGCTCGGCGTAGTATATCATGGTGGCAAAGATGAGCACACCCAGTGCCAAGAAGATGATGAGAAGGAGGAACTCATTGACACTGGCCCTCAGCGTGTGGCCCAGCACGCGGAGGCCTACGAAGTGCCGTGTCAGCTTGAAGATCCGGAGGATCCGAACAAACCGCACCACGCGGAGGAAGCCCAGCACGTTGTTGGCAGCTTTGGACGACAGACCCTTCAGGCCCATCTCAAGGTAGAATGGCAGAATGGCCACAAAGTCAATGATGTTGAGCGTGTTCTTGATGAAGACCAACTTGCGTGGGCAGCAGATGATACGCACCAGGAACTCAAATGTGAACCAGACCACACAGATGCCCTCCACAACGATGAGGATGGGCTTGGTAACCATCTCCAGCCTCTCCACGGTCTGTGTGACGTTGCCCACGAGCACCGTCTCCGTATGGTTATGCAGTTCATTGAAGGCTTCATGGGTCTCCATGCAGAAGGTGGTGATGGACACCAGGATGAAGAAGAGAGAGGCAAACGCCACTCCCTATAAAAGACAAATAAAACAAATAATTACAATTTCATGCCTTCCAACTAATTAATATGCATGGATTTTTGTGTAATTATATTATAAGACTTATTTTTGTCAAACTTTACAGTATCACTGACAAAAACGACATTGATGTGAAAGCAGCCTGTTTTGAGGGATTATTTTCTGGCGGCGGCAGTGAGTTTGAGATGATTGACAGTAAGCAAAGACTAAACACTGATATTAACACTTAAGTCAAGAACAGAAACATTATGATAAGACACAAGCGTTGACAATATCAAAGTGAGGATTCATGTTAATTGTGATGAATCATTCACTGTGAAGTTAGTTTTTCACTTAAAATAATGACTTCATATGAAGTTTAGAAATTGAGCCCTGATATCTCTTAACTATCCTCAATGTAATAAAATACAAATATACCATATTCAAATTATACAGAGGTGGAGGGCTACCCAGACTACTATGGAAAAACATTACCCGCCAGTATTCCCCAAATGGGAAAGAAAAACCTTAATCTGCCTAACATGTGTGAGGCTGCACTGCAGTGTATTGAGCTAAATGCAAATGTGGTATTACCGCTAGCATACTGGTGTTTAGCAGACAGTGTTTACAATGTTCACCATTTCAGCTTGTTAGCCTGCTAACATTTGCTAGTTAGCATTACACAGTTAGCACAGCTGAGTTTGGAAGGTATTTGCAAACCAAAGTGTTGGACGAATAAAAACATTGACATAATGATGGCGCTAAATGAGAAATCAGGTGGCCATCAAAGTTACTACAATTCATACTGAGGAGGAAATTAATCTCTGAAACAAAGTCCATGGCAACCAATGAAATAGTTCAGTCTGGACCAATGAGCTAGTCGACTGACAATGATGTCATCCCTACACTGTACCACTAGCGTGGCAAAAGAATAAATAAATGAAGAGTTCACAATGAAAGCAAAGGTACAAAAATGCACTGCAAATGTTTGTTTCCAGGAAACCAAAACAAATGAGTGTCAATGATAATTAAGATCATAAAAGGCAACCATAATACTGTCATTTTATAGCAACTATGCTGCCCAACTATACCCCACCCCCTTCCAAAAAATAAAACCTACTAACTAAACATAATCAACTTTTTTCCTGCTCCACTGCCACTACGCCTCCTCATGACATCCTATTACCTGCCAGGATTGAAATCATTCTTGTGATTGTCCACTGCCACTCTAGTTCTAAGATTGATGAGAGAATATATATTTTTCTTTTTTTTAAAGGACTTGGGAGCCAAGATAATTTTCTTTCTTGACAAAACGGACCAATTTCAAACCAATTACTGCCATGAACACAGAGCCTGAATCATGCTGAGGCGCTCACATGGTGCCAACACTGACTTACTGTGTGAATTTTGATTTACATATATCAGAAAATAGCCTTGAGGTTTGATTTTGTTCCGAAAAAGGAGGTTTTTGGTTCATCTGGTAACAGCTCATGTCGTCTCGAACCACAAGTGGAGGAAAAGGAAGTGAAGGGATGAGCAGAGTCTGCCGACACAGAGCGGATTGGGAAAAGAGACTCTGGACAATCGGCCGAGTCATGAAAGAGTCACCTGTCCTGTTGACAGGTTTATCAGACATATTTCACAGAGTGAAACACTGCCATCAGTGTTCCCTCTGACAATTACACGATAAAAACACAAATGATCTCTCTTAAAAGTACAAATCCAAACAAAAATCCGAGCGAGTCAAACTGATGGAAAGTAAATTGAACAATGTGGCTGCATGGCATTGTCCTGATCCGGAACAATGGCCATGCCTGTCTGTGTTTGTGTTCCTATTGTGTGCTAACTCATACCTGATCTGTCTTTATTGTTTACTAAAGCCGTGACAAATTGCAATGCCTCTCCAACCTTTCTAATGTTTCAGCTGGATAAATATGTACCTGTACCTTGCATGCACTCAGCTCCCTTTTTCCTCCAGGGGCCTCTTGTATATCAACCTGCTTTATAGTGTTTGGGTCTACGATTAGAAAAAACAAATAAAGCATGTGATGCCCAATGGAGATACTAACTCACTGTGGAACAAATAAAATCATTACAAATGGGACAGCTTACGTCTGATCGTATCTCTATTGTCACACAGCTCTGATCCTCTTAAGATGATGAGCTGCAAGACAAGAGGGAAGGCCGTGAAGCCCCGACTCTGAGCCCCAGGAGGAGCTCAGAGTTCCCCGTCGCATAGATACAGGTTTCCCTGAGCATTACCAGGCCAACCAGTCACAGGGAATATCACAACAAGCAAACAGAAACACACGGCTGGATTAGTTACTTATTCAGCACATCACAGTCGCTGAAGTTGAGGATTGTAACCATGTAGAGGGATTTTGCTACTCTTCTCAACCAGTTTAAAACCAGTAAACAAAGTCGTTTCTCCTCTGTTAGTCTCTTTCAATCAACATTAGTTAGTGGTGGAAGAAATACACAAGATACTTAAATAAAAATAGGAATACTGCAATGTAAAATACTCCATTACAAGTGAAAGTTTCCTCCTGGGCTTTGGTGATGTAAATGTATAAAGTAGCATATTTTTTATTTTGCAGATTTTCTATCAATTAAGAGTGCACAATTCCCTCAATGCACTGCGGTCCTCGTCAATGCTCGCTCTGTTGGGGACAGTGCAGGCAGACAGGTGCCCCCTCTGCAGCCACTTCTTTTCCCCTGCCAGCAACGAGCTACACCAAGCAACATGTGGGACCTTCATGATGTCCTCTAAGCTCCAGCCCACCAAACATCCAGTAGGTTGAAGCCTGGACACGTTCACACTTGCAAACAGGAGGTTGTGTTTGTTGGAAAAACAAAAGCCTCAATAAATGTGTCCATTGTGTTGTTTCTAAAACCTGTCCAGCTGTTTCATCAACCTCTGTATTCGTCTCAACAAGTGACAATTATTTTTAATGGGTTTAAATAAAACATCTTGCAGCCAAACACATTTTCACACTTTTCTGGCTTTGACAAAAACACATCACACAAAAAAAATGCTCCTTCGGTATGACAATAAATCAGCAGCCACCAAAATAAAAAGTGAGTCCAGTTGCTTGTGATGAGCCCAACAGGCCTCAACAGTGTTCAGTTTATTCAAATGCCAGACGGTTTATTCAAGAACTAAACAGAGCTGGATATTTGCAGCCAGGGGCACCTCTGCAGGGAAGGGGCTGGAGGTCCTGGCACACACAAGGACAATTTGCTCTGCTCATAAAAGGCTTATTAACAAGGAAGTCTTCACAATAACAGCTTGACCTCACACCTGTGTTTGTGTAGGTGGGGGCCACTTCTTTTTCTGAAAGTATTTTGGGATTTGTAGTGAAGCATTTGACCCTCTGGCTGTTTATATTCTTATTTATTTGCCGTTTAGTGTCCAAGTGTTTGTGTTGTTCAATGAATCGTTCAGCATCTAAATGTTTCTGTATGGTTGATTTAAGGTCTGTCACAAAGTGGGACCACAACATCATGTTTACAGCTGAATAGTGGAAACGTTAAACAGCCACAGTGTGTGAGTGATAATCTCTCTTTGCCACCAGAGTGTTTCCATGTTGGTCTGCTGATGATGAATGTTAACAAGCAGCTTTTTGTTTTTAATTTCCTGGGAATGTAAATGTAGCTTCTACAATCTTCCTGAGGGTTAAAGCTGACTCAAGGTTATATACATATAGTGCTTGTCTATGTATCATATTAGTTATTTATCTACTTTTCATGTCTATCCAGCTCCTTTCTACCTTTATGGTCTGCTTGCTGTAATGGTAATTTCTCTGCTGGTGATAAATAGTTACATTTTAGATTTACTTACAGTACAACAACGTTTGATGTTTACCATGTTATGCTGCTCCACTACATGTCCGTGGCAAATATTTAAATGTGTATTTTACTACATTTGTTTTCCAGTTCCAGCTCTTAGTAAGCCTGGTGATCAGATTGAATTGCCATTACATTTCACTTCATTCACTCCATTTAAATGGCTGAGATGAACAATCTACATCTGCTGATGAAGACCATGAGATCTGATTGAAAGCTCCAGGAAAAGGGACTGGTAATAAATAGTTCCACTAACACCAATTGCAACAATAAAATGATATTTAGACATGAATGTATCCATAATTATAGTACAACTCTCACCAAGCCCATTTCTATGCATTTATTTCATTTATTTAAGTACATTTAGCGAATAGAACATCTCAACTTTTACTTACTAATAATTTGAATGCTGGACTTTCTCTCGTAATGTTTACAGGCTTTCTACTTTAACTTAAACCTGCAGCGACTGATTTTTTTGGCCAACTGGCATGAACACTGACATATCTTAAATAGTTGTCATGGCGGACTTGTTAGCATACAGATTTCTATCTATGTCCCAGAAGACAACAGCGTAAAATAAAGCATACATTTAGATCTGTGTTTGTCTCTGTGTATTTAAGTCCAATATTCACTCCTAAATCTTTCACTATATTTACCAGCTAGTTTCCAGCTGTGTCTGACTGGTGTTTGGTGCTGAGCAGGTAGTGTGCAGAGGGCTTTTAGAACATTTTAACTGAAAACAACACTATGAGAGCAGTGAGACCAGAACAGTGCAGTTGTGGGCCAGACAGCTGAATAATGCGTTAAAAGACTCTATAAAGCTCCAAAGAGCTCACGAAAACGGCAGAGTTGATGACAATTATTTGTGAGTTCATCACTATAAATGACAACTTTCACTTCAGTACAGCAAAGCCTCTGAGTATACGTAGTGCCAATCACTGGTGGCAAAAAGACATTGAGCCAAGGTCATCAGGTGTCGGTGTGCAAAGAGAGCCGATGATCCCCCCGAGGGGACAGCCGCCCGGTCCCAGATGGGAAGACCAGAGCGGGAGGGAGGGACACGGAACAGGCAGCAGGCTGTGCGTCAGGGTGCAGCAGCTGGGGAGTCCCATCACGGCCATCACCTCCAGCTGTTCAGCGTCACGCTCTGTTACTAACACTCACACGCTATACGCAAGAACCACCACAACGAGCCTTCTGAGCAGTCAGCAGCTGCAACGCCCATGAGAGCAGCCACTTCTGATGTTTTCTTAGAATTCATGTCACACTGATTCAGGATCAGTCCACCTGGAGATGGGGGACAATGAATGTGCACTACTGTCAGCTGGGCTTCTCTGTGGAGAAGTTATTCACTGTCACACGTTTATATTTCATTGAAACCAGAAGCGGTAGGGATGATCTAAACTGCGATATAAAACAAGAAACAATATTGGAGGAGGTAGAACTCAATTCTAAGTTTTGACTCGTTTTGCTATTGGAGGGCTTTAAGTCATTTTCAGCTTTGAACATGGACATGGAAAATCCCCAAACCACTACCTACAACATAAAAGATCAGTGGTGAAAACCTTCCTACACAGAGCTGATAGAGAGATGGAGTAACTCCAGACCAACAGGTACAAGAAGTTGATGCTGAGAATCCTTACGACCAGGACGAACACCACATCACCAGGGAATGCCATTGAGTCTCTTTTGTGTGGCTTTAATAGAACATAATATTATATGAACACCTTAAGACCTCTGCTAGTACGCTCTCAACACAGGACTCCCCCTGACAGGAAGACCAGAGTCGTGTTTGACATCACATCAAGGAAACAGAGAGGACCCTGGACAAGAGACAACATCAGCTGTCTGTGAACCCAAAACCAAAGACTGAATACGGGGCAAAGGTCATCGACCAGGAGTCATTGGACGACTGGAGAAAGATCCGCATCCCACATCGGAGACCATCATAGACAGAGGTTACGACCATCTGTGAGGATGCAACTTTAATTCTATACTTTAGACAACAACTGAACCATCTCCATAACAACTGAGCATAAGCTATCTTGATGAGGACTCATGTGAGATTTTACTGTAATAAAGTTCTGGGAGAAAAAGCCAGGAAAAATACTGACTTCTCTCTTATTTGACATGTCGCTCCTTCTCAAACGTACAATAATATAATACACCGTCTACAATCCTTGTGAGGTTTGAAGCTGATAAAACAATCTTTAATCTGGCCAATCTTCTACAAACTGTTGAATAAGCTGTTTTTAACTGAAGGACCCACTCTTTGGTTTGGTTGATGTAAGATTACATTTTCAGTCATATCTATTTCCAGCAAACAGATTAGAATTGAGCAGAATAAACAGACAGCATAATCTCACAGGATTACATCCCTCCTTCAGTGTGCTAAGAGTCTCTGTCTAACGAGGCTGCGCTGCTTTGATGTGTTAAAAAATCAAATCCGGTGTTCCAATCACAGAGCAGCAGAGAAAGGTGTCAGTGCTGTGAAAGTCAAGCCCAGAAGGCTCTTTATTATTTATCAACTGGGTGTCACACAGAGATGTAATGGGACGTGTGAGGATGGGGTTCATATTCAGAAAGAAACACAAATGAGGTTTTAATGAGGATTTGATGACAGAAAAGTGAATACATTGATGTGATTCCATGGAGACAAAAGGTGAAAAGGCAATATTATTTTCTTATTACGGTTAGACTTTTCACCCGATATTGATATTTAACTGTACAATTGTCGCTCATACAACATTATTTAAATCTGTATATCCACAACTAATCTATACATAATTAAAGTTGCTAAAGCGCTTCTTTTGCCGCTCAACAGCTCTCAACAAACTCTTATTACAACACACACAGAAGGACAGCGACTTCCTTCTCTGCTCAGGTAAACATCGCTTCACCATATCTTTACATCGCAAATTCTTGTTTGCTGCGATATTAATGCTCTGGACATTTTAAATGAGGATGAATGTCTTTTAAACATTTAATTTGACAATAAAAAATCTAAATTCATGTCAAGCTATTTTATCCAGTTATTGAATCTGAATGTAAACGTCATTCAATAAGAAATGTAAGTGTAAAATCTGAACACATAAAAACACAACTGCATTTTCTATTGCCAAATTGATTGGTTATTGGAAATGTAGACCTCAACAATCCCACATCAGTTAATCCCTCATTGATTTGTCTCTCTATGTGGGATAGAATACGTTGCTCCTTTCTGTGGGAAAGGCAGTTTTAATTGCTCAACCACTTGCAGCCCATTACCACAGCGGTGATTAATTACAGGCAGCAGCGCTGTGGAATTAAGGAAATATTGCGTTTAATGTTAATGTCAAGTCTAATTGTCACATGCAACTACTCTGAGATTAAAAAGCCTGGTACACTTCCAGTGTCACGGAGCGCTCCAGGTGTTTAAACTGAAATAACGTAATGTTATAATGTTTATTTCTATACTATTACAATATTAGTATTTTGGCTCTATCCTCCAAAAATGTGGTTTTAAGTCGGCAACCACATATATGTGCAACCACATATTATGTTAACTTAATGTTAAGGTTATTTCAACTTTCTGTCCCCTAAAATTGAAGGACTGTGTAGCGTTTACAACCAGGCTCATGGCTCTGTGGCAGTAAATGCAAACGTGAGTGTGCCGACATGCTGATGTGAAGCAGGTGTAATGTTTACTCCTCATTGCCACCCTCTTAGTTTGCCGTGTTGGCAATTCATTGTTGAGACATTTCACTCGAAACCGCAAATGTCAACCTCTTGGTGACGCGAGAGGAAAAGTCGTGGGATCACCATGATGATGATGATCATGGTGCCTAGCACGTCCAGCGGGGACTACACTACTTACGCAGTTCATCTGATGTGAAAGTACTTTAAATCTTACAACCATTACTGCTCTAGTACATGCTGTATTATGGTCCTCTCGTGTCTTTGATTTTTTTGAGTAGTGCCATCATCAGAACAGTCTTCATGTGCAGACTTTCCCAGAGCTGCACCTCCAGTCATGGTTGATAGTGAGGAGGATGTGGCGGGAAATGATTAACTTCCCTCCGGCTTTCAAGCATCACATTACCTGAGCTGAGCTCAGAGGCTCTTTGAAAATAAAAAGGCCATAAAGGTAACGTGAGTCCCTCAAAATGCACTCCTCTCAGAATGCACACAGAGCAAACATACCTGCATGGGTCAGCTGGAGAGGAAATAGACAATGACCATTATGAGCGGGTCAATAAGGATCTGCCTTCGCTCGTTCTTGTTACATAGTTCCAGATTCACATCTACAGTGAGAACCCTGATTGATTAATTTACAAATATTCAGTGGTGAGAGACAGGCGTGATGAAGTGGCAGGCAGAGCGCGCGGTCATCTTCAGATGGCAGCTGTGACTCAGAGATGTCGGCTGTTCTACAGTGACAGCCTGCAAATGCCACCTGGACGGGAAACTAAAATAAGCACTATTTGTATTGTGACTGGCATGCAATAAGAACTTTTGCAACACTGCGGGAGCCTCTGAAT
Organism: Pholis gunnellus; assembly: GCF_910591455.1. NCBI lineage: Eukaryota > Metazoa > Chordata > Actinopteri > Perciformes > Pholidae > Pholis > Pholis gunnellus. The sequence goes on from NC_136536.1 coordinate 14,688,719, forward strand.
AGACCATTCAACTCCATAAACAGGCAAACAGAAATTAGAGTGAGCATCAGCCTCTCTCTCTCTCTCTCTCTCTGGACTAAAAGCATTTTTCTGTTTTGACCGATGAAAGCTCCTGGCCCTTTGCCTAACAACTAGTGACACTCGATACTTGCCTTCATGTTTACTTCATTAAGCGCTCTGCTGCTTTTGTTGCTAAGCCATTAGGCAGAGCATACTTTCAAACGCTTAGAAATGGCTGTTATTCCTTGTGGAAGAAATTAGAGCAAAATGATTTTACAACATACAAACATTTATCGATAAGCCTAACGTGTATCTCGTTCACCGTGATGAACTTAGAAACTGAGATTGATCTTTGGGGGAGTGTACGTCTTGAAATCATAAATACATGTCAAACACTTAAGGTGTGACAATCTTTGAATAAAATAGCATTCACAAATCGGCAAAAACGACACAACAAATAGGGCAGTGGGGTTTCTCTCAATGTTGTAGATTAGATTGTTGTGATAAATGGATGATTATATGTGTATTCTTCTGTTTAATATAAAGCATGATTTACTCTGGACATACACTCCTGCAGCCTTTTAAACACTCAGTGTTTAGAGAAGCTTTGAGAGCAACCCTTGAACAGGATGTGTGGGAAGACTTCAGCAGCACTGTATTTTTGTCATGAAACAGCATTTTCTCTATTTTCAGCATTTGGGTACAATATCATAATATATATTTAAATGAAAACAAAAAAAACCTGCTATTCACATGAGTGCAAGCTACATTTAGTCATCGGGAGAGAGTGCTGGACACGTGCCACATTTTTTAAATATATAATTATCAACTGGGAGCTGAATAAATACATTTGTCATGGCTTCTAGCACAGAGATACACTACATTCACTTGAATGTTCTGTTTGGGGTCCTGGAGGTCCATAGCCCTTTTTAACAGCTCAAAAAACAGCCTTTACATTGTTTTATCAGGCTGATATGTCATGTTGGCTCATCATTTTTGTTGATCATTCACATCTTTTTGAACAGATTACATGTTTCAGAAGGCATGGACCAAGAACATGGTCAAATCTATTGGATGTTCATATGCTCCTTTTCTGTAACTCGTGTTGTTAGTACTTTATAAACACAGCATTACTCGTCTTAAACCCCAAAATACTGTACATGTATTTGGAATCTATTGTTGTTGTTGTTTTATAGGAGGTCCAATAGGGAGTTAGATCTCTCTGGGGTTTACCTGAGCCAAAACATAAGTGACTACATATGAAATGCTGTAGATTTCTGTCTGTGAATTAGTTTTTTTTTTCAGAGTACAACAAATATAAACAGTTTAAGGAACGCAAATTGGTTGATTTCTCAATTATTATTACTATTACACATACAGCAGTGTGTTCTGCGGGACACCAACAATGAGGAAGTAAAGCCAACATTTACAGCACACCTGAAAAATCCACCCATAAAGTGTGATTGTAGTTGACACAGAACATCTCGTTCCAAAATTCTGGGCGTAACATACTGCTTTACAAGTCTCTATGTTTTGGAACCAGTATACAGGGATTTGCTTCCATTCAACAACAGGTGCATCACTGAGGTCCATCACTGATTCTGGGTAATACAGCCTGACTCCAGGTCACTCCAGATGTGTTGGATGGGGTTGAGTTGAGCAGGACAGTTCTTACACAGCCAGTGGGTTAAACACTTTTTATAATTTATGACTTTCCTTGTCTGGACGAAAAGTACACAAAAGTATGTGGACAGAGGTGTATGACTTGTTGCCATATAGTGCTTTTGAGTTGTATTCTTAATATATCAGAAAGGAACAAAATGAAAATAGTTTGATCATTATAGTATCATTTTGCATTTGGTTCCCTTTGTTTTTGTTTTATCTCTTTTCCCTCGTCAGTAATGCACTCAATAATTTCTGTTTTTACTATCTGCTCAAACGAATTAGAACAAACTTGGTGTTTGTATGATTTTCTGTTGGACTGTTGTTTAAAACGTGAGCAAGTCAAAACATCCGAACAGATGTTTGAGATTCAATCCCTAGTTGATGCATTGGCGAAGCTACGTCTGTTCCTGGGAACAGTCAATGAAACAGATGTGATGATATGAATATATGCCCTGAAAACAGGAGTGTCCTCAAACAAAGAAACGTTGCCCTACAAAGAACCACATCGAGCCTCAACTCCTACTGCCGAAAACTTCCCAGACTTTTTTCTAACTCCAAAAAAAACAGGTTTACTTAGAATTAAAAGTCACAGTCACATGGTTATTGGCCTTGCCAGGTTCAAATAATGCAGCTATTAATACGTTTTTTATACTCACTAGATCAAGTTGAGTTATTAGGTTGGAGGAGTTTACAACTAAATGCCCAAGCAGTAACATTCAGGCCCTTGAGTAGTAAAGGCAAACAAGTGCACATGCAGACTATACAGAGTGCTGCTTTTCATTGCGTCCTGTCTTGATGTTACAGGAGGACTCGGTAAGCAGTATAGTGAGTGAATTATCCTGGAGAGATAAAGTTCATTGAAATTGAATTGAGCTGCTGACCCTGCAGACAACAAACAAGTTGGACTAAAACAACTGGTGTGGAGAAATCCTAATTGTAATGGGTCGATGGTAAAAACTTTGACGTGAAAAGTGTAAATACAAACGCAGATAGTTCATATAGCGCACTTTAAGAGATGTATAGGGACACCTGTAGATTTGGACATCACGTGCGTCTATTTTACGTAAATGGAAAAATCCCTTACCGGTTTCATGGTCTCACACTGACATGTGCCCATTAAAGCGCTCAGAGGATAAAACACCTGCGGGACTCACCCTGGCTGCTCTGGACGAGTACGGGTCTTCAAACAAAGCCCAGACCTTCGGCTGCCAAACTTCGCAGCAGCTCCTCGACCTGTCGGGACAGTCCTCGATGCCGAACCGCCTCGGCATCTCTCGGTCTTCCTCGGCCTCCGGGTCCGGCGGTTCAAACGTCTCCAGGGCCTCCTCTGCGTCCCGGTGCTGTCGGTAGGTCATCCAGCAGCACGGCTCCACGTCGGTCTCGTCAATCCCCCAGTACGCCAGCTCCTCCTCGAAGAGCGGACCGCAGACGTCGGCCGGGCAGTGAAGCTTGCCGGTTCGGTAGTAGTTCAGCACGTAGGCGAAGATGCCCGGGTGTCTGTCGAAGAAGAGCTCGGCGCTCGGGGGCGCAGCGTCCGAGTCGGAGCTGACCTGCGGGTCCGGGTCTGCCAGCCACGCCAGCCGTGTCCCCGGCAAGGTCCTGAGGGTGCTCTTGTAGGTTTCATGTCGAGTTCCGCCCACGTTGATGGTAATTTTGTCCGAGTCTTCCCCTCTGTACATCTCCTCCTTGAGACATGTTTTAGACGGAGGTTTGTTGCCCGACTTGCGCCCCCGGTAAGACGAAACACACACCGAGCTGATCATTGAGAAGCAGGGACCTCCTGGCTGCTCGCCCCTCCGTTAAAAGCGGTTGTCCCCTCGTACCAAAAAAAAATCAGAAAATGAACGCAAAGTGCGTCCTCATTTCACACCCCAGTCCTTAAACTGACTGACCTGTGCGTCTCATTTAGCATATCCAAAAATCAACAGCCTAATAATCCAAACAGCGGCCGAGACGCACAACGAAAACCACCTGTTACAAAACTCCGTCTGGTGGCGAAATAAAACGCGGGTGGTCAGGATCACTGGATGTGTTTTTCAATGTTTTCGTCGAATAGACTACACAATGTGATTCCAATTAATACTTCCACATGTTAAACTTATTTCCCGCTCGTGGAAAACAAGATTGTGGCAACAGAATAATTGACCAATTACGCACCATAGGCTACAGTACGTGCCTATCGGATGCACCACGTACTCTGAAGTAATGTGTCTCTCCTCACCTTTTCTTAAGACAGATCATATCCAAATTCTGCAACGCCAAAATCCATAACTATCCCTGACAACTTTTCTCTTCTCCACACAAGATGCTGAAGCCTGACAATGATCCAGTCGCGCATTTAATCACGCGCTGAGATATTCCACCAGTTCTTCCAGCTCGGCTCGCGTGCCAGATGTGAGGTTGTTCTCCAGCTGAGGATCTGTTGCTTTTCTTCACAAGTAGCCGATCTTCCCTTAGCGACACAGCCCGGTTGGGTGGATGGTGCGTTCAACAACAGGCTCGCCAGTTTAACTCTTTGGATGCTGGCGACGGATGGCGCATCATTGAACCACTCCCTCTAATCAGACCGAGAGGATGGGCTGATGAAGTGTGTGCGTGTGTGTGTGTGTGTGTGTGTGTGTGTGTGTGTGTGTGTGTGTGTGTGTGTGTGTGTGTGTGTGTGTGTGTGCGTGCGTGTGTGTGTGAGAGAGAGAGATATACATGATCAACCCTCAATTAACCTCTTTTTGTAGACTGTAATATTTTACATACTCTGGTCTACATATTCATGGTTGATATGCTATCGAAGACCAATGGCAAAAAGTACAAACTGTGCACCATATGGGAATTGCTGTGTACTCGAGTTTTGTACTTTTGCACAGTGTTAGTGATGTGTTCGCTCCAGCATGTGAAAAAGGGGCTTATTGTTATCTACTTGCACCACCTGACTGAATAAGGACTAGTGGGCTACCACTATATAGATTCATAGGCCTATACCGTCCTGAACATATGCTGATGTTTCACTGCATGACAGCTACACACACTATCCTCTTAAATTACGCCATTTCATCACTCTTTCTATTAGGATTAATGTTAGCCTAGAGTTTCAGCTGCAGTTCAACTGAAAGATACAGGTGTGATTTCACTGCTATTTCCAGGAGTAGCTCAAGATTATTAGAGTTATTGTTGTTGTTATTATTGAGCAACTAAGTGTGATCCAACAGGTAGGCTATAGCTCTGAGGCCTCCAGTGTGTTAAGAAAACTCATGATGTCGCTGACACGAGCCAACACTGCCACCTAGTGGATCCTTTAGTGAACAACACAAGCAGCGAGACCGAGTGAACCATTCAGGAGTAAAGAATTGGGCCAAATATTTGTAGATTTAAAGTGGTGGAGGAAGGTTCCAGTTGATTTAGTTACGTAAACATAGAAATACCAGTGAAACGATATATGTGAAGGTAGCTTAATGCACTTAACATATTACTAGAAGGGGAACTCGACTGATTTTAGACTTCAAAGTCTATTTACAGGTGTTTGGGAGTAAATTAGGCTATAAGCTTACTACTTATATGAAGAAACGTTTATGAAGTATTCTGTGGCTGCAGAGGGAGCTGTGTGGAGTCTGATAAATTGTTGGAATTAAAGACTACAAGTTTGAAAATATAAAATGATGTGACCTGACCTCTGTGGCCCGCTCCTCATCTCTGCTTGAGGCTTGCAGCTTGGAGCAGCTGCTACTAGCATTACACACCCCAATCAGCTGTCGGCGGCCAAGTTGCATTGTGGGTAATGTAGGCGCCAGGTTTGGGTTAAAGTAGAATATGCTGAATAATAATTTAAAAAAAGACGATCTCTTGATTTATATTTAATAAATTGTGCATCGTGAGTCCGACATTTTTATTATAGCAATGCAATGATGAGTCGGTGGATCGCTCTCTCAGCTGCTATTTCTAATTTTATTGTGTGTCTTGTGTAATACACACATTTGTAAACTATAAATCATATTCCAACACAAGAAAAGGGAAGATCAAAGGAATGGGTAGAAATGAAATATGGGGAAAGTTCCATTCAAGCATCTTCTTCTAGAGCGTTCCCTTAATCAAAACCTGTTGTAAATTATTAACAAAGGCTGGAGCAAAATATCTGAACGCAAACTTTCCAAGCTCAGAATATATTATTGCAACCAGCCAAAACCAGTCTGCAGAGTGAGTTTTAAAAGTACCAGATGTCCTTGTAAGAAGTGAAGATATATAAAATGGTAGTCTAATTAGTAGAACGTATAAAATGGAACACTGCATGTGCTTACTTTTTGAAAAGGGCAGCCAATATGAAGTTTAAAACACTTATGGTAAGCCTTTATAGGTCAACATATGCAAAAAACATCTGTAAATTGTGCTTTACAAGAACAAATTAAAGACATGCAGTTAAATTATTTAATAAAGTATTTTTATTATGACAATTCAAGAAAATAAAGGGTGACATCACATCATTTTTTGGGACCAAACAACAGTGATACAGCGACAGTATTTCTGTAAACAAAATGTTGATATCTTAAGGCTTTAGTCCACTTCCTCAATAGTGGGGCCCTTGGAGCTGCCTCCTGCCTGGCTTTCTGACGGTGCTGCTCCCTGGTACAACTTGGTCACGACCGGCTTGCACACCTTCTCTAGTTCCTTCTGCTGATGCTCATACTCGTCTTTCTCTGCCAGCTGGTTGTTCTCCAGCCAGTAGATCGCCTGGTTGCACTTGTCAACGACCATCTTGTTATCCTCCTCGCTAATTTTCCCCTTCATGTTCTCATCCTCGACACTGCTCTTCATGTGGTAGGCGTACGACTCAAGCGAGTTCTTTGCTGCAACCCTCTCCCTCTGCACATCGTCCTCAGCCTTGTACTTTTCAGAGTCCTGTACCATCCGCTCTATCTCCTCTTTGCCGAGGCGCCCCTTGTCATTGGTGATGGTGATTTTGTTTTCTTTGCCGGTGCTTTTGTCAACGGCGGACACATTCAGAATGCCGTTGGCATCGATGTCGAATGTGACCTCCACCTGTGGTACTCCTCGGGGAGCAGGAGGGATACCTGCGAGCTCAAACTTGCCCAAGAGGTTGTTGTCCTTGGTCATGGCTCTCTCTCCCTCAAACACCTGAATCAGCACACCTGGCTGATTGTCCGAATATGTGGAGAAGATCTGGGTCTGCTTGGAGGGGATGGTGGTGTTTCGTTTGATCAGAGGCGTCATAACTCCACCCGCGGTCTCGATGCCCAGAGACAGGGGAGCCACGTCCAGCAGCAGCAGATCTTGGACATTCTCTGAGGTGTCACCCATGAGGATAGCAGCCTGGACGGCGGCGCCGTACGCCACAGCTTCATCTGGGTTGATGCTCTTGTTCAGTTCTCTGCCATTAAAGAAGTCCTGCAAGAGCTTCTGGATTTTGGGAATTCTTGTGGAGCCACCAACCAGGACGATTTCATGGACCTTTGATTTGTCCAACTTGGCATCTTGCAGGGCCTTCTCAACTGGCTCCAGTGTTCCCCTGAAGAGCTCCGAGTTGAGCTCCTCAAAGCGTGCTCTGGTGATGGAGGTGTAGAAGTCGATGCCCTCAAACAGAGAGTCGATCTCAATGCTGGCCTGAGTGCTGGAGGACAGGGTCCTCTTCGCTCTCTCACAAGCTGTACGCAGTCTCCTCACCGCTCTCTTGCTGTGGCTGATGTCTTTCTTATGTTTTCTTTGGAATTCCTCTACAAAGTGGTTGACCATCCGGTTGTCAAAGTCCTCCCCGCCAAGGTGTGTGTCTCCCGCGGTGGCTTTCACCTCAAAGATGCCGTCGTCAATGGTCAGGATGGACACGTCGAAGGTGCCTCCACCGAGATCAAAGATGAGCACATTGCTCTCTCCTCGTTTACCTTTATCCAGGCCGTAGGCGATGGCTGCTGCTGTGGGCTCGTTGATGATCCTGAGAACATTCAGTCCTGAGATCACCCCGGCGTCTTTGGTGGCTTGCCTCTGAGAGTCATTGAAATAAGCTGGAACTGTGATGACTGCATTTGACACGCTCTGTCCCAGGTAGGCCTCAGCGATCTCCTTCATTTTAACCAGGACCATGGAGGAGATTTCCTCTGGGTAGAAGGCCTTGGTCTCCCCTTTGTACTCCACCTGGACTTTGGGCTTTCCGTTATCGCTGATCACCTTGAAAGGCCAGAGTTTCATGTCAGACTGGACGACGGCGTCGTTAAACTTTCTCCCGATGAGCCGTTTGGCGTCAAAGATTGTGTTGATGGGATTCATGGCGACCTGGTTCTTGGCAGCATCTCCAATAAGCCTCTCGGTGTCTGTAAAGGCCACATAGCTGGAAGTGGTCCTGTTACCCTGGTCGTTGGCGATGATCTCCACTTTGCCGTGCTGGAAAACCCCGACACAAGAATAGGTGGTGCCCAGATCGATGCCAATAGATACTCCCTTAGCTGAAGACATTTTACTTGTTGCTTTAGATAAATCCTAGATAAATGAGAAAACATTACATTTTAAATTGTGTAGCGCTACACATGAAAGCACTGATTACTGCAACCGACACCTAGTCAGTCAGTGATCTAATGAACAGAGACAAATGTTAAATTTGCAGTTAAAATTAAGGAAACATCGACTGAAAAACATTCTCATTATGATCTAATAAATTGCTCTACTATGAAAACATAAATATATTAAATTAGTTATTTAAATGGAATATATACAATTCTCTTATTAGCTTTTATTAGCCCTTTTCCATTTGATTAAATATATAATAACATTAGATTTTCTTTCTTTTTTTCCCAAATCACACACATTCTAACACCTTTATTATAAATACATACTCAAATTCAACTGTTTCTCTAATGTACTGTAACATTAACTTCTACCAGCATTAATAAAGACATACAATAAAGCAGAATTTATGCATTAGTAATGGTGAGTTTGAGTGTTATTTTTAAAGGAACGGGTGGATTAAAATAATGCCTGAGGATACCATCACAGATATGTGTTAACAGTCTGCACTGATGTTTCCATTCAAATTAATTTAACCAAAATGGGAAAATCAATTGCTACTTACTTTCAGCGATGAACTCTCTCTGTTGCTCAAAAATGTTGAAGGATCTCAGAGTCTCCTCGTGGCAGCCTTTTGCCTCTGTGTGGTTCTTCGTAAACTAATGCCTGGACAGACTCAGGCCCTTTGCTTTTATAGTTGTAACCAGGTTTCTAGAAGCTCCCAGACTGCCCCCCCGCCCCGCCCCCCTCTCTCCTTCGGGCTCAGTGACTCGACTGTTAATATTAGAAACTAATGCAGCTGGCGTGGTGCGAGAGAGACGGTGAATATTCCAGAGTGGGACAGCAATCTGACGCTCGGCCAGCAGGGCTGACGGCGAGGGAACACAATGTAGAGAATGTAGCAGTAAGGCACATTGAGTTGGGTGTGTGGAAGTGTTAGCAGCCATGAATACAAGCTTTATCTCCCCAAAAATGGAAAAATGCACTGTAACTATACCCAACCACTGATCTACAGAGGCCTTTCTGTTCAGTTGTCTTGATTTAAAAACATTTTGACATGTTTTAAGTTACTTTTCTCTGTTAAAAGAAGTTGTTTTATTGCTGATTTAATGCATTATTTTACATACATTGTATACACTTATGCATTTTAATGACATTAAATTTGACTTTAGGTGACCCTATTGGATCAAATTAAGACAGTGACAATCATATGGCAAACATAAAAGTCTAATATTTTTTCTCAACACAGCTCACACATCAGAGATATTTTTAATACCAGAAGCAGTGGAAGGAAGACATCAAACGCACCACTAATAGATGTGGTTTCACAAAAGAGGAATGTTCATTTAATTAAGGTCAGTGCTGATATTTATTACAAGTTGTAAATTATTTAAAAGGCACATTCATACCATGCCGTTAAAGGTATTATCCAGTCAGAACACTTTATAACCGACCTCGCTGCATGTCAGAGAATCAGATCTCTGCTGGAATTTCAGTGAGCGAATGGAAACTTGGTATTAAATAAAGAAAATTATAGTAGTTTGAAAATCTTTTACTCCTCCACCTTTTTAGGAATGCATACAGCTTGTTATCTTTGACATAACAGAACATCTTCATCTGTTAGCACATAAAACATCCCTTTGGTTTGAACTTATTCAGGTGAAGCTTTGGGTGTTTAAGAGTGTTGAATGCCAACACCAAGAGTCAGGAGTTCAAAATGCACTCAGCCTTTCACAGACTATTACATGTGTATAATAAACAAGTGATATCAATGTAATCACTGTACTTGTAATGAAAAAGTGTGACTGGATGATACCTTGTAGGACATGTATGCAGATACCATTCAATGAGATTATTTAACGAATGTAACACAACCATTTCTAAAATAACGGGCATTGTAATACAGAGTTTGTTATGGCTCAGCCCAAACCCTGGCTCGTGGAATGTACTAATAAGATGTTAATGTCATCGACAGACGAAACATACATGGTATCTGTTCCATTCTTACAGCCATCATTTGGCACTGTGCATAAATAGGGTAAACAAACAAATCAACAACTTTGTGATCTAGCAACAGAAGCATTAGCAACTAAATAAGCACATACACATGAAAGCATGCAAGCGGGCTTTTCTTTTAAACACGTGACGAGACATGTAAAATGTTAGTTGGTTATACGTACATTGTATGTTTCCTACACATCTTATTCTTCATATTTAACACTATGTCCGAAGTGCTATTAATAACTTACATTCAGCATACTTAAAATAATTCCTCCATTTTGTAGCAATTTACAAAATAAAATAGATATCTCTGTTCATCCCAGGACAATTGTGTGTTGAGGATCACACCGTCATTAATACCTGTGAACGAAATACACAAGTGTTATTGCACACACGTGAAGACATCATTAAAACGTATGAGACGCAAGACAACCAACGGCACAGGAAGACATACGGTATATGAAGAAATCTACCTGTAATAATTCGGTTTGAAGGGCCCGTTCTTGTTGAGACCCATGTACTTGGCCTGCTCGTCAGAGAGCTCTGTCAGGTGGGCATCAAAGTTTGGTAGGTGCAGACTGGCCACATACTCATCTGGAGGAAAGAGACAGATTGGAATCTAAGCTGTCTGGAAAGATATTTGTTCTTGTGTACGTCATTTTTGGCTCACTGGAACGTGTCAAGTCACAAGATGGCAACAATGAGCAACAAACAAGCTCTTAAACTGACGTATATCATCATTTTTATTCTAAATCTATAAATCAAAATTATGAAACAAGGCAGATTTCTTTCTTACCCATCTTCTTGGGCAGGAGATACACATCCTGTTTGTAACGCCCCTCTGGAGCATTGAACAACTCAATCAGGGCCAGGGCCTACAGACAACACAGAGCACACAGTGGTTATTCAGACTCACAATGAGTTTCAGGAAACTACATGTCACTACAGAACAGCAGGGTGATGTGGAGAGACCCCCTACAGTGTCAGTGAAGGGCGCCACAGAGAGGGGACAAGCTACTAACCTGAGTTGTAGCAGTGATGGACAACACAAACGTAGGCACTGTGGAGCAGCTCAGGTTTAAGAGGCGGCCCTGAGAAATAATAAAGTACATACATGAACTGCACCGTAGAAGTTGACACAAAAAAAAGGGTCACAATAAGGGATACAAGTATGCAGCTGCAGTATGAACAAAGAGCACACAGGAGCTGTTGGCTGACTTACAGTGAGACACCAGCAGGCCTTTTTATAATTAAATGTTACTCTAGGTTAAAATGATCAGGATTATAAACTGCATGCTAGACGGCCAACAGTTATCAAGAGATTCTGCATATCGATATTTAAACACCAACATGTTTCACAATATAAATGTTTCTGTTAGTTTATAGGACAAGAGGTACAGATATAGCACAGTAGAGGGACATTACCTCTGCAAGCAGAACAACCCTCTTTCCATCGGGCCAGATGATGTGGTCAACCTGAGAGCGCACCCTCTCCCAGGTCAGCTCAGGGCTGCGCAGACTCGCCTGAGCACATAAAAGACAGGTCAGTCCTACAACTGTATGACACACGGGAATATAATACAGGTAGAAGAACAAAGGTCAGAGAATCGAATGCAACACAAAGGGTGTCATCTATTCGTGAACATGTTCAAGAATTCAAACAGAGCAGAGCGGAACATAGAAGTAAAACAAAAATTAAAAAAGGTATGTTTGTCAAAAACAGGCGAAGATTTAGAGAAGTTTCTCATTCTGGATCTCCTAATTCGGCACTTAGGAACAGGACACAGGAATTAGACATGATGGCGTTTTTTCAAGTCTAATGGATTATATTTGGTCTCAAAGAACAGGATTTGTTTTGAGATGTACACAAGAGTTAAATGTGTTAAGATCAGCCACAGACTGACATGACAAAATATTAAGAGATGGAAGATATTTTTAACATAAGAGTGAATATGGTATTTGGCAAAAGATGATCACATGACTGATCAATACTGTGTAGGAAGCCAGAAACAGCCTCAGACGCCACCCCGATGAAAGCAAGAAAGCCAAAAGCGCTCGCCAAGGAGAATTAAAGGAGAAGTTGTGCAACGTATTTGAATTGTGTTGCATTGAAGCTCCCACTGGTCTGCATCTTTACAAAACACTCATAGAATGAAAAAGACACATTACCACATCAATCTCAGTGTTGGAGTGTCCCATGTTGCAGACAATGCAGCCATTCTTCATTCGGTCAAGCTGTTCTCTAGTGACGACATTCTTGTTACCTAGAAGAAAAAAAAATCACAATGTGATTTGTAAACAAAGTCACTGTGAGAGCGCTAGTGAGGGTGAGTCGTGATTGCACCAGTTTCTGTTATAAAAATGGATTAAGCAGATACATCTAAATAGTGATTGTGATGACAGACTCAAAAAGCATTTTAGTATTCAGACGTAAAGTCTGTTTGTGACCCAGAGACCTAAACTGGGATATTTAAATGGGGCACACTTCTGTTTAGCTGGAAACACTGCGAGTATCAAAGCAGAAGTAATGGATGTCCCTGCATGGGGGCACAGTACCAGTGCAAGTTATCACCACGTCCATCTGCCGGATGACCTCACTCAGCTTGACCACTCGAAAGCCGTCCATGCTGTGTGGATACACATAGAGATATTATCATCAGTTTAAGCAGCACAAACACAGCGAACACAACGTAAAACACAGGATGGTAACAAATTGTCTTTTTGGAATCACAGCTAATCTGATGGACAACATAGAGACAGTGGAGCACAACATGGAGCGGTGCTGATGTTAGTGACTCACCACGCCTGCAGGGCACAGATGGGGTCGATCTCTGTGATGCACACAATGGCTCCAAGGGCCTTTAGAGCAGTGCAGCAGCCTTTCCCCACCTACGCACCACAGGACAGGGCAATCGTTGTGAACAGATCTCTACAATCCATGTTAAAAGGTCTGCTGCACCAGTGAAAAGATTTGTTTTTTTAAATCAAAGAATGATTCACCTCTCCATAACCACAAACAACAACTTGTTTGCCTCCAAACATTATATCTGTAGTCCTCTTCAAACTGGCAGAGACAAGATGACACACACTTTTAGCCATATGCACGACTGAAACTGAGGAAACATAAGTTTGCAAATGATGGCTAGCTTTCCGGACGATTTCATTCTCCTCACCCATCCAGGATAGATTCACGGCAGCAGTAAAGGTTGTCGAATTTCTGCTTGGTGACGGAGTCGTTCACATTCATGGCAGGGACACACAGCTTGCCAGCCTTAGACAACTGGTACAATCTGAGAGGGCACACGAGGAAACATGGTCAGGCACACACGACACGCGTGCACACCCAGTGTGACCGTACGCTCTCCGGGGCTTCTGGCTAATTGAGTCCATTGATAGTCGTACGCTCACAGCTGCTGTGACCTGCAGTCCAGCTCTGTCCTGTTTCTCAAACAGGCTGAAGTCCAATCAGGCCAGTGACCTTCTCAATCTACAGTGTCAGTATGTATTTATACTACTACTATGACTTATATAACTGCTTTGGATACGGTTTGTGCTGACACGGTATGTGTCATTCATCAGGAAGCTTCCTGCTCAGCTCCATGAAAAGGACAAAATAGTGTAAAGACCTTGTGGAAAAGAAGCAGCTTCAACTTGAATCGTTTACAAACTTATTAGGTTTTTATTAGCTATAAAAGTAGCCAATATATACAATAATATAACAATAATCAGAACTCCAACTAGGCTATATTGATATTGAATAGCGAGTGTAACGTGTTGAAAACACAAACTGCATTGACAGAAGAGGGAGAGCAGTCACATGGTCAAACTATCTGACAGTAATTCGGATATATACGTTATGAAAGAGGTTGGAAAAATACTACTAAATGGCACGAAACCTAACATGACCCACCTTTGTTTGCAATGTTTAACAGTCACTCTAAATATCACATCCTTATTTAGGACATTGTTTTGTCTACCTTCTTGAGTTGAGTTTATATTTCAGTGTTAATGGGACCATAAAATAACTCCTGGGGTTCGATCAATACTAATAACTCAAGAGATATTGCCACAGTCTCTGTGAGTTATAGTCCGTTACGAGCTGTCATAAGCTGTGCCACAACTTATTGGTGGCTAAAAGATCGATTCTATTATTACTCACCAAATAGAGTCCCTGACTCTCAAATGGTGGCCGAAACAAAAATCAGACAGAGAACAAAAATATTTCCTTCCTTCCTTTAAAACCCTCAAACTCCTCAAATCAAAGCCCCATCCCACCTGTGCACTCCAGTCACACTCTCCTCCACGATGCCCCGGACCTTCTTAAAGACACTGGGATACTTCTTGTACACCCAGTGGGTTAAGTCTCCACCATCATCCAAGATCTAAGCAAAAACACAGCAGGGTTAGAGACATGAATGATAATTACCACACAGTGTATGAGAGCACGGAAGAACCCAGAGAAAGACCAGATAACAGTCTAAGATTAGGGTTGAATTCATCATGCGATTGTCAGGTTGATACCATATTAGCCTGCCAGCCCTCCGTGTTGACACAGCGATCGATGCACCACCAGAAGTCGTCCTCTGACTCACCCTTCCATGCAAACACAGGTACCCCTGCAGGAAACAAAACAGACAAAACACCTAATAGCAGAGAGAGACAGCGGAGGAGAGGGGGACCGGCCAGCTGCATGAGCAACAGGTCCATCAGGGGGATATTAAACAAGCACAGGATCCATAATTTACTATAACACAAGAACACAAAATCAAAAGTAAACGCAACACCATTTTTTAAAGCATTGAAGACACACGTTCTAGTTAATGTGTAGACCTAGCCATAGCCATCATGTCATTAATAGTTTTTTTTTTACTTGTTCATCTACAAACCATGGCTCTACTTAATAACAATCGATGATGGTGATGTGTTCTTCTTGCCAGCTGACTCTTTGATGAGATTTTCAGACGTATTAAAGAGAGACTCACCTGTTTCAGCGAGAGCTGCAGCCACTTCATTCTGAGTGGAGTAGATGTTGCAGGCAGTCCAGCGACACTGGGCCCCGAGGGCCACCAGGGTCTCGATCAGGACCTAAGAGGGAACGACAACATAATACAGCTACATGAACCGGGGTAGCAGAGACAAAGGAGAGAAGAACAGAACAATCCCAGTGATCTGCAGCGAACAGAACGAGAGGACGTACTGCGGTCTGAGCAGTGATGTGGGTACAGCCGACTATCTTCGCCCCAGCCAATGGCTTCTCCCCCTGGGCTCTCTTCCTCAAGGAAATCAGGGCTGACATGTCTGGGGAGAAACAGATTGAGCATAAATTAGTGGAAGCTGAGAGGACGTAAAGGTCAGGATTGTTTTTTGGGGAGAGAAAAGAATGATGGGACATTTTGAAGACAAAAATCAGACCTTTCTACGATGTGGAAGTGCAGTAAATGGCTAGAAAATGGAGACTGATTAAACAATAATGTCATCAACAGCTGTTGCCACCCTGGCTTTAAGCCTGAAGAACACTCGTCCAGCAGGCACGCCTACACATCGCTCACACGGGCAACGTAAGCAACCAGAGAGACAGACTTGCATACGAAAAACAAAACAGATGAGACGGGGGAAGAGGTAAGAGAAGACAATAAGTAAGAAGTGATGAATAGAACTGAGAGAAAGAGCGCCGATCATGTTTCAAGAATAATATTGACACTGCCTCAGCCAAGGGTCATAAACTATTCTGAAATCAGGAGGAGGGGACTGTTATCAAATAGTGTCTACGCAGCGAAACAGATGCCATGTGATACATATCTGGGAGTCATAACAGGTGGCACAAAGCCCTCCTTGTATACATGGTAATGATAGCGAGTCTCTAATCCGACTGTGTGACGGTGAAACCAACTTTTAAGATTGATACGGCATGAACGTGAGTGAAAGGGACTCCATACGAAACACTACAGAGACTCTCAGCTAAAAATGTAAAGATGGGAACAGATATACCTTGCTCTGCAATTTCTATTTCACGGCGGCCAAATTCGGCCTGCTTGACGTTCTTCACACAGAAGTCACTGCTGCCAGGGGTGTTGACCTGGGTTTTGTCCCGGGGGGAGGTCTCATCATCGGAGCTGTCGGTGTAAGACGCAGCTGTGAGACGGAGAACACCAAAGGTCACTTATTGTGGAAAATCATACAAAAGAGACAATTGTGAAATATATACTTAAAATCCATTGTGTTTAGGGCAGAGGTTTTACGTGCATTTCCTGTGTATGTGTGTGTATATATATATATGTATATACATATATATATATATATATATATATATATATATATATATATATATATATATATGTACATACATGGTAATGAGCAATAGCAATATTTCAAACACAAACACATAATATGAAAAGGCAACATTGATACAGATCTCTTAACTGTGTTTTTTTAGATAATTGTGTATTTGTGTATATGTGCTCTTATGCAGCATTTGTGTATGGGTGTACATACTTCATTCCAAAAGATGAGATAAGGACTTAAAAATAGACACATATAATCAGTTCAATCACATTTACAACACAAACTATAACTGCGAAAATGTGCAATAATCTTCAATATCAACAGCAATCGTTTACAATCACCGTCGTGATTTAACGTCTCACGGAGGTGGAAATAGAAATGAAACTTTCAGGTGTGCAGCACCTGAGCTGTAGCTGTCTGTGGAGGACTGCGAGATGGACCGAGAGAGGGAGCGGCGACCAGCTTTGGTGGGGTACTTGCTGAACTCCTGTTTGTCCTCAGTGTTCGCAAACTGGATCTGGAGAGAAACAGAAGAAAATGGTGCACAACGTCAACATAAATAGGCAAACGTTCGGACTTTCATTCTGTCTGTGTGCCCTGATTAAGTGTCCAAAATGAAATAATGGGAGCAAGGAAGAGCGAGGAGCAAAACAAAGTACCGTCATCAGCACACCTGAACACACTCAGTTATATGCTGTAGGGATATTTGTTCACACTAGTTTATATTTGGACTCATTTTTGCTGATTTAGCCTCGAAAGCGGTCCTTTGAAAGGTAATACCGAGTGTGTTACAGTGAATCACAGGTGGATCAGGAAGAAGGGAGCTGTTGCCTATTCTTAGATGCTGCCCTCCTGCTCTGTGATTCATGCTTTGTTCAAAAACACAGGCTTCCGTTGTTGGTGTGGTTCATCGTGTCAACCCGACCCTTCAAAAGGGCCCGAGATCAAAGACCTGGAAACACATAGAGTGGATCAGCACACGGCTAGCGTGGCTAGTTTCTTGACTTAAACAGACTTAAAGTCTCTACTGTCCGGTCTCTGGGGTTACTCTACCAAACCACAGACGTTGATGCAATTTTAAAAAGTCTTCAGCTGTTCAATAAGAGCCAGTGCCTCTGTGAATTTGGGTTGCAACACCCTGAAACTGCAACAGTCTTGGCTGCACTAGCAGACGACAACAGTCGGTTGTCAACATTAGAAACAGTGGGGAGGCCCTCAGGCCCTTTAGTAAACTGGGTCACGTAGGACAGTCCAACAGAACTATATACATAGTTAACCAACTACATTGATCCTGACAATAATTACAAATGTAGAGAAGTCAGAAACAATCCCAAACTACATGCAGAAACACACGTAGAAGCCCAGGTGGGCTGTAACTTCTACTTTGCTTACGCCTGTGAATAAATAGTCCTGTAAGACATACTGTAGGTAGATGACGTACTCAGCATTTGACTTAAATAGGAAGTCTGCAGGTGGGTTTCAGGTCTGAACCTCATAAATGTCCTTTACTTTTAGATTTGACTTTAATTGATCTGATCCAATCTTAATATCACATCTGGTAAACACGGAT
This sequence comes from Pholis gunnellus, assembly GCF_910591455.1. Taxonomy (NCBI): domain Eukaryota; kingdom Metazoa; phylum Chordata; class Actinopteri; order Perciformes; family Pholidae; genus Pholis; species Pholis gunnellus. The sequence goes on from NC_136536.1 coordinate 14,706,735, forward strand.
GCAATTCTTTTTTGACTGCTGCCGGCAACAGATCCACTACTGCCTGTTGAGCAACTTTATCTCGCATGAATAAAACGTGTCACCAATGTTACCTTGACGCTGCTAAAAGCCTGACAACACTGTATAATGTCACAACATCGTATAATGTCGTGACACGAAGAGGGGTGGACATTTAACATTCACGCATTCTTTTCTTGACTTTCTTTCTGTTTTCCTTCGTCGTGGCTTCTGAGTGATAATGTCTTGTTGTTGTCATAATATTTATGTTTCTTGATGGTTTACATGTGCTTTAATGGATGGAGGATCAAAGCCCCTGAAACCCATTCAAAGGCCTTCTTGTTGTATTAGAGGTTAGAGGTCCTAGTCAACTGTCTGTGCTATATTTACAGTTCTTCACAGCTTGGTTCTCCTCGGTGATAAATCCCCTCAGTTATCGTTCATTGTGTCAATGCTGTGCGATTTCCTGGTTCTCGTATTTTAAATGTCCATAGAATGTGTTTGGACTTCAAACTAACGTGCAGGCCGGCAGAGTTGACACAACACACAGAGGATGAATGCCAGACCAACAACAGTGCGTTAGGTAACATTTGAGTAGGATGTGCACTGCACACGCGACCATCACAACCGTGACCTATAGCTGAAGCTCAGTGTTAGTGATTATGACATGAAAGAGCACGGACACTTGCTAAAAATGATTTGCTCTGTCAAACTTAACACTGAGAGGAGTGGAGGCTCACAGCTCGCATGCATGACTCAGTTACCTGGTAGTCGGCACACAAACGTGAGCGGAAGCGGATTACATTTCATATGTTCATGAGTTCGTATGGTCTGCACCAACATCATCATGATCTCTAAAGGAAAACCGCTTTACACACCGCACCACTTCTGCCTTATATGAGACAGAATGGCTACGTTTTCACCTACAACTTGAAAGAAATGTCAAGATTGCGACTGATATGCTATTCGTTCAAAATGAAAGTAACTGTAGCATTAATGGCTAAAACAGTAGTGACGTTATTTCCTGAGTGTTTATATCTCACAGCCCCCGTTTCCTCTGAGCGATGACACCTTCAACATCTACTGTGTCAGTACAACGAAACTCAAGAAGCTTGTGAGACAGTTTGAACTGAGATCTCTGCACGTCTCTTGTTTTTACAATTGACAGTGTGCTCTGTCTCATACACTTGTAAAATTGTTATTTTATATTTGCTTCGCATCAGTTTTTGCACGGACTCTTAAATATCTGTATCGTTTTCACCCCCCCAAACCCCCCCCCCCCCCCCCCATTCATAGACATCCAAATCAGAGACTCCTTCTCCCGTGGTTACAGCATTAGGAGAGCAAGAGGTTAATCTGATTAATGATGAAGTGTTACTCAAGACAGCATGTTTTTGGTGCTCTTACACAGTAAACCATCCCAGAGGTGAGCTCTAGGAATAACCTCGGCCCTTTTGACGAGAAGATTGTACTTCTACCGGCGTTTCAGCTCAACAACTGGGTTGCAATTAAAAGAGAAACACTTCTGTGTGGTCTGCATCGTTGCATAAGGTACAATAATCATTTTACATAACTGCAAAAAGAAGAAAACTTATGACATGACAAAAGTAAGTGTGGCACATCTGCGTGGGGGGATATGCAGTATATCTTTAAGCATAAGTGTGCTGGATGAGTTCCCGGTGATGCATTAGTAGCGACTCACCCGTTCTCTCCCGTGCCCATGTTTGTGTGCCATGGCTGCCGGTCACTCTCCAGTTTTCTAGCCTGCTTTGCTGTGCCTGTGTGTTGTCTGTGTGATGGGACTAGGTGTCCCTGATGCTATTATCCCAGAACACTCCCAGGCAGAGCCGGAGGGAGGTTCCCACCTATTATCGTGATTTCTAATGGCCAACCTGGAGAGAGAGAGAGAGCGAGAGAGAGAGAGAGAGGCCTAGAGAGAAAGGGGAGGTTGATTCCCACTGAGCCTCTATCTCTCTCTCTCCCTGTCTCTCTCTCTCTCTCTCTCTCTCTCTCTCTCTCTCTCTCTCTCTCTCTCTCTCTCTCTCTCTCTCTCTCTCTCTCTCTCTCTCTCTCTCTCTCTCTCTCTCTCTCTCTCTCTCTCTCTCTCTCTCTCTCTCTCTCTCTCTACCCTTGACAACCAGCTGCTAAAGTCAGTATGTTGCACTTGATGATTTACGCTGTTTAAGTGCTGAGAGAGCAAATGTCGGAAGATTCAGATTTGTACACGGACAAAAAAAAAAAGAAACATCTGCTGCCGCTTTTACTTTCAGGCTGTACTCCTGATTTGGACTGCTAAATGAAAGGGGATTGACAGGAGGAATTAAACCCTGTTTCCATTAGCCTTCAGCTGCATCAATAAGCGGCCCATCCAGTCCCATCCTACGGCTAAAAATAGCCATTCTCTGTTAGATAGCGGGCCAGGTCACAGACTTAAGCTGTGGTGTGACTGTCAGTCGGCAGTGTAAAGGGTTCAATATGGGCCTGGCATAAGGTGACATTAACTACTTAGCCAGACACCACTTGTGCTCTACAGCGCCATCTAACAGAGAAGACGTGCAGTCTAATCCACACACATCTTTGTATACTGACTACAGTGTGCAGTATTTATCTAAGATTTAACTGAGGACAAACGGTGTATAGACAGTAAAGCAGTGGTGTGAAGTTCCTCAGACAGATGCAGCTCTTCATTTGTTCTGCGAGGGCGCCTGTTATCCGCGCATTGCATGACGGATTACACAGTGTTATGAAAAGAACACACACAATGCTAATCCTTCCATCAGAACTGTGTGACCTTGAGCAGAAACCATAACTTATACTTATTGCCATACATCTAAATCATCAACAGATGATTTTGAATCATCATCACAGCCATATGTCACGAACAGACATTAGGAAGTACAACCCTACCACCTACAACACCAACATCATGTTCCTAAAAATGTCAAATGAGAAAAAATGAAAGAACGCTGACAAATACTGTAGTTGAACTAGAGGGATCCTTTTTCAATACCAAAAGGCAAACATGGCCGGGAAACGATGAAACAAGTCAGTATGGATGTGTTATATTTCTCATCTCATGGTGACTTTTCCCTCACTGCTCATATGTATCACACAGTACTCTGCTTGTGTGGACTGAGGCAGGCTGAGTTTCAATGAACACTAGAAAGAAACTGTTAGTTTTCTATTTTTTTTATCATATAACTACTAGATGGAAGTCACATCATTTCCTCACCTTTATTTAAAGCTGCCAGGGGGAAAGAACATCGTGATTAGACCTTCACAAAACTCTGCCATAACGTTGGCAGACTAACAAGATGAGATAGCGAAAATGAGGTACAATCTTTTTTTTTTTTTGTATCTATGTAAAACAGCCCACAGGGTTCAGATACAAATGATGATGATGATGCATGAACAGATTCACAGTGAGTAAGTCCAGCACCCAGGGGGGCGTATTGTGTAACTGCTGGATGGACTGAGAGAGAGAGAGAGAGGAGGCAGAGTAGTGGTGTTCTTTGACTCACCCACACACACTCACACACCCTCACACACACACACACACACACACACACACACACACACACACACACACACACACACACACACACACACACACTCTCTCATTTCATTATGTAGCATTGACTGTTTTCGTTCGCGGCCCCTCTCAGCACATTATGTGACAAGGCCTCCTCACTTCCTCAGACATCCAACGCTTCTTTTTCATGTATATTTTCCAGGATTTTAATTAGTTTTATCTTTTTTTTTCCCCAATCATTTTCGGTATTTGTTTTATATATTCATTGTTTCCATGCAAACAGGTGGCTCCGTTTGACACCAGGCTCTCACATTTATTCATAACACACTGCTTTGTTTTCATAAGCCGAGTGCACATTCCTGCCATCCAATATGTTTTCAATCGGGCTCCCCGAGGCGACTCGCAGTCCACACGTTATTGCCTCGTCAGACGGGGGGTCTCAGCTAATATTCTGAAGTCTGTAAGCCCCGCTGCTGGGAATATAGATATTGTTATTACGCTGATTATTTTGTACTCTTGGACATTGGCCTACTTCAACTTTGAAGCAATCAAATCACAAATGCAGCAACACAAGACGTATCTTTTGGAATGAACACTACTGACTTGTAACTCTTGGATTACATTATAGGAATATTACCCCACTAATAAAAGCCAGTTTGGGGAAGCTCACATTTTGTTTTTGTTGATACTATTTCACTTAAATGTAACGGGATTTTTAAGGCTGTGTTAATATGTTGGTTAGTCTATTTAACAGGGACCATACCAGAGAACTATTGTTAAACAGGACAAGCAGTACAGCATACAGGAGAAAAGCTAGTTTGCAGGCCCCGTTGTTTGTTACTCAGCATTTTACTTAAATAGTCTGCTTGTGATTAGTGGACTTCCTCTGCCACTGCAGTTTTCCTGTGCTGGCTCCATGTCATTGTGTCTACTAGGATTCATCTTTACCACATTTCATAACTCTGCAATGCTTGTGACTGATTTATACGCAAGTAATTCAAACAACAACTATTGTAACTCAATAAGTGAGTCAATATGTTCATCTCAACACCAATTGGCAATGTGCTAACGATACAGAAGCACAAAGACGTCACAAACATCCCAAAGTGTGTAATGACGCAAAGCAATGGGGATCAACATGAAGCACACAGTGCTCACAGCATGTGAGATTTAAAATGTACATGAAGTTTAAAATGAGGTCCCAGAATAGCAGTTGTGTGTCAGTCACAAGCACCGTGTAACTATATAATGCGTCACGTAGAACCCAACTGATACTGACATTGTGAGGCTGGTATTAAGATGGTAGTGATAGTAACCATAGCAAAACATTTTGTTATAATGAATTCAAATGTTGGATATCGCCACATGGCATAATATCGCATCAGTTGTGTCAAACACAAACAAAGTGTGTGAGTAAGAAGGACAGGTGTCACGAGTTAAAGGTCACCTTGAGGGACAGAAAAATGCTCCTCAATTGAGATGTTTGGTGTTAATGTGCTGCCTGTAGCCAGCTGTAACACACAGCGGTGCACCTGTAATGAGCAGCCCTCTCAGGGGACTCTCTCATTCTGATGATTGTTCTGTGCCGCTCTGCAACAGCCAAGACATGCAAGGCATTTTCTCACAGGGCCTTGTGCTGCTAATACATTTCTGTCATGCTTTTCATATTACTAATAATTGTAGTAGTGCCCACACACACACACACACACACACACACACACACACACACACACACACACACACACACACACACACACACACACACACACACACACACACACACACACACGCTCCTGAACAAATTCCAGATTGATATCACAAACACCAGGATGAATTTGCTAAATATAGACATGATTAATTTGTACAAATAAAATGTCCTACACTTTCGTCAAACATTTGTATGATCCTTCGTACAGCTGGATGTCGCTTTAATCCAAAGCTTTGTGATGGCAATTCGTGGCCGATTTAAATTGTTCCTTAAACACCTCATATGTAGCGTGCGGAGCCCCCTGTCTAAGCTCAGGTATGTTAGGCCATGTATTACTTCACTTTTCAGAGGCCTTAAATCAAAGGTTTAAGAGCTCAAGTTGGCTTTGAGTTGTTTCCTGCCTACAGGATGTTGACATGATGCAGGCATTGTGACTTTACATAAACAGGAAGGCTGAATGAAGGCAGGTTTTTCACAATAATCCATTCGTAATGCAATATATGCTGTAACCTCGGTAATAAAACACTATAAGCAATGATTAGATAAATACCACATGGGGACGCTTTTCTTTGTGGCCTAACTTCTCAGATCCTATAGTCGGATGTGAATCATATAAATGGTAAATATTATATTCCCGCTTCGCAGCTTGGCTTGTTGCAGCATCACATGCAACAACGCATCAGAGCTGTATTAACCGGCCTACTGTCGTGGTGTCTCTCCAGTGGCGTATGAATACATGATAAATACATACAGTACATTCACTGGCCCGGTACACTACTTCTCTGCAGTACACCGCTGACTTACAGTACATGTAGTGGCCCGGTACACTACTTCTCTGCAGTACACCGCTGACTTACAGTACATGTACTGGCCCGGTAAACTAGTACTTCTCTGCAGTACACGGCTGACTTACAGTACACACCGTCTCTTTGCTCAGTGAGTGATGGCGAGCATCACGCTCCTTACCTTCTTGACGGATTTCAGAGTGGGCACTGCGGTGAACGCTGCGGAAGGCATTTCCCCCACGTTCATGTTCACATCACTGCTGTTCTTGCTGACAGTCATCGCTGAATATTTCTCCGCGACGTTTTCGGTCTCTTTGACATATTTCGTGGCTTGTTTCACCTCCGCCTTGCTGTCCACAACCGAGTCGGTCATCGCATCCAGGAGAGATGTTGAGGCCGTTACTGAAGAAAGAAACTGGCTTTTAGACCAGACTGCCGTTAGCGCTAGCTTGATCCGTTTGTCTCCTTTTCTCTCTCTCTCTCTCTCTCTCTCTCTTCGTTAAGCTTCGTGGCTTAAAATGACCGAACCGTGGCTGAAGCTCTTCCACTAGACCCCAGCGCGGAGCTATGAGTAGCCTACTTTAAGAGAGATTACCCTGTTCTCTATCTTCACTACTTTCTAAAGAGCGGTGCAGGCACTTGTTTCGGTCCTCTGGTCTGCTGTCATCCGCACACGGCAACATCTCCGAGTGGAGGGGGCGGTTTGTCGAGGCTGTCACCTGAACGAGTAACGTTAGGCGGTGTAACGTTAGACTGCAGTCAAGTCAGCAGACACTCGTATCACCGTGGTCAACCCAGCAGACACTTAAATATTAATGCGCCTATCTGCTGAAATTCACGGTAAACGCATTCAAACGGCACAGATCGGGAGCGAGCGAAGGACCTTGCAAAGTTAGCGGAAGGATTAACGTGAGGCAGCATCCGGTTTTCAAAATAAGATGTAGAATAAGGGTGAAAGATTACTGTCAGACAACATCCGGTTTCCAAAATAGGGTGTCAACTAAGTGTATATATAAATTGCATTTGTGGAAATAAGATTAAATAAATTATATTAACATTAAGTATAAAACATGTTACCTGCATCTCGAGTTACAACTAAATTGTGGATGAAGTATCTTTGATTTGAGGATTGCTGGAAAGATAATGAAATTAATAATTTCTGACTTACTGATATGTATGTGTTTACATTTCTGACCACATTCAAACACAAATCAAACATGCTAACTTTACCAATTAAGATATTTTACAAACTGTGAACTGAAATTGCACCTTCAAATAGCTAATTTCTGAAATGTTTAATTAAGGTGCTATGAAAATATTCTTGTCAATATTTCCATACAATGACTGATGTATGTGTTCAGGACGTCTTTGACGCCACACAGACTGAAAATCATACATTTGTACTGTACCAATTAAGAGATATTTCAAAGTAAAAGTCATACAATTGTACAGAGAAAATATCTAAAAACTGAATATTTGAGGTGCTATAAAAATGTTCTAATTTTCTAAATAATTCCATACAATGACTGATGTATATGTAATTATCGCATCGTTGACTCCACACATACTAAAATTCCGACATTTTTACTGTACCAATTAGGAGATATTTCAAAATAAAGGTCATACATTTGTACAAAGAAACAGGTACATTTCTGAACATTTGAAGTGTAATAAAAAGTGTTTTCTCAATAATTCCATACAATGACTGATGTATATGTGTTCAGGACATCGTTGACTCCACCCATAGTGAAAATCTAACATTTTTACTTTACTTGTATTGATATCTTATTATAAAAACCGGATGTTGTCTCATGTAAATCCCTCCGCTAACTTTGCAAAGTCCTTCGCTCGCTATTGGATCTGTTCTGTTTGAATGCGTTTACCGTGAATTTCAGCATATAGGTGCACTAAAATTCAAGTGTCTGCTGAGTTGACCACGGAGATCTAAGTGTCTGCTGAGTACACTGCGGTAACGTTAGGCGGTGTGTGGGCGTTGTTCATCCAGTCAGAGCCGGTGCGGAGGAACACGGAGAAGCAAACGGCTGAGGCTGTTTTTCTCACATTAAGAGTAGCGCTGGTTTTGGTTACACTCACTCGTTAATACCGGGTCACCACTTGAGAGTCAAAGCGGGTCTAACCTAGATGTTCTGTTTCAATGGAAGCAGTATCTCAATGGTCCTTCAGCGTCATAGGAGGCTGAGTACATTCCCCGCCCCCTTCGCTGTGATTGGCAGACTGTGGTACCAACGTCTGTAATCTACGGCGTCTGATTGGAAGAGCCTGCTCGGGACAGTGTTTGACCCTTTGACATGGGAGGTATAACAAAGGGCGAAGACACAAGAGTTAGTCCCATATCGAAAATACATCAATTTAAATAAATAGATTACGTTCCGTTTAACTAATTTATTAAAATGTCTAAACACAACGTTTTATAATTGAATTAGTCTTACTTATAATTTGCTCAGGGTCATTTACATGGATATAATAATAATGTAAAACTGATGAGTACTTTAGTTTAGAAATGTTTTGAAGTTCTTGCACTTTGGCATTTTCATTTTAAGTTAAGTTTAAGTTAAATAATGTAATTCATACCAAATACTTTGCAGATTCATATTTTATATACAAACTACATGATGCATTTAGAAAATGCTACATTTGTACTGATTAAACTACCCAAAAGCATATAAAGTAGTATACAACAACTGCAGCTACCATAAAGTATTGATAGAAAGCCAATAGATAAGACTCATGGGACATCTTGAATGAATGATTAATGAGAGTGAAGAAGTTAACACAAACAGCCTTGAGTCACTTAATAAAATTTAATTCACAGGTTTCAAGAATGTCCAACCTTTTTTTCCATTATAAAAAAACCCAAAACATTGCATTGCTGCATCTGATAGGTAAAAAAAAAAAAAAATCTATTATCTACAATGAAAAAATGAAACACCTAGGTGGACTTACTGATGAAGAGGTAACTACATGGATATAATATGTAATGTGATTAAACACCAAGTCACTGTTTTCCTACAAACACTGTCGAACCACGAAATTGTATAAAATGCATCCACAAAATGGGGCAAATTAGTAAGTACATCCGTTACACACTGGGGAAGAGAAGAATGTCTGTACATTATCTTCACATTAGTATCACATTTCAGGTTTTGCTCCGTGGACGCAGGTTGGACTTATGATGCGGAGTCCATCCCCCCACAGTACATGGGTTTAAAAAATGAAAAGTCAAAATAAAGGGGATCACATAATAATAGATACAAGAACACCAATGCTTAACGAGTGTCTCTGAAAACAAATGTACCATTTACAAAAAATATTTAAAGCATCCACTGGTGACTAAATCTCTTTTTACAGACCAGGGTGTGACATCACCTGTTGTTTGCTCTGAGGGACTTGCCCTGGTTACTTATAACTTCATGCATCATAATTGTCTAAACAAATCCTTATGCAAAAAAAAAGAAAAAGAGCTGGTCGTAAACGCTCGACCAGATAAGCTGAGGGTGGAAACATCCTCCGCTTCAGAGAAGAAGACCAGAACCGTCAACAGTCTTAGCAGCCACGTGGTCAGCTCCATGGAAGACCGGTGTCGGACTGGAGCGATAACAGAAGAAACCCAGCGGCGGTGCTGTGATTTGGTGTAAGACGGCGCGGCAGGAGGGAGTAAAAGTGAGAGCAGATGGTGCGGCAGATCAGGTGAGATGGGATGAAGAGCCTCAGGCAGAGTTCACAGACAGAAGAGATGATGTTGGCGACAGTGCTATGAGACTCGGATCATCTGAGCCACGGTCTCATCTGCTGCTGCCTGGGCTACCTCCTGCTGCTGTTGCTGGAGGAGGAGGAGGAGAAATGATCAATGAGGTCACCATAATACATCATGAGGAGATCTTTACAGAATGAGATATCTCCTATTCAAACACAGTAACACCTTAATTCCATACACATTTTCAAAAACCCTTCAAAGTAAGTTTGAAGTGCTTAATTGACAATGTATAACATTTATTGTATTAGCTTGAGTCAGTATATTTTTTTTATTACATGTGCCAGGGCCAACGCCATTTCCTCCTTGTCTTTAGGTGAAAAGAAACGACCTCCATCTCCTCGCTTGCGCTGCATAGCGTGACGGTGGCGAGACTCGTGAAGGTATTTCTGCTAAGGAGTAAGTAGATATACAGGAGCATTAGTATTTTAACACTGAACACTTTGCGCCACCTCTGTACCAGTACTGGTTGAAAAACACATTTTCGCACTTTCCTCTCGTCCTTCTGCTGAGATGACATGGCTAAATACCACTAGACATACACCATCACAGCCCAAGATGATATACAGAATGAGCCCAGTATGAAATGGTAGATGGGCAAAACCTGTGCACTTGCATTTAGCAGGTAGTGAGGAAGAAGAAGCTTCAATGTGCAAGTGTGTGTGTGTGTTGTAAACTAATGTGTCTTACCCTCCTTTCCTTGGGGATCTTGCCCTCAGCCTCGAGCTTGGCACGAGCCTGTCTTCGCTTCAAGATGCGGTGGTACTGTTTGGCGTTGACGTACAAAGGTTCCTCCTCGAGCATCTCAGCCCCTGGCAGGGGAATACGCTGCATTGTGGGCACTGCACCACCTCCAGGCACCATCTGATCGAGGGAGAGACACAAACAGGGACACCGTGTTTAAAGCCTCTGGCATGGAAAGCACACATGTATAGCAGCATGCGGACATAAAAAAGTAGTTACTGTGCAAATACAGGTGCTGAATAGACTTCTCTACAGGCTGATACTGGGTGGAGTTATGATTGCATGAGTAAAGAACTCAAAGGTGCCCTGAAAAAAAGTTGTCCTGCCCTAACAAGTGCAGTAGAGGTGAGGGAGATGTCAATCAACCATAGTCTCTAAACGCCCATACAGTCCTAAGAAGAGTGAAATCACCTATGTGGGACGACAATGGGTGTTAAATAAACAGAGTAATATTCACTGCATTCAACGGGAAAATAAATCCCAATTCTTTTTATTTTGACAGCTTTTCCATCAAATATACCACTTTAGAAAAATAACGATGTGTCACCAAATAAATAATTAATCATATCAACACAATATGATTCTACAAAAACAATATAAATACATTACCACACCTCTACATTTTCACAATGGGTAGAGAAAGACTGCTAAAAAACTGTATTTGGTGCTCTTAAAAAGGGACCTCCACCACACTGTGTGAGTCTCTAGATCCAAAAAAAAAAAAGGTAATAACATGCTGGATACCTCTGCACAGGGTCTTACCATGACCATTCCACCTCCTGCATTGACCATGTTACCAGAGACGGGCAGGGTGACGGTCACAGTGCCTTGGCCGCCATTAGTAGTGTTGGTGTTGGCACCCCCTGCCTGTACAATCTGGGCACCTGCCAAGCTGGAAGCTGGAATTGTGATCATTCCTGGAAACAGATTACGATCACAGTTGTTATGCAAAATGACACCTCAGCAGTGCTCCTCTTTATAAAGTCTACAAAGCAGAAGGCAAACTGAAGATGTAGGAGAAATCTGAGTGTACCCTGCTGCAGGACGGTGCCATCTGCATTGACCGGCTGGTAGACAATGGTCTGTCCGTCAGCCGTCTGTGCCACCTGTTGGCCCTGGACACTGATCTGCTGTCCCTGTGGGACCACAAGTAAGAAGAGAAGACACTCAATAATCATGTTAACAATTATTTGATTAAAAGGATTTGCCGTTCAACTGGTCAGAGTGTAACACCTGGTTCTGTCCAGCGGTGATGGCTGTCTGGGGCTGCTGGATGATGATCTGCTGGGGCTGACCCTGCTGGCCCTGCAGCTGGAGAGTCTGTCCGCCCTGCAGCTGGATCTGACCGGGCTGAACCAGCTGGATCTACACATGGACAAAGTACCACCCATAGATTCAGGAACATCCTAGCCCCATCACAATGTGCTTATCATACTAAAATATTACACCCAGCTTTCACATCTGCCAATAGTATTACACAGAGAACACATGTCCTTTAACAAGATAATGTGGGTCAATCTGAATACAGAACTTAATCTGGTAACTGAGCGTCATCTCTTACCTGCTGTAATCCCTGAGCTCCAGATACAGGGACCTGCATTATGGTTTGACCCTGACCCCCCGACATGGCCTGCACCATTATGGGTTGCCCTGATGATGTGATGAGCTGCCCACCGCTCACCTGGACCATCAGAGGCTGTCCCTGGACCTACAGAGAGATACAGAAAGCTGTTACAGCACCACCGCCCGTGTTTGTTGCCTCAATATCTCCTATGTGTGACTCAAAAATCTAAAGCATACGATGTCAAATCAGGAACATCCAGGACACCACATCATGGATGAAATATGATGATTTGCTGTCATTTCTGTTTTGGGATACAAACATGAAACTATCTGGTTCCATAGTAAATCCAAACTAGCTTATGTACAGTATATTCTATAAGATGTTTTTGTCATTAAGATGGGCTACAATTGCAAAATACAAAACCTCTTTATTCAACGGTTTTGTATTTACTGGAATACTGCTACTGAACCAACAGGTTATTTTTTTAACTTGATTTGCTTAAAAAAGGTACATGATTTGGAAAGATGTTGCCATCCAATTAATTTGCATTCACTATGCAACTTGACAAGTACAAATTGTGCAATTGGCATCCATCAATTAAGCGAGAGACCACAATGGACAACTGAAAGCCTGTGGCAGCAGTTGTACCATCGGGAAAAATACCCACAAGCAATCCACTGCCATTTTGCAACTAGATAATAGGAAAACATAGCTAGATGATGAGAGGTGACAGCCAATAATGAAAATGGATCCTTGCTGTTCAGTACTGGTTCTTCAGCTAACAGCAAAACACATCCATTTGACTCATGTTTTACACGTATCTTCCGTTCTCATTGGGAAGAACGTCGAACTTGCCAAGAGACAAACACAACTCAGACAAACAGTAGTCATGAGAGCACAAGCGGGAACCCGAGGCTAACACGCAACAACACACTGTGCTGAGGAACATGCAGTTCAGGCAGCTGTCAGACATGCCGGGGAGGGAGGATGAACCAAACAGCACATAGACGGGTCATGAAAAACAGCCCTGGTTGTATGGCATGCAATCCCATAGGCCGTAACACTGTCATGACTCTGACACTGGGCGGCGGCGGTGACACCACTACCTGGAGTGTCTGCACCTGCTGGCCTGAGGCCGTCACCACTGGCGCCTCTGTTTGCAGCTGCACAGCAGTCACTGTGCCCTGTGTCTAAAGGTAATGCAGGATAATACAGTCTCAGACAAGTCATTAACAGGGCGGGAAAAAAAGATTGGATCTGGAATCCACTGGAACACTTGAATTATGGCTACCTGTTACCTCATGGCAGTGTGTTACATAGTTGGTGGTAAGACAGACTTCTTCATCAAAACAACATTAATGAGAGTAAATCCCGTGCTCACCTGCTGTTGGATCTGTCCATTGGATGTCTGCACAACTATCTGCTCCCCAGTGGTAGTGGTGGCAGTGGTGTACTGCTCCATGGCTTGTTATTGTCACAACCGTCTCTAGAAACAAAAGAATGACACATACAGTATTAGCATTACATTAGATGTGTGATTCTTAGCTATGCATTTTAAATGTAACATACAACCTTCTTGATCGTCCAGAAAAAAACCAAGGTATTTTCAACCGATCTCTAACGTTACTGCAGCCAACTCGTTGTTTTTATAACGTTTGGCATTAACGATATTTAAGTACGGCCTTCTTCCATTTCAACTCATCACGCTAACCAACGTGTGCCATCAATATACGTTATGTCTGTAATGTGAAATGTTATGTCCGTAATGTGGCGGTGATATAAGAACCACACACTGGGTTGCTTTAACTGGGTGTTTTGCTCACAGGATATTGCCGTTGTAGCTAATAAGGCTAGCGTCAGTTAGCTACGTACAGCGCGTGGTAAACGTTAGAAAGCACAGACGGGAGGCTAGTTAACAGTTTGATAGCTAACGTCCGTCTTTAGGTTGGTCTGTTATTATAACATTAGCTGGTGATGATGTGCCAGGCAACGTTTACTGATGGGAGGACATAGGCGTTATCACCCATCCCTTTGTCCGACGGTCTATATTTGAGCTAACGTTAGCTTAAGGCTGGGCGACCACCAGATATCATGTTTCTAGGAGCCAACGTTGAGAACAACAAGTCATTTGCAGCCCAACCGGCCCAGGGACGCAGCGGTCAAAATCAAACTGCCATTCGATTTTTTTTGCATTTAGCTGGGTTAGTAATTTGGTTGGTTCACGGCAAACCAATCCGTGCTGACAACTACCAATGGCTTCAATCGAGTCTCCCTTACCGTCTCTTCGCTGTCCGGTTTCCCTCTGATTGGCTCTAGTACAGCTCGCTAAAGCCCAATCAACAAAGTGAGCGGACAAAATGGCGCAAATGAGACAACGGCGCCTGGGAGGAGGTGCGCAGCTGCGTGACACATGATGAATACGGGTGCAGAGCCCGGGGCGACCGACAGATGTTGCCATTTTGATATTTTCTGTTTTCTTTGACAGCTCCCCTTGTGTTGTATTATTTATTCACCGTATAGTTTGGAATTGAAATGGCACAGGTAGCTGTTAAATCGTGTAATGGATGGTGTTGAGATTCGTTTTTATTTGTTTTACAAGAGAACCTCTTCGTTTAGTTCAGCTCCAGCTAATAACTGCACCTCCATTCCGGTAGTGGGCAGTACCGCACCGTCGTTGTGTTGTGAGAGGGATGTTTGCGGAAGTGCGTCCACGAGTTTCGGAGGTACTTCTCTGTGATAACTGCATGGACATTGACATGCTCTGGTCAGCACAAACAAGCAGGGGACGTGTTTCGGTTTGAACAAAGTCTGTCAGTGGGGCCCTTTGACTATTAGAAGTGCGTCAGTGAACTTGTGTCTGACTGTTTGAGTCTCCTCTTTGTGCACATCTAGCTCAGGATATTGGCTCAAAAGTGGGAACGGAGAACACAGTGGGAACATGGCCCGACCTCTGCAGGTCCTCTCGCTCCTCTCCAGGCTTGGCGCTCTGTGCGCGACGCCCTCAGTTTCTATTAACAGCTGTCGATCTGCGAGCAGAGGAGCCAGCAGGGCCAGGATGGGACCGAGCCCTGTGCACAGAGACAGAGCATCAAACAGAGCTCACGACGATGACATGTCTGTTGATGATGAACTGGAGAATGTAGAAGACAAGC
The DNA here is from genome assembly GCF_910591455.1 of Pholis gunnellus. Taxonomy (NCBI): domain Eukaryota; kingdom Metazoa; phylum Chordata; class Actinopteri; order Perciformes; family Pholidae; genus Pholis; species Pholis gunnellus. Next base: position 14,721,989 of record NC_136536.1, read on the forward strand.
TACAGGCCTTGGTCGAGTAAGATAAACCATTACTGTAGTATATAAATAACTTAACGTGCAATGCTTTGTGTGTGCTGCCGTGTCATTTTAAACTACATCTCCCATGTTTTTCAGTGAGGAGAGAAAGGGGCAGAGGACTTTAAAGTATCACATACTGAGAAGGCAGATGACTCCACCAGGAGCTCCACAGAGGAAGCTAACGTGGGATGCCATTGAGCAGATCAGGTGAGGTGCTTTGTTATCTCAGTTCAACATAGACATAGCTTCTTTTTTTTGTCTTCAAGGTAATTGCATGAATGAAGATTCACAATTTACTCAATTTGTAGATATCTGAAGCAAGAGCAACCAGATGAGTGGACAGTAGAGCGTCTGGCTGAGGGCTACGCCGTCACCCCTGCTGTCATCCTGAGAGTCCTCAGGAGCAACCACGTCCCCCCTCCTGATAGAAAAATAAAGCAGGATGCCAAAGTAATGTCTGGTCTCCGGCAGCCGGCGCTGCCTTCAGGCGCTGGGACAGAGCAGAATAGGCTGAAGCTGCCTGGACACCACACATCAGCTGCACTCCCACCTGGAAGTAGAGAACGTGCAGTGGTGCCTGTGGCTGAGCAGACTGTGATGCTTCGAGGTGAAGCTACAGGATCCCTGGCAAAGATTCCCGCCCCTGCTACTCTGCAGGCCACCCTGTTCAGAGCTGGTAGTAAAGACGTCGCTGTGACGAGATTGGAAGAGGACGGCACGTCTAACACAAATCCTTCAAAGGACGACGAAGACGAGGAGAGCTGGGATGGACAGCTGTTGACAGACAAAGAACTTGAAGAGTTTATGGACATGGAAAAGACTTACCCTGTGGTGCAAGTTGGCAACGAATTCTTTGATGGAGAGGGCAACTTTTTGTATAGAATCTGAGGACTTCCTGTGTTGACTATCCATGTGTTGTTATTATTATGTATCTGCTCAGTGACCTTCTAAACAGATTATTACAAAACAGGCAAAATAAAACAATTTTCAATGCATTTGTTCAACTCTGATGAAACCACAGTTGTACTTTAAGGATATTTCAGCGGACAACCAGAATGTGTTTTGGTAACGGATCCCTTCGTAAACATTATGTTGCTGTAAAATAAGAGTCGGGTGACAAAAATAGAGGAACTTGTGAATTTATTGGCAAACTCAAAGAAAATTGCCTCAAATATACAGAAGAAACAAAGCAGATACAAAGATGTAACCTTGTATATTTACAGAACCATCACAATGACTTATTAATTCATACAGCCGCTTTAAACAGTAAGAAAAATGTGATACTTTCACTTAATGCAATTAACCATTATACAATAACTTGCCAAGTGTCTCCCAGTGTATAGCAGCTACATAATAACCCTGTATCCACTCTGTTTTTAACCTCGTCCAAATTTCAATCAGAATTATGTATCACATGAAAGAGAATAACCAGGTTATTGTGGGCTGTTTTCCTTTACAACGCTCTGTGGATTTAAATAGTGAGAGTTAACATGCAGTTTAATGAGAGCTCATATGAAACACATGTACGTCACTGCTCAAGGATTCAATTTAGGCAACAAGTGCAACATCAGGGTGTCACCGACGTACCGGATGGAACTGGTTACACATTAGTTGATATAAATAATAGGAAAGGGATGCTGGCCACACATCGGGAGAGCCTCGCATCATATCCTCACAACAGGCACTTGTATAACCACATCCAATTTACTGCACTCTGAATCTGCAAGTCACAAATCAATAAAACCTGCATGAGAGCAACGTATTTAACACAAGACAGACAAATAGTTGTGCAACAAATGTTTGAAAGAAAGAAAAATTACTAAGACTTTGCGTGATAGACAAGACAGATCTGTTGAGAGGCATTGACCAATCCAGTTTAGCTTTGAAATGACAGCAGGATAAGGATGATTAAAAAGAAGAAGAAGAAACAGCAGTTCACTTTGAAATGAAACTGTTTTTTGTGTGAATTCGCTCCACCTCAGATGCAAATACCAATTAAAAACAGTCCCAACAACCATGTCTGTTAACTCTAAAAGACTACTACACTTTTAATTACGCTATACAACATTTACATGATTGACTTTTCTTTTCTTATTGCTCCTATGCGTCTGTCGCCAAATCATATCGATGTATTCAGTTATCTGAATCTGATGTAAAAAATATCTGCAGATATTTACTATCAAACTATAATTATTTCTGTCATTTCTGAACATCTTCAAACCACACTTTGTTAAACAAGTTCAAAAGTTCGTTAGTACAAAAACTGCTCAAATGATTATAAACACGACCTGTATAGGACTACAGTGATTATTACAGTCTTGTCACGTTAATCATTAGGTCACATTTAGGAAAAAGTTTAAACTACAAACTCTAGGCATACAAAGGACCTTGTGCTTTGGGCAGTTAGAACTGCAGACATACATTTTTTGAACAAATCCTGTCTTGAAACAGACACACTTTGCCCCTCTGTACATTGATGGGTTTCACACAATGACATCTCCATTCACCAAACGTGCCATGAGGATTATTTAACTTGCATGGACAATTTACTGAATCTAAAACATTGTTATTGCTATCAAAACTAATGCAAAGGGACATTTCCGCGTATGTCTTATTACTTCAACCGTGGGTCTAAATGCCATGGAGTAAATGTACACTGGCTTGTATTCCAAATACAGACTACAACAGGGGATTTCACAAATCAGTGCCCAGAGAGGAAGAAGCTGAAAACCTCACATTTACATAGTCTGGGCCGTATGAGGTACACTTCTTGACAAACAGCTACTTTGTTAAAAGTAGGGATTAAGACTCAAATGGTTTTGGGAGAGTTATTAACCAACAGCAACCTTTTTTTACACCTACCGAATTCATACCACATCAAAAGATGGCAAAGAAAAAACAGGTTTATGTACAATTGCATGAGAAAAAGGACACAGATCTCCGACAGAAGTGAGAAGTATTTCCAGGAGCGTTCCCAGGTGATGGGAGAGGCGGGACCCGTAATGCAATGGTGGTGGATTTATACAACTAGCGTTGCTTCAGAACCCATTACTCTGGCTCTGTCAGCAGTTCAAATTACTGCACAAATTCTTTGTTCCCTAAAATAAATAACTTGGAGAGTCAAACAGAATCAATAACTGAAGCACAAACACTACAACACCTCCCTCCTCAACTGTGGCATTAGTCCCAGGAAGCCTCCGTACATTCATTATACTTCATAGATGACAGCAGAGGGACGCAGACTCTTCGTCTGGTAGCCGAGGCCCAAGTTCACACTAGAAGGTGAAAGGAAGAAGTAGCTAGAGACAAAAGAGTGACAGGAGCAGCGGCCGGCCTCTGGGACAACTGGAAACCTGTTGCTCAGTTGCATGACTGCTATTCAAGCAGGTCCTGTGTAAAGACAAGAAAACAGCATACCAATGAAGCTAGAACCAGCACAGGTGAGCAAACAAGAAACCATTATGGTTATGTTTACACATGCACCTCACTGAGTTACTCAGGTAGCCTGGCTGTAGGGAAACGTACGTTAATGTAGTGGCTTTGTAGCAACAACTTAAAAACCATGCTTTAAGCTATGAAACTCTGACTTACTCTTGGACCGATTACTGTTGTATTAAAGCTTCACCTCTAAGAAAATGATGTGACAAGCAGTGGGTAGACAGAAAAAAGCACGATTGTCCCTTTTCAACAGTCTTGAATGTGACCGATTGTCCCGGACGATGTATCGGCTAATGATGGCTGATCACAGGTATTTTGATATCGGTGTAAATGTCGGCGGACAATAAAAATTGCAGTTCAGAAATGCTAAAGTATGAGGTCATTTAGAAACTGTGTCATTACAGAGTTTGTCCACCAGAGAGCACTAAAGAGTTTGGTCACATTGCAAGAATGAACAACATCTATTATCTCATCATCATTGTGGACTATTATGTTGCTCTGTTTCCTTCTACACCTCTATTACTTATACAAGACAAGTTCAGCTGTCACAGCAGGGGGTGGGTCTGCACAGGAGGAGTGCACAATGGGACATCATGGCTTCATCACCAGGGTCCTTAATGTTTAGTAAAGTGAAAACGAGGCTCATGACATGCACAGGTTTTCTTCCTACATCAATAAACCCAAACAAAACCACCGTTAGGGTTGATTTAACAGTAGCAATTAGTCTCTGGTGTTCTTGACAACATTGATTAAAGTAATTTATCTTCAGCATTAAGATGATTTTTGGTCTGGTTTAGTTGTTTTCTATGTAACTACTTAACTGCATTTCTACATGGCATCAAGCAAGCAGCACGCTTTATAGATAGGAAACATATGCCATCGGTTCCTTTGCAAAACAATGGCCCAGTCTTAGAGGAAAAACTTGGTACCCGTGTTTCTATCTTAGCCCGTGTATGAGGGAGGAAACGGTATCCACTGTACCTCATCTGAGTCGTCGTGAAACTCTATCTTGCCATTTTGAGCATGGTTGGTCTCCAGCGGGTCGTCAATCCCATCAACAGCATTGTCCTCGACATGCTGCTGCAGCACCGAGTACCTGTGAACCAAGAACCTGTGGGGCACATTCAAAATATTATCAGGTCACCTAAAATCACCAGTAAAAGTAAAGAGCTGACTCAATTGCAAAAATACACTTTGCTATCCCGGACAGGTTTTGGTTTTGTTCTAGACTATACACATGTGTGGAAAGAAACACGGACCTGCCACCACAGACATATTTCTTGACGAAGACAACTCCTGCTGCAATGCTCAGCAGCATGATGATGATGACTGTTATCACAATGGCCACAGACTTGGAGGAGCGACTGTCTATCTGTAAAAATAACAGCAGACAACAACAGTGGGTTAAAGTGGTAGTGCAGGAGCATACTGTAGGCAAACACACACAGCATGAATGAATCTATATTCATGACATTTTCCAGGAGTGGGCAGGAGTACTGACCAGAAGTTCAGGGGCCACCAGGTCACTCACACACCTCTTGCTGAGGTCGATCTCTTTACGCTCAGGACTCTTTCCTCCCTCACATTTATCTCCAGGGATTTTCCTATAGCTATGGACCGAAGACACATCAAGAGTTTGTGATAGTTAGTTGGAGGTTTGCAACTGTAACTGATGGATTTTTTGAGTTTTGGCTCTTTCAAATACAAATCAGTCTAAAACAGTTTATTGTTATTACACCAATTGTTAATTTATTTTTTATCACAATTATACAAATTCAGCTGTATTAATGCAACAGCCTACCCTTCCTACTGCAATTAATGGTTTAACTGGATTTTCATAACCCTCTGTGCAACAATTATTCAATTTCTATTAGTTAGTCTGTGTGCAATGTGCAGTGAAGCAAACACGATTCACCGAGAATATCCTTTGCTTTTACAGTCAGCATTTATTCTTCCTCACTGAAAACATGAGACTCATCACTCTCACCCTCATCTGCTTCCTCTGACTGATCTCTGCATGACAACTACTTCCTCATCACTGAGAGCAATCCTCTGTCACTCTCTCTACTGTGAAATATGGTGACGGCCTTGTACAATACAAGGTTTACACAGCATCTGTTTCAATATTAATATTATTTTGACATTGAAAACCACTGCTTTGATAAGACTCTTGGCAAAACACTACCCAATAACTAAAGAAAAGGATCGAGCAGATTAGATAATTACAGACAAGTTGAAGCGAATCATGTAGCTTTGATGATTAAAGAGAGTCCACTCGTATACTGACCCACTGGTCTGCAGTTGCTCCTCTTTGCCTTGCAGACAGAACTCAAGCATTTTGCCTTTCAGGTCGGGCTGCTCCACACACTCCGAGCTGTTCTCCTGACGGTAGTATCCAAAGTCACTGCAAGGAGTCGGAAGATGCCAGGATGGTAAGCAAGGGTGGAATAAATATCCCGAGTCACGATTCAAGATACTTTTACACTGCTATTCAATACCAATTTGGCATGTTTAATGTGAACTCTTCCTCAAGTTACTGTATTTTATGTTTCGTAGTACATCCATTCCGTATGAGCTGTGTCAGTGTCAGATAAGGAAGTTAATCACATTTGAATGAGCAACCTTTTTAACTTTCCTTAAGTAGACCTTTACACCAGTAAAGTGACTTCCAATAAAAGCAATTACAGCCCATTAGCAGCACTTCTATCTCAACAGGATGTTTAGGTAGAAGTGAAGTGAACTAGACAGAATGCATGCTAAACAGATACCTTTCTCCCACAATGCAATGTACAAAGGCAATGGAGAAGCTGCTCACAGTGGAAACATTACAAATGAATGTGTATCGTGGTCAAACAGTTAGAATTAATAAATGAAGAAAGATATTTTGCTTTCTATTTATGACGTTTAACTTGTGGCAACATTTCAAAACTACAGTGTGATGGACATCTGACGCTGCACGATAAATTGATTGATTGCATCACTTCCTGTTATTATTAAGTATGTCCGTTTTTTTGGTATACTAACTGCAAAAATAATAAACTATACCTATTGGTATGTGGAATATACTGTACAGAATTGTTATGAGGTGTGGATGTGGGACACAGCTCAAGTCTTACCACAGGAAGTCATCCAGGGTGCACGGACACAGGGTTGGCTGGGTGTTGATCTGGTAATCTCGTCCGTTCCAGCAAACAGAGTCCTTCCTGAGACGCAGGAACTTCTCTTTGTAGCCCAGCATGCAACCATCGTTGGGGTCACTGATGTCATCTGAGTGGGCCAACCACTGCACATAATCGTTGTCCACACCTATGACCATCAATATGTTGGACTCTGTTTACATTCAACCTCAAACAACTGACAAATGATCTCTAAATGTACACAAGTGTGCTAAAGTCAGTTTGTTGTATCAAACACATTCTCATGGCACTCACAGTCTCTGGTGAGAAGCTCCCTGAAGTCAATTGTGGTGGAGATCCAGTACTGGCTGAGGAGGGCGTCTCTGTAGCCCCAGACACTGACATTCATGGAGCGAGCTCCCGGCTCTGATGCCAGCCCAGTAAAGTAGATGGGGTCTTTGGTGAAGTTGTAAACACCCCAGCACTGTCCTTCGTCAGTCGAAAATCTGTCAGGACATCAACGAATGTGCAAACATTAGCATGACCCAAATAAACTTTAAAAGTAAGGCAATAACATATGAGAGGAAGTTGTATAGCTCACAATTTAAATTCAAATCTGAATATATGTAAATCACATAAAGATAAAAACAAACAGACTCCATGTGTTACAAACTCATCTGTTCCCTCTAACTGTAACTCACTTGATGCTGTTGATAGGTTGGTTGGGGCTGTGCTCCACGGCAACCAACAGCCCTCCAGAGTCCAGAATAGCGTAGTGATGGGGTCCAAGCAGGGCCTTAATCCAGGTGTACCCCCCATCATCAGACACATACACATCAGGCTTCATCACTGAGATCGAATCACCAACACTCCCTGATGAGATACACAGAAATGGTGATATGGCAAAAAATGTCTAGTTTATCCAATTAATTAATTAATTTATTCCAATCACTTCCACTTCATCTAAAAAAAACTGAAGAATTACCATGAGCTAAGATGAGACCCACAGCGTTTGGTTCGGACAGCGGCAGCATGGGGACGTTCAGGCTCTTAGCAGTACTGTAGGCTGCGTGGATGTGGAGACTGCACTATAGACGCAAACACAAGAAGCATTTGGTATTGGACTGTTTATAATGCAAACACTGTGCAAGTCAAAAAAAATAACATGATAAAGAATAAATCAAAGCACACATTTTCCATCAAGACTGATCAACTTTCTATGAAATTCTTTTTTTCCTCTCTTTACCTTGTCTGGGTCCTTGGCTGTAGCATCACACTTGGTGTTGGCAGGTTTCCTCAGGGGAACCCATTCCCCTCCCTGATCAAAGGACACCACAGACTGCACAGATTTATCTGGAACAAGAAGACAAGGACATCACACTAAGCATTTAGCTGATACCCCTATCCAAACACAATGTGTGCAAATAAAGCTTAAAGGACTAATGTGTAGCATTTAGGAGGATCTATTGGCAGAAATGGAATACAATATTAAAAAGGTATGTTTTCTTCAGTGTGAATCAGTGTGATTCGTTAGGATGTGCCCCCCTAAATGCCAGCAACAAATCCTGCTTTCAGTAGTTTTGTTGCTGTTTTGTGTGACGGTAAAATGTTATATACAAGGTGAAATACAGGAGATTGTTCAAGAGAAAATACAGTGAGCAGCAGACGTGATGGAGTCAATATTTAACTGGTGATGTGGTATTTCTGCCAGCCGCATCAGATAGACAGCACATCTAACACTGAACATCTAATTAAATATTTACTTAACGCCCTCCCTCTGGCATGTAATGGAGAAGTCATACGTGTATGTTTTTTCAGAGGGGAATATGAGTACAGGCTTATGTTTGCTATTCCTTTATCAAAGCACAGGCACATGAACAGAGCTACCTTCTGCCAAGACACTGGTGAGGAAAACTCCTCGCAGGGAGGTGACGTTAGTGAAGTCCGTATCGCCCCCCGTGGTGGTGTACAGGTGGTGCTCCAATGACTTGGAGTACACAGTGCCCCGGTCATCTGATACATAAATGGTGCCGAATCCTGTATCTGTGAATGTAGAAAATAAATGAGTTCACACATACCGGTGAGGAAATTCAGATGCAAGGTTTCAGAGCTGGTCATTTGAAATAATGAAATATTGGAGTTAATATGGTGCAAGTTCTCTACATGACCACAAGAACATATGATTATCTTTTTTTTACATTACCTCCTGGCTCGTCCACATGCATGAAGACCATTTCATCGTTCGCTGCCAGGATGGAGTAGAACTGCTCGTGACCAACAGGGGGCAGCTGGGCCATGTTCCACGTCTCACCCTGGTCCACTGACACATGGATCATCCTCAGAGTGCCCTGCAGAGAAAGAGGCAGGAAAGATTTTTAAAAAACAGAAAGAGGAAATAATTAGATCAGTTTGGAGAGTAATTACCTCATGCTAAAAGGCAGAGCTATGTATTTTGAGTGTCACAATATCCACATGAGCTCGCCATGGAGCGCACATTTAGCAAACTATTCATCTGACTCTGACCATTGAAGTTAATATGGTCAGTTGTTGTTTTCTATGAACATTTCTCCATCTGATTCCCTTTTAAAATACGGCACTTTCTTATATTTACTCAAGGGTGATTTTACCAAACGACTTCTCTTTTAAACCAAACATGGCGATGGGAAGAATACTTATTGTAAATATACCAATACTACAAAATATATTGTCCTCACGCTTGATTTGAAATGCCCTGTCATAAAAATGATCTAGGAGGTACAGCGAACATGTCTCCCCTCACAACAGCATTCTTTATTCCAAATTCAGTAGACTGAAGCCTTTTCTTACAAACACAAATGTCTAAACACAAGCAATATTTTGCCTGTTTCTGTATCTGCAGGTGATTTGGACCAACTGTAGACTGACCTTGCCTGTCATAACAGAGGCAAACAGGAAGCGTCCACCCTGGCCGAAGGAGTAGATCTTACCGGCGACAGTCTTGATGTTTTTACCGTAGTCTGTCGACCTCTTCAGTTTTAGCATTCCCCGATCACCTAAAAAAAAACACAAGAGAATTTAGAAACGAAAGTGCACCCAAATGTATTTTTATGCATAATCCAATCCAAATCCAGTTAATCAATGATAAACAGAGGTTTCGATAAAAACATGTAGCCGTTTATCTTTGAAACTGCCTTGAGAATGTTTAAAATACATTACATTTCATGTACTACTCCTCAGTACATGCACACAAACGTTGCACATACCAAGTTTTTATTTCAGGTTCTGCTCAAAGAGGGGATCACTTACTGCAGGATCCGTTGTGATTGGCTGTAAAAAAGATGGTATTTTTTCTTCCCCTAGAATCAGAGTAGAAAGTACCAAAAATGTCAGATAAGCAGACACACACATTTGAGTCCACAGACTCAAGGACATGTAAGCAAAATATAGACATAGACTGCTTTGTTAATAAGGCTGTAACAGCTCTCGGTGAGCTTTCATCTCAATAAACAATGATCAAATGCAACCAGCATAAAGCCATACCCTTCCTAAATATTTACTGTCTTTTGAGTGTTGTCTGCCCCAGTTGAGAATGACCCATTTTCCAGGAGCTTTTTCAGTTCAACCTCTTTGGGATAGTAATAAAGACTATTGTGTATATACAGTTCACTCAGACCATGAAAATGGAGCTTTAAATGTGACTAAACAGATATCTAGAGCTGTCTCGGTTACTAAGTGATACATACCAGGAAGTTCCTCTAAAAACAACAAGAATGCGGCGAGGGCTTGGCCACACCAGAGCTAGTCAAACAGTTACTAATTGCTCTGCAATGCAGTTGTACTGGCTATTTTGCAAAGGTGGAGCGACAATAAAAGTCGTTTGAGAAAAACTCCAAACATGTTGACCTCAGGTTATTTAAGGGTAATCTCAGTGAGGGAGAGCAAGTTAGCATAACTGTGAAGGAGTCAAAACCTGGTTTAAAAACTTTACTTTTATCACCAGTCTGTCTTCAACTCCCTTAATAATTAGGTTGTTGTTGTGAAAGTAAAGGAGGATACAATGTCCTGTTTTGAAATCATTGCTGCATGTCAAACAAACAAGAATGCTGATCTTCCACACCTCCCTTATCTCACTGACTACAAATATTTCCCTGAGACACAGTCGCTTGGGGATGTTGAATAACATTTACTGTTTGTTCATCGATCACCTGACAAAGATGCTAATCTGTATAATAATCATCAGTTTGTGTCGTTTCTTACCATTTCACAAGACACACCATGTCGTGGATCTTTTTCCAGTTGCTGCCTAAATCTTCAGATAGCCAGAGTTCATTCTGAGGAGAGAAAAATAAAAAGATTTGTTAAATTATGAACTCCTGGTTCAACTAACACCACTGTTTACACGGCCCATAAAAAAACATAAGCCATGTTAATAAATGTACTCTGTGCAAACAAATGGTTGACCAACGGGGTCTTCTTGCTATGAGGGAGTGAGATGATTGCGTTTGCTTCAGAGTTTTACAACCTGCCATGAAACAGGTCACTTGCCCTCTTGAGTTAACGACAGATGTACTATTACTAATTACTAATCTGAGCTTTCAAGTGTATATAGACTAACTTGCATCCAAACTGGTTGCTTTCTTAAAAAAAAGATATAGCTCCTTGACATTCACTACTCACGCTGTTGCTGAGGGCCAGCAGCACATTGGAATTATCAGGGTTGTAAGTGATCTGCGTCAGGGGGAGGAAGGGCAGGTCCCGGGGGGTGAAACTCTTTCCAAAGTCATCGGAGACAAAGATCCGAGACTCATAACCTCCGGACACTTCTCCCGTCAGGATCACCTATAAGCCACAGCCCCAAATTCAGACTGATGAAACCCGACCTTAAAAGGTTCTTCACAGAAGACACACTTTAGATTTACTGATGAGGACATGACATACTTTGCCAGAGTTCCCGATTGCAATGCCAAACTCTGATCTGATGAAGGTGTTGTTGATGAGACTGGTCACATCCTCGAATGACTTCCCGTAGTTCTCACTGGCGGCAGACAAATGGTTCCAGTCAAATTAGATGCATAACAAATACAAATGATGTTGTTTTTCCAACAGGTGAGGTCGTGAGACTTACCTTCGATAGAGTTTAGACTGCCCAAGCCTTACCATGAAGAAGGGCACCTGAAAAGTCGTCAAAGCCAGGATGACCTGCCGAGAAAAGGAGGTTCAGCTTGAGGAAAGTGAAGGATGGATCATTTATTAATGTGCATGATGAGAACCTGATGTGAGGGAACTCGTAGCGTGATCTACCAGCTTCTTTACTACTCTGTCACTTCCATACAGTTCACTGAACGGTCCAGCCAAGTTTGTCCCGGTCATGTCAGAGGAACAGCACTGCATGAGAGACATGTTAGGTGCAATTAGATTACGATATAACACTCACCCCTGTGCCATCTCCAACCCAGGCCAGCGACACCGACCCACTCAGGTCATTGAAGGTAAACTGAGGAAAGATGTAAAACACATTGGAAATTAAACAGGGTAAAAAGCACAGCACCAATTGAGCAGTATGTCTAAATAGCTGTGTGAATGACACTAAATTAAGTGAGGATTTTGAGTCTAGTTTGCAAGAAGGGATGAACCGACCACACAATTGTAGACAAACTGGAGACAAAACCTATTTGTGAACTTTGCCTCCAGGTTGATTTATTGCTTTGACGGGCAACGTGTTTCTAAACGTGTTTTTAAAATGTGAAGCACCACTTATCAGACCAGGAAAGAATCCCAGAAGGCACAAGAGCTACTGAATACCAAAAAAAACCTGGGATCAGACTTTACCCTGACATTAGTTTTGTGCAAATCAGGTAAATTAAGCCTGATTTGCATTATCAGGTAGTGCACCTGCCTGATATAAAATTATTGATTCTTGAAACCAATTCAGTGGCCCAATATTCTCCAACCATGTGAACATTCACAAAGTGTTTAGGGCAGGTCTCTTTCAGTAGCTCATCCTGTAAGCAGCTCCGGTACCGATGGGACCTGCAACAGAAACCTCAAGGGGAATGACGAAGCTGAGCCTCCAGGAATTCTGTCGACTTTAGATTACCGGGGCCAAACATACAGAGACTGCAATGCAAAGTTGATCACATGGCAATGAAGAGCTAGGCAAATAAGCTGCACTGCATCGTTAGATATATATTATATAAAGTGCATTCATTTGGATGCTTTTACTTCCTGTGCTAGGACAGTGAAATCTATTACACATCTGGGGAGACCAAATATAGCCTTCTGTCCTGTCCAAACACAACACTGAAGTCTCTCTGTGTCCTAATAGAGTTCCTGCTTGCCAATGCTAACTGCTTTCACTACCACACAAACACAGCTTTTAATTAGGCTTATTAGAAAATAACTAACACACAGCCAGTCACATGGATCCCACTGGGCCAATTTCCCTGTAAACAGATTTACTCTCAGTGAGGCACAGAGAAGTGGCATCCTCAAATACAGAATACAGCTGCTTCCTTGAGAAGAATGAGATATAGGTCATGGACATTACTGGAGCATTTGAGAGGTAAAACCAGTCTGGTGGAGAGTGAAAGCTCAGTGGAGCCTACGCAAGGTCTTAAAGAATGAGGAAAATAGGCGTCGTTACTGTTTCACTACACTGTATTTCACTGCACCAAATGTTAAAGAAGAAAAAAACATGGCAGGGCTAAACTGGTAGCCAAGGTGGTATCTTTAATGGCTGTTTGAGGTGTAAAGTCTTGGACTCCGCCAGTCACGTTGATTCTTTAATTGTGTGGTTTTGTTGTAGCCTACAACAGGAAAACAATTAATCTACAGCGCAATATATCTTTTATCTAATTAGTATCTCGGGCTTCATCGCTGACAGTTGAATGGAAAACAGCCCATCAGTAGGCAGGTGTCTCCGCACACAGAATAGCTGATTAGGCCTATAAGTGCACCTGGTTAGCACCTGCGCATCATCTCGTCTAGGCTGCACATTTCATTGTCAGACGTGTGAAGAGTAACCGGACCTCTGTTGGTAACTTACAGGGTGGGTGTTGTCTGCTAACTTGGTGTCATATCCTTGAAGAGCTTTGCAGTTGTCGCCCAGCTCAATGCTCCTTCGTTTTATCTTGTGGTTCGGTGATGCAGCCAGCCATGCAGGCAGAGATCTCTTTATGATGTTCCCAGCTTTCTCTGCAATGTTTGAACGCCTCAAAAACGACTGTCCGGAGGGTTTTGATCCCAGCTGAAAATCTATACCGGCTGTGAAAGTGGAAAGAGATAACAGCAGGACGGAGCGCAGCAAAAGTCCCATCCTCGTTCCTGTTGTCACTGGCAAATAAAACAACGCAAAGACGGGAAAACACCCAAAAAACAGTCTTTGTTTATGCTGGTCTTGCCTACAAATTGAAGGTCGCTACAGCTCTGCCGCGGATGACATCAACAACACAGTAGTCCTACTGACAGCGATTATTTCGGGCTTTGACAACACGGAGCGCCCTCAAAGCTCCGATTATTTCCCCGCGCAGCAGCGGAAAAAATATCAAAACAGAAATAAATCGCAATTTTGCGAAATTAACCGGAGTGTTTGACACCAATCATTCGCGCTGCAACTCCTCAGCCAACATGATACACTGTAACGATCAGGCAAATTGTGTCTGCGGGCTGCAATGCTCTATGTAGAGAAGAGCCGCTGTGATTGGATGATCTTCTATTCTGGTCCACCTATCCGCTGTTTTGATTGGTTCAATTCTGAGCGGGCGGTGTCAAATGGAGGCGTTGCATTAGCTGTCAAAGCCTGTCAAGCTAGGTTGAGCAATACTATCACAAATACTCCATCCAATCTAATTTAAAGACCAAAATATCAAATTAATAGGCAAAATACATTACTTAAAATGTGTTTAAAAATAAAGTTAAATGTGAATTTGCACATTCTTTGCCATACGTCTGGTTTTTGTTTTCTCAATTTATTTTCTCAGAGTCAAAGAAGATGAAAAACTTGTTCCTCCTCATGTTAAGTTATTTGAATGTTTCCACCGGCCATAGAATTTTTTGAAAACATTATAAATACCTAAATACAACAATAACATGTGTAATATGTGCCATGAATTAAATGCATTTCTTCACTCTTGTGCCACAGTTCACTTTGTCAGGAATTAAACATTTTGGTCTGGTGTGACGTTGGGAGAAGAGATTACATTACAAAAACAACTGGAGAAAATGAGTTGTAACTAATAATAGTGGTGCATTTTTGATGCCAGATATTTTGGAGAGACATTTTTTTAAATTAATTGACATTAACAGAAACACATTTTCTTGAATACTGTACTTCCCTGTTCTAAAACTTTATTTCAGTTTCACTTGTCACATACAAGTACATACATGATATTTAACCTCTTAATTTAATCCATTTTGAGAATTTAGGATAAGTGGGCTACTGTAAAGGGTCTGGGGAGCAACTTGGGGTTCAGTGTTTACGCAAGGACACTCCAACATACAGACAGTAGAACCCGGTAATTGAACTGACAACCTTGTGGTTATGGGTGAGTCCAAATATGTTCTTGATTGGTGCATGTGATGGGACAGCGGATCATAACAAACCCATGACAACTGGTCATGTGATGCAGGGGGAAAAAAATCCTGCACCCATAACCGCAATGGGCCAGACTGATCAGATTCATACAGACCACAAACTGTAATTCTAACATAACAATATGCATTTTTAAGTTTCCGTAGTGTGATCTCTTCTGGATACTTCCAGTTAGACAGGATGGTATTTTGTTGCCTAAAACCAGTGGGGTTAGTTGAGGATGTGAGGATCTGCTCCGACAGTCATGATGAGTATTTGGTTATGCTCATGTTTGGCCTTTAGTGTGGCATAACCTGTTCGACAAGCCTGCAGGCCTGTCCACATAACAAAAGGGCGTCATCTCTTCACAGCTGAAAATAAAAAGCTGTTGAACAAGTTTCAATGACTTGAATAAAACCTGACACCTTAAAGTTGAACCCACAGCTTAGCTACACACAAATTTGTCTTGAATCATCGTGAATACTCTTTGTATGGTTCAAGTCTTGCTTGTGTATTTCTTGATTCCCAGATTCACTCAGAAAGCAAAACAATCTGATCTGGGGAGAAGCATTCCTCCACAAAATGACTGTACAATGGAGTTGCAGCCCCTCCCCCATGGCTGCTCAGTCAACTATTAAAAGGTGGAGAACAAAGCCACTGTTATGCCTTCGAGATGTACTCTGTTAGGATGAGAACGGTGTCTTTCTGCAGATTTTCCTTTTTGGTTGCACAGTGTGTTGAGAGATGGTGGGAAAACTGAAGGATGGAAGAATGTGCCTTTCCCTGTTACCAAGCATTTCTTTTGACCCAAACGAAGGGAATTACATGGACGGTCTGTGTGTCAATGTGTTCAGCCTACACTTATGAGAGTCATGGCAAACACATGGCTTTGTGTAAAAAGGGTTATTTTAGTAATGTAGTGTCTGTGGAAATGGCGACTTCTAGTGAAAAGTAATTACCTTTACAGAGCTTTCACAATGTACTCCTGAGCATTTTCAACACTCTGCAAACTCTAATGCAAGGTGGATATTAAACGTATATGTTTTTATAAAATCAGATTCTCATCAATGATATACATATTCACCACAAATGTGTTTCTTAAGTCAGAAAAAGTTTAGTTCCTAAATACTTTTCAAGAACTGCCATTTTGCAATTTGGAATTAAAATGTTGCACTTCAGCTTTTTGGAAGCATGCATGAAGAGTTTGTTTCTCACCATCATCATGTCATGTGCAAATATCTGATATGAGGAGGCCAGATTAACCTGTTCAGGGGCCCCGGGGTAAAAGACTGTTGCTGGGACCCGATTGAGCCCCTAACATCTCCTGCCATCTGTGCATTGTGTATGTACCTTGTTGTACAGTTCACACTGAAGACAACACACAGTTTGATTATACACCAAGTGACCCAGAGACCAACCAGTACTCCTGAAGTGACCCTGAGTCAGTTTATGGTAATTTGATAGAGCAAAACTCAATTATGACCATGTGAAAACAATATAAACGAAAATAACGAAGTCCCAGATAATATTTCAGAACCAATTTATTTTACAAGTTAATTAGTTAGTTACAAATAAGTTATATATGGTGAAGTATATGTAGAGTCTTAAATTAGTCCCATCTTGACGATCTAAACATCAAACGCTACTTAATTCATGACTAAAAATAATCAGAGGTGGAAGAATTTTACTAGTATGAGACAAGTTAGCAATACCATAAAATACTCAAATAGAAGTCCTGCATTCAAAATATTACATAGACCTAAAAGTACAAAAGTATTAGCATCAAGTTAAAATACCAAGAAGGCTCATTTTGCAGAATGGCCCATTTCATGTTATAATTATTGATGCATAAATGTGTACTTTACTTAAATGTTGCAGTTGCTAAATATGAGGCAAATTGACATTACTTGATATACTGTTGGGTAGCTTAATAGTGTATCATAATGTATTAATATTATTATACAATTGAATTGCATATTTTGTGTTAATAATCCAAATCTGCAAAATAACCAGTAACTGAAGTTGTCAAACAAATGTACACAGCAAATTCCCCAGTGTCAAATATGCAGTGTCATAGTACATTGACTCTTTCAGAGTTATTACAACAATGGCAAGAGTAATTACTACCAATTTATCGGCCAGTGTTGGTGAAAATAATCAGAGTTAAACTTTTCAGTGTCAAATATACAGTGTCAATGTACATTGACTATTTCAGAGTTATTACAACAACAGCAAGAGTAAATCGCTCCCCAGTGTTGATGTCATTGTTCACTGCTGTAGTGTACTCTGGAAAGAACTCTGAACTCTGGAAAGCTCCTCCCACCTCCTTCTCCTTTCAAACGGATCATGAGCTTCGCCCCGCCATTTTGCACTTCTCGACAGACTGGTAAGTTTCTCTAAATCACTTAAGAAACCAAATTTTGGCATTTCAGCAAAAAAGAATAATTAGAATAACTTAATATTGTTGTTCAACATAGACTCCAGTTGTTTTTGTGTCTTGAAATACCGACTAGCAGAGGGCTAACCTGACCGAGTTGAAAGCTAACGTTAGCTCAAATGTGCTCGCACATTAAGTTAGCTAGGCTAACTAGCTAACATCAAACTCCACAATGTGGGCAAGAAAGGTATTGACAGTATTGTATTGTTTTCAATGTCCATAGATGACAGTAAATAGCAAATACTGCGTGTGTGGGGAGTTGTGATATTATCCGTGACAAACCTTCCCTTTTGAGTGCATGGGCACTCCTACAAGGATTCACTTTGAAGCCAATTAGAATAAATTAATAGTTTATTTTCTGTCTATTGCTGTCTAATTACATTCAGTCGTTTTTAATGTGTTTGACAAAAGCTAGTTAGTGTTACATTTAACTTCAGTGTTGTCTCAGAATGAATTGTGATGTGGGTCATAATGCCATTTCACTTTTTCTGTTTTTACAGATGCCATGTGATTAAAACAAAAATCATGTTTCACAGTTGGAAAAATCTGCGTTGGCCAAGAAACCTGGTGGAGACGATATTGTCAAGGAACACAACCGGACAAAAGGTGACTGAAACTCTGAGGTAATTTAGATGTCTCTTCTTCATGCACATCTGTTCTTCTACGCTTGTGGGAAAAATATATATATATATTTATTTTAGGGCTGTACTCAACTCAGAACTTTGTCTGTCAAATTGGATTTGGCTGTTCAATACGAAGAATTGTTTGTTTGTACAATTTTTGCCAGCAAGACTTGAGTCATTTTTCCGAAGGATGATTTGTCTGCATTTACTGTGGTTAAAATAGTTATTGTTATTCAACTTATACACATCTTTCTATCATCTGCCAAGATACCAATAGATTCCAACCAAGATCTTTACAATAGAGCCATGAGGGCTGTCACTTTAAAATATTGTATCTGTAACTATATGTTTTAATACCAAATTTGAGTGCAGTTAGATTTACACACTGTTTTTCACACCATGACCAGAGAAATTGAAATAAAAGGTAGAAATCTGTGAATCTCTCCTTTAGAAATGTAATTCGAACACCTGCTGGTAGATTGCAGATGATAGCGAAGTTTGTTCTATAGGGTGAAAATAGCTTGAATTGTTCTGTGTATATCCTCTAAATGCACTGTAAACACACATATTTCAATATTTACAGACATTGTTAAGATTGTACTATTCTAAATATACCGTGTCTTTTAAGAACAATGTTTTTTTCCATCTTTGAAACTGAAAGTGAGGTTTAATTAATTGTTGCACAATGTAGCACAAATGGGAGTTACACTTGCATCTCTAAACTGTTAATGAAAAATTGTATGCAAACTAAATGTTTTTATTTTTAATAAATTGTTATTAAGATATGATATAATGGTGTTTGTTGTTTTTTCTCCTGCAAACATTTTTTGTTTTATTGTTTGAAGTGTTAGCTGGATATGGTCAAGTAGAAAATGTAAAACTCTTAAAAGTGTTCTGTTGAAGAGTTAAAACAGAGTAAATTGAAAATAAGGTGTTGGGTAAGAATTACGCTAAGGGAGTAAATACAAGAGGAAATATGTTTTAACACTGGCAGGAGTCAGTTCAAAATCAACACTGTATTTGGAGTAATTTCTTAATCAACACTTAGTGTCAAGTAGGTTTAACACTCATGAAGAGTAACTTATTTAGAGTTAATTTTGATTAACACTCAAAAAGACCTAGTGTCAAATTGCAATAACACTAAGAGTGTTATTTACATCATAGTGTCAAATTTGAGTAACACTTCTCAGTGTAGTGTAGTGTAAAATATTAACTCTAACCAGTGTTAAATTGACTCTAAAAATGTAACACTATGTCCAGTGTTACTTTAACACTCTGTAGATAGGGACCATATGTTCACTGAATCAGTGTTAAAATTTACTCTTTAAGTGTTGCATTGACACTGTCGATTTTACTGTGTAGTAAAAAGTAAAAAGTAGATGATTTGCCTTGTAGTGGAGTAGAAATATAAAGAAATGAAATAAAATTACTCAAAATTACATCAAATGTGTAGCCTACTTAGTTACATATACCACCACTGATAATAATTAAATTAATGTATCCATTAAGTTATACTGAGAGGGGCCATTCTGCATTATGAGAACTTTTACCTTTGATACCTGACATTAAGTATTTATTATAAGTATGTATTCACTTATAGATCAACTCCCTTATTCCTGCATCCCTTGCACTCTGCACCGTTGCACGATTGTCCCGCTTACACATTTCCTCTTATTCGGATGTGTTATAGCTGTTAATACCTCTCTGTACGTTGGTCAAATTATAATACACGACTTTTACTTGGGTTTACATTGTATTGCAAACTATTTGGCGTTACATGCGATGAACGTGAAAAGACTCACACGCGTAAATATCTACTGAAATCATAACCACATTTAAACACAACTTCCTCACCAGTGTGACCACCGTGGTCACAGCAGCGCCCCTGTCGACGCGTGAACGTCAGTGATCACGTGCTATCTCCAACGCTTCGCTGAAGTTGGAGAAAAGTTTGACAAGCCTGAAGATCTTCGGGAGAAAGAGAGAGAAAGCGAGAGCTGCTAACAGATCGAGGAAAGGAGGCTCAGTAACGATACCAGAAGGTTATTGCTCTCCTCACACACTATGGAATCTATCGCCCAGGTAATAGCGCTGACAGGAAGCTTGAACACGCTTAATGGCGCATTCTTTTTTTTTTTTTTTACGCAAACACACCTATTTGTGTGTGTCTGCAGTGTAACAGCTTCTTCCTCACATTGCATGTTTGTTTCTTATTAGAAAGTGATGTCTGCGCGGTTCACTCTTGACTTTGGACCTCTGAAAGAACCGTTGGCATTCATCCGCTTGCTAGAATGGGTAAGTTTTTCCCAAATCTTTTTGACCATTACGGCCTATGGCGGGGTGTCTTCATCATGAGCTGTCCATCCCTGGTGGCTGAAATTCCATGCAGATTGATTATGTTGTTTGTCTTGTGACCCACTGCGCGCATGGTGAGGCTGTGACACTCATCCTTTGAGCTGTTAACACCGTTTATAATTACGCTAGTTCAGGGGGCGTCCGTGTCCGTCAGTATCCAGATAACGTTACGCAGTACGCAGTAACGTTATGCTACTACAAAATGTCTCTAAACCACAAACTATGTGTTCAATGTAGCACCTGTAGCTAATAAGGTAGGAAAAGACTGCATGTGGTGACTAACTAACTGTTAAGTTTGACAATATTTCTAGCCTAATAACAATTCAAAATGTGACTTTTGCTAGCAGATGGGTGTTGGTATGTGTGCTTTCACTTTCCAGATAAAAGATCCCAGTGGATTGCTGGCGTTACTAGTTTTAGCTATGCTTTTAAAAGTAAGGACATTCTCCTGTGAACTGTGAACACCAGTCACAGTGATGGCATCCGGTGATTAAGACGATTTCCTGTCAAAAGTGTGTTGCATAAAATGAAAAGGGAAGCGTGTGTGTGTGTGAGTGTGTGTGTGTGTGTGAGTGACAGTTTGATCAGCACTCAACATGCCAACGTATCTCCTCTTATCTTGTGTCTGCGGCTGCAGGTGTTCTCCATATTTGCCTTTGCCACGACTGGAGGTTACAGCGGCACCACCAGCATCAACGTCCAGTGCCAAGGGAGAGCCAGTGAAGAAATAAAGGCAGACTTTAACTACCCATTCAGGTGTGTGTGTGTGTGTGTGTGTGTGTCTCACACTCCTTTTACAGTGAAGAACCAGCTTACTGAAAAGTGTTTGTGTTTACTCTTAGGATTTTCATAATTTTCAATTCATATCTGTGTTTCACACAGGTTGATGCAGCATCCCTATCATGTTCCTGACTGCAAAATCAACCAAACTGACACTGCTACTGATTACTTCCTGACTGGAGACCACGCATCCTCTGCACAGTTTTACGTCTGCATTGGAGTGTTGGCCTTTCTCTACACCACTGCCACACTAGTCCTCTACTTGGGCTACCAGCACATATATAGAGAATCTAGCCGTGGCCCCAATGTGGTATGTTTGTCTGAATTCTCCATATTTTGCAGTTTTGGTGAATGTTTGTGGTTAGCCAAGTCTCTGCGTATGAAATTACACGGGGGATTTACACCAGCTTGTATTTGAAGCAGAGAGTTTTGCATGCATTTCCTATGAGCTGTTGTGCAAATTCAGTAGTGAAACCACTGACCTAAATAGATGAATGTAGTTTTATCTTTGCAGGTAATATTTGTATTTATATTGGTTTGTTTGTAAAATGTTGCATCTGACGTCAGCTGCTGGATTTCAATGAGTCCACTTCCTCCTGGAATCCAACTGGAGGTCAGAGAAAGTGCATTTAACAGAGCCGTGTAAATGAAACGGAGGGAAGGGCTGTGGTTCCCAAGCAACTAAGGGACATACTGCACTAGTCTACGTCCAAGAAAGCTGCTTGAGTGACACTACCCCTGTGGTCGGTTTAATGGATTTTAAACTGATCATTTTTCTTCTCTAAGGACCTGTTGGTGACTGCTGCCTTGGCCTTCCTGTGGTTGGCATCATCCTCTGCTTGGGCTAAAGGCTTGACCGATGTGAAGTGGGCCACCAGTCCTGCAAACATTGTAACTTTTGTTGCGGTGTGCGGTGATAAAATCAACCTGTGCACCCCCGGTGCTGTGCCTCACATGGGCCGACTGAACGCCTCTGTGGTAAGTTGTATGGAACTTTTATCTTTTTCAGACATCATGTGCACAACAGCCTGGGATATTTGACTTATGCCTTATTCTTTGGCAGATATTTGGTTTTCTCAACCTCATCCTGTGGTGCGGCAACTGCTGGTTCATTTACAAGGAAACACCTTTTCACAAGTCAGCCGACCCGCCTGCAGAGGTGCAGGAGGGAGTCGGGCCATCGTAACCTCGCTGCGTCCTCATCACAAAATTGAACGAGTTGTTTTGGTACTAATTGTTAAAATGCTGTACGTTTCCAAATCTGACTGCTCCTTTTTTCTCTTTTTATTTGCTATGTATTAATTTTAGATTTAGGGCTGTATTGTCTCAAATACACTTAGAAAATGAACTAGAGCTTGAGTTGTTCATAGTCAAACTAATACAGGAAATTGTAGCAGGCCAAATGTTTTTCTCATAGATGCTTAGTTTGCATGTTTTAAAACATTTATACCCAGGTATCCAAAGTGCCCCTTATTTAAAATGGTATTGCAGATGTGGACTGTGCATCTTTGTTGGTGATAAATCAGAATGAAGCATCACTTTGTCAACTACCAACAGCATTTCTGTACCATCAGCATTTTAAAAAAAAATAAAAAAAACTCAGGGCTGTTGAGTGTACGAAATAGCTAACAAATATGAAATACTTGAAGTGCATTTATAATCAACACAGGTCTAGACAAAATCTAATTTTAGCCCAAACATACAATAGGTATCAAAACATGTAGTTACACTAAATTAATGTTGAATAGTTGTTCTTTGGAACATTAATCCAGTTGCCATTATGAGATTATTTGTAATGGTTGAAAGCAATTTAATTGCATCTTTTTGTGTAATGTTGCGCCTCATCATCTTACTACGGAAGGCTTAATTAAGTATTTTAGACTAACGTCATTTTTGCTCTTTAGGATTGTTTTACATTTATTACGCAGAATTTTTTATCTTTTCCTTGGATGTTTATAATGTTTTATAGCAAGGTTCTACAGTATTTCAAAGCTAATGTTCTATGTATTCTATAGCCTTAGCTTAGTGTTAGTAACAATTTACTGATCGCTAACCAGTTACTAACTAACAGTTTTTCTTGCTATTTCCTGGCTTCCACCTTATTGTAAGATAATAAGATGAGCTGTTTTCTCTGTTACTGCCTTCATAATGATTTCCTGTTTTGATATAGCTTTGCTTGATTCACAGTTTCTAGCTTGATCTGCAACTGTGTTTGTAAGTGTCACATAGAGGAGACTGGAGTTCCTATTCATTTCAGGAAGAAGTTGGCATGAAATGCTGTGCATCATTAAAAGGCTGAACTCGACTTGTTGTTACGTGTCTGATTGTTGAAATTGGTGGGAGCACACACACATACTGTACGTAATGTTTTTATCAGACAGGTGAATAACATCGTACACCTCTCACACACTTCTTGTTTATTACAGTTTTATTAATTTGTGTTGATTAGGCATTCAGCATGAAAGACCAGGTAGCATGTGATGCAGTTTGACACTCACTAGGTGGCAGACAAGCTACTTCTATCAGGTATCATCATCATCATCAGCTGATACCATAAGCATCCTCTCACACACAAGACTTCAAATTAACCTCCTGACCCTCATCGGTCCAGTCAAGTGATCAGTGAATCAGATGTGAATGCCTGACATTGAAATTGTGATGGGTATTTTTAAACAGATCTTATGACATTCAATAGACTAATCGATCAATCGGAACATATTTATTTATGGAAAATAAACATTAATTGCAGTCCTTAAAATTATATCTCAAATATAAATAAATGCCATTCAACTGAGAAAACTGCAGCATGCAGGTATTACACAGTGTTATTAGTTAAGTGCTAATAACACAAGTGAATTTTGAACTGCGACGAAACCTGCGTCTTGGTGTCCTTGTATTGTATTTAATTTTTGTTGTATTTGTTTTTGTTGATTATGGACTCATTTTCTGCTTGTGTGTACAATCATCCACATTATATCTTTAATCACAAATGTCTTAAGTATTAGTGGTTGTTGTGATGCATTTATTCTAGCTTTATTCTGCTAGTTATAAAACAAAGTTTAATAAATATGGTGACTTTTGCTGTGAATGTAGATGTACACCATCGTTATGTTGGCCTTACTGACGCGACCTCAAAGTCGCGGTCGCGAGCTTTAGTGACGCGTTTGCGATGCGCGTGAACTGACGCCATAACCTCGCGAACGCGCAAGAGCAGCAATGGCCGCTTTGGATCGGCGAAATCCTAATCTCGACGATTTTGTCGGATTAAACTGGAGTTGTTGGGTAGAAAGAGTGAATATTTTACCATCTGACGGTGAGTCGCACTCCCTGCCCCGGACCTGGTCTACATCACGTCACAGTGCCCATGTCCTGTGATTTATCTGTTGTTACATACACATAGCGGCATAAAGGGCGACCCAAACAAAAGACCCGCTGGGTCCTAGTGCAGGGTCAGTGTGCTAGGAATGTTAACTGGCAACAAACAAAGAAACTAATTAAAATAATAATATCTTATGCGTTTGGTATTGTAGCGATAAAACGCTATAAATACAACGTGAACACCTTACCTGTGGACAGGTACACTTACCGTTAGCGTTAGCCTGTAAGCTACTGTTACACTAAACAACAACACTACTTAAGGAGGATTTGTCCAGTTTGCTAACCGCAAAACTGAGCAGCACACAGCTGCGACTGGGCCACACAACAGGGGAGTTGTAGGCAGTCGATGTTTGATAGGCGAGGTTTCAAGAGGGGAATTTCCTCTGCATAACTTTTAGATTTATGAGTAATATCCGCTCAAAACCCGCTTAAATCTCGGAACTGATTTGAGTGACCTGTTCCGGGTTTTACTCAGCAAAGATATCCATGTATTGGTGAAACCTGCCTCTTGGAAGATGCTACAAAAATGTCCCCTCACAATTTTTTCATGCTGACTGTTTTTGTCTTCCATGCAGCTGGGTCTCATGTTGACGACGGCAGCAAGCATGTGAGAAACCACCCTGAGACCATGACCCTCAAGAAAGAAGGTGACACATGAAACTCACACTCAGTGCATTCAGCAGTGCCTCAAGTCATGGATACCACTTTAACTTTTCTATTCACCTCCATAGATATGCACACATTTGGCCATTACCCAGCACACGACGAGATCTACCTGGTGGTGTGCAGCCACTGTGGCCAGCTGGTGAAGCCTCAAGCCTTTGAGGAGCACTGTGAGAGGCGGCATGGTCCTCTCACTAAGACGTGTGGACAGTCTTCTTCTTTGGCTCCACAGCAGCGACTTCGCCCTGCACGCCCTCTTGCGAATCATTCCTCCTCTAGAGAGAAGCGGAAAGATGGCAGATGTCATGAAGCCAGTGCCCCGTCCTCCTCCTCCGCAGCATCACCGGTACACCAGCACAGGCCTAGCAAGGCCCAGCAGGAGGCAGCGAGGTACTGTTTACGACTGGTTTTCTCACAGCAAGCAGGGAATGTGAATTATGCTGATTTAGAAGATGCTTAACTGAAGAATGTGGCCCAGTTACCATCTCTTTATGTTGAATGTAACTGCAGCATAACATTTGTTTTTCTCAAAAAAACATGTTGAATTGAATGCAGTAACTCTTCAATATGTCAAACTCGTGTCAACAAAGTATAACATTAAATATACAAAATGCTTTGCAATATGCTCCCACTTAACTGTCTTTGTTTTTATGTCATTTAGAACTTGCCTGAATCTGAACTCGGCCTTTTTTTGTATCTAGATTTCAAGCCTATATTGCATAAATCCCTGAAGTCAGTTTTGAAGTTGTCTTCTCTCACTACCTCTGCAGTGTTCGTTCAGTAGAGAAATTCCCTCAGGAGAAGTCTCCCCTCCCACACCACTCGTCCTCCTCCACGCTTCGCCCCAGGGTCCCTCCATGGCACTCAGGACCCCTGCCCCCTGGCCACTGTTCCTCCTCCACTTCTCCGTCAGAGTTGCCCTCAGTGCAGAAGCCCACAGCCGGGCAGTCCAGTGAGTCTCACAGCCCTCTGCGGGGAACGAGAACCTACAGCCGGACACACAAAAACATCAATAGTAAGTCTGCTGTTTGTACAATGTCTCTTGTTTCTTCCTCGACTGCTTTTCTACCATGTCTCTTAACTGTCAAGGACCAATAAACATTAAGCGTAATAGCCTGGGTATGATATGTTGTATACAGCAATATTTACATGCTAGTATAAGTAGATTGTATGCATAATAGTTGCCTCTTAGTTTGTTTTTGAAAAATGACCATACGGCGGTCTGTAATCTCCACCAGCAGTGGATCATGTTGACCGTCTGTGTTGCTCACTGACTACTGTGTTTGCTTTCTTTCCCATAGAGAAAGAATGTGACCTGAACAAACAGTGTGGGGTTCTGGACCCAGAGAGGAAGAAGCTGTGCAGCCAGGAGCTTATATGCAATGTAAACCCTCAATGTCTTGTCGCAGCCTTTTGTCCAATATCGTTACCAGTGTCTTTATTGGTGTTTATTATTAACAGAGATAATTTGTCGTAGAGGTTGCATTTGTCACTTGATACAGAAACATAGAATATCTTTTTTCTGGTTATCATATTTTGGATGGGATGTAAAGCCTCTTTATTTCCTCCCCTGTGCTGTTCTCTCTACACAGACGGATTCTATCCACCAGCAGCAGAAAGCTTTAGGAAGGACTAAGACCTTTGATCAACTGACAGAGGGGCAGAAAACAGCCTCTGCAGGTCGAGAGATGGAGCAGCTTCCTGTCAAATCAAAAGACAAAGAGCAACATCATCAACAACAAGAGAAAATAACACTGCAGAGCAGTACAACTTTTAACAGCAACTGTCATATTCTCAGGTATGAAATGTGGGTTTCTTCATATAAATACATTTAATTGAACTAAAACTAATTGTTTCTGGAGATGATGTATTTCTCTAAATCGCTGGTTGAGATAAACAAGGGCACAATGACATGAAAGCTAAACAACATAATGACATACTTAAGCCAGAGATATACTAGCTTGTGTGCAGGATGGTTGCTTTGCGTATCCTGCGTCTGTTTGGAGTGTAGGTTGTGCGCATACATGAACAGTAGGGGCAGTATGGTGATGTGACAGGGTCAGGGGACAGTTGGCAAGAAAATGTCGGAAACGCTCTGAAAATGAGCTAATAGACCAGGGCTGCGGTTGAATAGTCCTCTTTCTCCTCGGAAGGTTCCTAACAGAGTGAAATGACCCGGAAATATCTAAGTGCCCGCTAAGGAAAGGGGATTCAGTGCTTCCTTTCTTAGCTCCTTTAGCAAAGGAAACACTGGACCTTCCTTTACCAAAGGAAAGAAGATAATGCCGTCCCACAATTCCTTGCGGCGGCAACATTTAAAGTGACACACCATTCAGCCGTCCATGAAAACAAACGATATGCTTATCTTGCACATGTTAAACATTAATTTTCATACGGTCATAAACTAATGGGATTCATGTTGATGAATATGAACAGTGACAATCCTTACGTTTCACTTTATATGTATTTATTTACTTCGAACATTTAACAAATACGTTTTAAAAAAAGAATACGAAATCAAATGAACAGTAAATTTAGCAAATTGTCAATAAACAAATTCTCATCCTCAATAATAAAAAGCATCAGTAAAAAAAAAAATATATATAGGCCTATGATGGATTATTAAACTGTTAATAAAAAGATAACCGAACTGTTGAATCTACATCATTGCACAAAGGAAATATTGACGTTGAACAGTTTCATTGATGTTGCACAAGTTAATTGTTTTTACTGAAGCAGTGTTGATTGTTAAGTGTTACAGCAGCAGGAAGGAAGGAAGGAGCTCCGGTTTCTCTCCTTCACACACCACGAGTGAAGCAGCCTCTCACAAAAGAAGCTCTTTATAACGCCTGCATGCCACAGAGGAATACATTTCATGGTGTCATGTTTTAGTGAGTGAGACATCCGCCGTCGCACCATAATTACGTAGCTTATTGAACGTGGAGGCGGATTCTCTAAACACCACGGTTGTGGCGTAATAGCTGTCTTCTCTATGGGCCGAGTCCTCTGGTGTGCCCTCTAGTGGATTCCTCCAGTAACAAGCATTAAACATAGGATATACTGTATATGATCAATTCACTTCACAATGCAGCTGGTTGTAATCTTTTTTTGCCTTCAAAGCAGGTCAGAAAGCATTCCAGAGGAGGAAGGCGGCAGCGCTGTGGAAGTGGAGGCGCAACCTCAAATTCCCTTCAACAGGAGCCTGTTTCCAGGCGAGGAGAGTGAAGACAACGAGCAGGAGGAAGCCTTAGACCTGCCTGTCACACCCTGGCACCCCAAACCTCTCGGGGTGAGTGCAGAAATAGTATTACAGTGTAGAAGTAGTTCAGTATGACTGTTTTAAGAGGGACAAAGTTGGTTTAAGCAGTTGGGATGTTAGAATTTAGAGTAAAGAAAAGGGTGGGTCTCAATGCTCTACACTGTTTACACCTCTCAAAAGGACACATGAGTGTGTCTGTATGATTAAGCCTGTTTCTGTCTTGTAGCTATGCACTTTTGGATGCCGCACATTGGGTTGCAGCATCTTCACCTTCAACCGGCGTTGGCACCACCTGCGGTTTGCCCTCAGTGCCATGTTGGAGCACCATGTCAGCACACACTTGTTGAAGTGAGTATCGCTACTCTATGGAGATGTCACCTATTTCAACATGACACGGTGAAGAAAAGAGCTGCTCAGTGAGTCGGGAGACACCTAGCCAGGATCCAGTAGGAAAAAAAAAAGAATAGAATTGAATTATCTGATGAGAAAAAGGACAGACATTCATCTGAAAAAAGATCTGAAGAGGATGAAAAGGATTGATTGACATGTTTTCACGTCATCAACAGAGACTTAAGAAAAACATAAGTGTATTTGCCCGCTTGAAGTGTATTAATGGAGCCAGATGTCAGAACTTTAGCTGGCTTTTGTGCGGACTCAATCGCAGGGATGTTAGCTTACATTTGGGAGGAATCGCGTGTTTTCTGAGCCGGGCAAAAGAAAACTGACCGGGTTGTCTTATTTCACAGGTTGTGGGTTGGTAGTCACTCCAGATATCCAAATGTATGTGCACAAGCACTGAACATCTGACTAGCCGGATAAGAGAATGCTCTTTTACACAGTATACATGAAAAACAGGAATTGTAATCTGCTCCATGTTTTTCCTTTAATTTACAGGAAAATGCCTCAAGTATCATCAGGTCTCAGGTCCTGTAATGTCACACCTCCAATGGTAGGATCACCTGTCAGGACTGCCAGACCTACCAAATCCACGATCTCCCTCAGCCTTGAGTCTACCTCACTGGGACCACTGGAAACCAAAACCAGTCAGCACAACTCTCACAGTGTCAAACCGCCGTCTTCCACCACATCTGCGAGACTTGTGCAGGATACAAGTGCAGCACAGAAAGCTGCTCACAGCGGTGAGGACAAATCCTCCAAATACATCAGGGATCCCCTCCTCAATGAGAAGGGCCAGCCACACGTCCCCTCCAATCCAGGAACGGTAAATGGCACCTTCTCGCACAAAAAGAAGCCATGTCCTCCTCTCCACCCCTCCCCCCGCAGCAGAAGGAGGCCCCCAGGGATTCAGGAGAAGGTGGTGGGCTACGACCACCGAGGTCCTGCCCAAAAGCGCAAAGGCAGCAATGAGCCTCAGCCCCTCAGCTCCTCACTATCCAGAACCAAGTGTCAACGCTTGTCCTCCCCTTCCCAGAGAGGAGAGAGAATGGAAAGAATAACGGGCACGCGCATGCTTTGGGCCTGGAGAAAAGATCCAACTCCTGAAGAGTGAGTAGACTGGCTGGCTGTGGCATGCAATACTGCAGGTCGCATACCATCAATGATTTTTGACCTTAAAGCCTAAAATGACATGAATGGCAGTGGCACTGAACATGTTCTTGACCTGAACTTGATTGTATATTTTACCAACAATCAATGCATTTTTCGGTGACAGTTGTTGTTTACCTCTTATCTTCACAGCCAATAAAGAGGCCAGCCTTAAAAACACACTTGGAGAAGAAGTCTGCTGCAGCTGCTGCCTGCATGGTAATGTGTGTGTCTGTACGTTTCTGTCCACAAATGTTTAGGTCTTCACATTGTTATGCACAGACATCAGGAATAAATATTTGTCTGCATGTTACCTGTTACCATATGTATGTATTTTTGCAAACAGTCTATTTTTCTACGTGACTAAATGTCTCAGTTTGTTACTTGTGTAAGAATGTATAAATACCTCAATCTACTCGTCATGCTGCTAAAATGAAAAGTGATATCATGGCAAAACAATTACAAATTCTTTGATCCTTATCTCCCTGTGTCTTCTGTTTTATACTGCGGTTCTGTACCAATAGAGTATTAAAATGCAATTTTGGTGAGTTTAGTTTACTCGTTAATCACTTACTCAAATTATGAAAATTGACAGGTGTATTTGAAGTTTTTTCTCTAATTGTCCCAGGTGCTGCTGTGATAATTTTTTGATTTTCTTACACCAGATGCTGTTATCTGGTATTTTAAAAAAATCAGTCGAGTAGACGAGCAGACAGCATTGTTTTGTTCCAGTTCAACCAGGTAGACACTATTAAATTAAAACATACTTATAAATGTGAAGTTACTCCCACAAGAATTATGACAGCTCCATATATATATATATATATATATTTATTGCTAGCACTGATGTTGTGTGGACTGAAACATAGATTAATAAGTCAATCAAAATCAAAGGTACTTTGACGTTATTCAAATTTTTGTTTGTCTACTCAAAGTACAGTTATACAAAACAGGGCAAGTATTTTGTTTAAATGTGTCAAATGGTGTAGTTGTAAATGTCAGTGTTTACATTCAGTAGTGCACTACCTACGTTTACCACTAGATGTTGTGAAGCCATCAATGTTGCTCCTCTGAAAGAAAGCAGCAGCTTGATGAACCTTTAGCCATTTCCAGCAAGTCATGTAAGCACACACTTTATATAAACCTACTTAGTCTGTTATATTATAGGTAAAATTATTGAATCACTTCAAGATGAACATTCATATTTCGCATGGAGTTTATACACATCTATGTAGTTTAGATTTGCCGTACAGTCAGTCACTTATCAGGGAAATACATGGTGGTGTGTCTCAAGTATCCCCCAATGGCTACTCTATATTTACTGTGTTAGCACCTCTACATTAGTCATAGTAACGTTGGCAAAATGTCACAGCTTTGTCCTGAAACTACTCCATGAGATATCAGCCACAAAGATTTAAACAAACAAATACAGGAACATGTCACAGATGATTTCTGGAAATAGGAAGACACAACAGTAAAAATGGAGTCAGCACAAAGTGAAAATCTTGATCTTTTTTTATTAAGTCAAATTACATTTTCCTTAACTTTAATGCCTACTAGGTTGCACCTATCCTGCAGTCAGAGAAGCTCTTAAGCGAACCATGCAAAGCCATTCCACTTTAGCCGCAAGACCTTTCAGATTTTATGGCAGTGACCAACCAGCTCATCTTTGAGGCAGTGATCAATAAACTCTGTGCTTTTAATGCTGTTAAAAGCTCCATTCGTGTCCTGTAGACACTGTTAAAGCAGAGAGCTTTTAGCCCCACCACCTCAAGGATGTTTCCGTAATTGCTACTACATAGTCAGATGAACGGAGATAGGTGTATGTCGGGCAGGGACCACTCCCTTCCCTAATCATTAAGGGAACAGTAAATGTACCATTACTGCAAATAGCAAAAGGCCTGTGAACTGCACAGATCTCGAAGCAAAGATTTTGTTTTATTTGTGCTGCAAATGTGAAAACATTTGTGCATCGTATTAAATTAGAACTTAAAAATGACATAGTCCTGAGAAGATTTATTAACCGTCTGTCTTCAAATCCATTCAGAACCCACTGTGTTTCAGGAATTCATTGGCGGAGAGGTCTCTTGATTTTCCTCCCCGACTTTTATAAAAATATTCTTTGACTTTTATTCAATAGACAGAAAAGTTGTTGCTTTAATGGTTGTAAGGTATCCATTAGAGAACTCCACACATCACCTGACATAGCCACCATTCTGATGAAGCACTCCTTGAATTCCTTATGGCTTTATGATGCTGACTGAGAATAACTGGTGGCTACATACTCACTGCCCATTAGGATGCATCGATGATTTCAAAACTGGCACTCCTCAATTCAATACATATTTTCAATTTAACCCTATTGTTCAGCAGAGTCAAGTGTAAAATACATCCATGTCAATAAAAAACTAAACCCCACCCCGCTTAAAAAATAAACATTTATGGTCCAGACTTGAATGTTGAAACGACTAACAGTAGCACAGCGGCAGACGTAATGCAAAATGACATCAGATTATACAAGAATACAGTCAATACACTGGTAGAACATAGCAGTACACAACTAATCAATACTGAACACAGAAAAGTGAGTCTTAATACATATATATACTGTATATATAGATATATATAGGAAGGCAGATTTGCTTTGGAGACAACAAAGCTCCTCTATGCTGGGACCTTCGCATTAGCACTTAGTTTTTCTCTGTACAGAACTGCAACTTATATTTTGAGTGACAACCCAGAGGAGAAGACCAATCATTAGCCAGGGCCGATTTAACTGTATTGAGACTTACTGCGGGGCAAACGCATGTTATTACTTGATAGTCTTCCAGATAAATGTGCGCAATGCAACAGCCATTATATCTGTGTATGAGTTTAGTTGTTTTTTTTAACCATATTGGATTCTGTAACTGCCATTTAGTAGCTTCTCAGGGCTGCCTTGAGGAACCAGGGCTTGAATTCCGAGAGGTTTTGGATTGATGCAATGATGCGACAACAGGGAACAGCACATATATTAAAATTCTAGAGGGCAACACTTAAAGGCTGGAGCCCTAAAACGGGATTGATTTTCTGCCAATTGCAGCCAGTCAGCAGCAGTGCTAAATGTGGCTTTACATTTTTCCACCTGGTATTCCTATGTGTGTGCAAGAGTGGAATGATTCACACACCACCTCTCTGGTAAGTGTGACTTCCTCTTCTCACCCACACACAGAAGATGCTGCGTCGCACCCTGCAACTGTGAATATAACCTAGATTTTAAAAACCTATTGCACTCAGAAAAGTGTACGTCTTAACATTTGAGAGCTACGCTGACAGTTCATTTCTTGATGTATGGGATTTTACATACCTATCTGTTCTTCTATGTAGTGTTGTGGTGAAGTGGAAAACGAAGAAGCATTGAGCAATACATTCTTTCCAAGTTCTTGTATTATACTTTGAAATCATAAGACTCAGTGGGAGAGCTAATGTTGAATGAAAGCTCCAGGCGTTTCCCCTCATAAACATATGAAAGACTACTTAAAGGGCATCACATTCATTGCCCGGTTGAGTGATTGCTTTTGAACTAAAGTGAGGGCAGCCCCGTAATGACAGAGGTACACAAAAAAAGCAAACACATCTGGGCTGAATTGAGGCTGTCGGTGTGCAGCGAGCCAGAGTGAAAGGCTTTGTGTTGCTGTGACTCACGATAACACACCTATCCCCTGCTCCTCAGAGAGACAAAGACATGGACAGCAGAAGGAAGCTGCATCCCATCAATAGATGCAATTAGCAGTTACGCCGGGATAGCCTTGTTGTTTTATGACACTAACTCCGCACCATTTAATAAAATCCCTCTTTCTTGTCCACGCCTGTTTTAAACCTTGTTAATGAAATATGCACAGCATACGAGGTGTTTCGCACGGAAAATAATTCAACTTATCTTCTGAAGTCTCCAGTTTTACAAGAGGTTTCCTGACAGTAGCTATAGACTCTAAAATCAGCTCCGTCCTGGCAAATAATGCACAGCCTCATCAACATTAATCTTCTGGAGGAACCCTGTAGGTTTTGTTATTTGGCAAACTCTGTTTACCTGCTAATGCAGCGTACCTACCACAGGACAAAACATTGTGACACTTGTAATTGTCCATCCGAGGAAAATACTTGCAGTAAATCTACTACCTAATTTATGACATAAAAATACACCAAGGTTTATAAGGTGCATGAATAAAATAAACTCAAGCTGGCAGCTTTTAGCTTGGTCTTTAACTTCCTGCTAGTGTGACTGAGAGAAACAAATGCTATAACTTGGCCGAGAAGAAAAGTCAAGCTCCTCAGCAAGTGGCACCTTGTGGTCCTTGTAAGAACCATGGTACCGGTCTGTACACAGAACTAAATACAATATGTTGATAATCATTCAAGACAAAATAATTCCCTGCTAATGTCTAATGTGTATCTGCTGGCTGTGTGCCATGTTTTTAATTGTCTTTTTGGGGTTGTACTGTAGATGTGCAATAATTAAAAGGCAAATCTTTTCATTTATAGTTCGTTCATAATCTATTTTCTGCCTCAAACTGGTTAACTATTTTATACCATACCTCTATGTAAATTGATCCCTATTTCTCGATTACCGATTTCTCCTAAATCACTACACACGACTATGAATAAAGATCGGACGGATGAACTATATCTGACCGTAGCTAAGTGTCGGATATGAAGTAGAGTGGAAATGACCTGCGATGGCCTCTTAATATAATGTTTGTGCTACTGCTTTCTCAATGTGCACATTTTCTTTATCCTATACAGATCAGCCTGAGACCTCATATGATGAGGGTTCATGGCTGGCTGTTTCTCTACAGATGACTCAAGGTTAACGACAGATGTATTCATGGCCTGGTGACGGCGGCCCGTCCATCTAAGTCTCTAATGTCCCTGTGTGTCTCTGCTTTAATGTTTAGGTAAGATTAATCTATTCTAGTCCGTGTAATAAATATAATTATGAGCCAGCCATGGTTTAAATATAAACTACGTTTTTCAAATCTAATTTCAACCTGTGATATCATATGTGATGTGATATATGTATTTCCCACACTTTAGCAGTTTAATGGATCACTTCCTGAGTGCTGATAGCAACAAAATATTGTCTACGTTTTACTTTCATAATATTTCAGTAGGTCCCATTGTTCTTGTACACTGCCATTCCTTCACAGTATGAATATTAAGTGCTACAGATTAAAATGCTGGAAAAGTCCTGCTTATTGTCGGCAAACAAAACAGTTTTTTTTTTTTTTTTACTCCCTTTGAGATCCATATTTCCACTTGCCGACAACTATAGATGAACTTCCTTCCTCCGTTTCCTCCCACAAGGTCACAGTTTACGTCACCTAAAACATGGCTCACGTTGTACCATATACGTCCAGTCTTTGCCGGTCTCATCTCAGACCACCATGGGAGTGTCTGAGAAGACGGAGCTGATGGACTCTGCTACTGACTTCTTCCTCTTCCCCTTCATAAGAGAACCAGACTCTGCATCCAGATCATCATCATCATCCTCATCCCCATTGGGGTTCAGCTTTCCGTTCTGACCCTGCAAGTCCTTGGAGTCTATGAACGCCACGTGCCTGTTCAGCTCGGCCTTGAGCGCCGGGTCCTCGTGAGTCGGCGTCACGCTGAGCATGGACGAGTGGATGCTGTCATCCCCCTGAGCCTTACCTTTATTGGGGCAGCAGCAGCAGCGACATGGCGTCAAGTAGAGATACATGAGCACAAGCACCACACTCGCCAGACAGCCCACCAAGGTGGTATAGGCTGTGTTCAGGGTCTCGCTGCCCCCGTGCATGGTGAAGTTGTGAACCTTCAGCACCACATAGATCGTCTCATTGAAGGCCTCGCTCATGCCAAAGCAAGTGTAGGTCCCAGAGTCCTCAATCCTCACCGGATTAATCTGCAGATTTCCATCTTTCAAGACTTTGGCTGTCTGGTTGCTTCCAGCTGTCACCACCACATTACCAGGCATCATCCAGGTTTTTAACATCCCCCTGCGTTTGGTGTCACAGCCGAGGATCAGCCTCTGCTCCAAAAAAGCCTCTTCGTCTGATTCCTTGAATGTGCTGCAGTTCATGATGTCACCGCTGAGATCAAAAACACCGACTTTGTTTTTTTGCGGGCCAGGCAGAATACAGGTGTACTCGTCTTTGAAGTCCACTGCGGAGTTGAGCTTTCGAATGTACCAATGGGCAAGTAGTGTGTAAAGATCACAGTGACACAGCAGAGGGTTATTGTGGAAGTAGAGGCCGTTTTTAATCCAGGCAGGCAGCACCTGGAGCTCATCAATGGGTAACATCTTGATCTTGTTGGAGGACACATCCAGGAGACTAAGTTTCTCCAGGCGGGACTTTTCCTTGACCAGCTCCACAGGGAAGCGGGAGATTTGGTTCTGGCTTAAGTAGAGCTTCTGAAGGTTGATCGTGCTGAGGAAGGCTGAGCGGTCAATCTGGGAAACTTGGTTATTGTACAGCAAGAGGACCTCCAGGTTGACCAAAGGCTCAAAGATGAACTCATCCAGCAGTTGCAAGTTGTTGGAGGACAGGTCCAAGTAACGCAGATGCTTCACGTGTTGGAACGCCTCTGAAGACAGGAAGTGGAGCCCGTTATGGCTGAGGAGGAGGTTATGCAGCTTTAGGAGCTTGATCGGGGTCCACTCAGATCGCAGACGCTCTATCTCATTGTAGCTGAGATCCAGCACAGCAGTGTAGAGCGGCAGACCTGTCGGGACGGTGGTCAGATTCATCTTGGAGCAGCTCACTATGTTTGAGGCACAGATGCACGTCTTATGGCAGTTTAGGGTAGATGCCGCTGCCCCTGGAAGCCAGAGGAGAGCCATGCAGAGGGTGAGGGAGAGGACCCAGCCCGGACGCTTACTCCAATGAGGTAATGTTTTCAGCAGGCTGTCACCTGTTCTGGTAGAAGGCTGCAACATGCTGGCTGTTGATCTAAATCCCAGAAAGGTTTACTTCGATCCCATTCTCAGAGAAAAGCATGGAAGAGCAGCTGGAGAATTCCCCAGGCATTGCTAATTGAAGGCTGAAAAAAAGCAGAAAAGGAGGCGATAAACAGATGTAAATATTAGACGGAAATACAGATTGTACTATGTATAGATGTATAGATAAGATAGAAGGGAATATCATGCTTTGTACAAACAAACATATGTAAACTCACGTATGTACATTCATGCCACAGAGGTATTCAAATCCCAAAAATACCACAATGGAAATCTGTGGCACATATGTAAACAGTGAACGCATGAACTTGCTGTCACTCCCACAAGTACAAGTCTTTTAATACAGAGACAACGACAGATGCTGCTGTTTTAGATGCTGTTATCTGTTTGTTTACTTCAGTAATGACTGTAAGTATAAAACATACCTATGTTCAATTACAATGCCTTGAGACAAACATAAATGCTTAGTTTTGCATCAACTAATGCATCATTCTACTAAATATATAGCATGTATGAAGGTCATGAATAAACAAAACGTAACAAACATTCGCTGTTATTTTAAGTATTTAAAGTACTTGTAGTCGTTGAGATGAATGGTCCCTTTAAACCAGTATTGTAATGTTGTGGCACTTGGTATAACTGCTTTGTATAGTTTTTGAGTGGTTAAGAAAAAATACATCCTATTTTATGAGAGTATTCACTGTTTTGCAGGTAAAAGCTAAATATGCAAATAAAGGAGTGCAGCCCAGCCTGAATGGGTGCACAGCATGGACTGACTGCATTATCTCCATCGTATATGTCACCCAAAAGGAAAATACTTAAGTTAAGTATCTGTGTTGTGCATACTGCGCAGTACTTGAATAAATGTCCTTAGTTACTTACCATCTCTGCACCCATGTGGACCTGCAGTAAAACACCTTAAGCCTCTGTCTCTCTAGGCTCCTCGTGCATGTATTGTGTGCAATACTAACTTTACCTTGCTGCTTGGCACAATGCGCGTCTTCCTTTAAAACAAATACCCACGCAGACACCCAGTGTACTCGCACTAACCCATGTGCATTCACACTCCTAGAAGACATGCATTGATTTTTCTTTTTTTTTTTCTTTTTCTTCACATTTGCCCCTCTCTGGCTCTCTCTCCCCCCCCCCCCCCCCCCCCCCCTCTCTCTCTCTTTATCTCTATAAGATGCTGAAAAAAATGTGATAGCCTAGATTAAAACATAAGGAAAAAATGCATACAAATGTGAAATCATGCAAATTTACGTTATGCCGCATTCTGAAATGTCCTTATCCATTTGTGTACGAGCTGTGCAAACGTTGCATTGCACCATTCTGCTCGAAAACAAACGAGCACAACATGGAAACGTGAGATGAGAGATGGAGAAGGAAAGCGAGAGAAGCCACCATACCTTCAACCGGGATGCAGCGATGTTGGATTTCATTAAAACAGTTTACAATTACGATATTGCTCCAGACAAATAGTCCCCGTCTGAATGAGTCTGTGCGTCTGCTGTTGAGGACAACAACGGATGAAGGGAGGCGGGGAGAGCCCTAGAGCTATCCTCGCCAAAATAATCCTGGTCCACGCGGCATCCGACACCCGGTGCAAAATTACGCAAAAAATGGATTACGTAAAGAGCAGCGAACGCGCGTCCTTTTAACTGCTGACAACCACCGATAATCAACGGTCGCTGCTCTCAACTGAGCATGTTGCCCTGCACGCATACGAACGCACATCCGTCCTCTGCGGATAATTGGCGCATTTCGAGCAGATCCGGCTCCTGTCAGGTCTCATCAGCAGCCATGGAGATAATTAAGAATGAGCAGTCTGTAGCTGGCAACCTTCCCCGTGGATCCTCGCAGGCCTGCCGCTGTCTTCGTGAAGTGCTGCAGGGATTGACGTGTTATCGAGGTAGTGCGCTCAAA
Organism: Pholis gunnellus; assembly: GCF_910591455.1. Taxonomy (NCBI): domain Eukaryota; kingdom Metazoa; phylum Chordata; class Actinopteri; order Perciformes; family Pholidae; genus Pholis; species Pholis gunnellus. The sequence continues at coordinate 14,761,051 of NC_136536.1, forward strand.
CCCAGAAGGCGCTGTTTACGGAAAGTGGCCGCACCGAAGACGCGCCGCGGAGGACGCACTATTGAAAACCCACGAGAGGCCCGAAATGGAAAAGTAAAACCGGCCATGAACATGTTATTCATTGTCCACTATAATGGCTGTTTAGGGTGATCTATGCTCACATCACCATCATTACTAGTCTGTGATGATAAACTCTGCCGAGGAGCAAAGGTTATTGATTCAGTACAACAACCTAATATACACTCCCAAGATAAATAAATCATCTTTCCCCTGTTAGTCCCGTCCTGTTAACCTTTGGTCTGATATTAATTAAGACTCCACTGCAGTGTCAATGTCAGCCCAAAGTGATGCAACTAAAACGATTTCTGTTAATGTGTCCTATATATCCGTGGCATGACCAGGTGAGACAAACACCCATCATGGCTGAATGTTCTTGTATACCTGCATGTCAGATAAAACAAGACATAGATTTCACCTACATGTGGCTGAATGTGGCCATGCTAAGCAGTGACACATTTTTCTCTCCTCATCACAGTCCATCTTCACACTACCATCTGACAGCTGATTATGTTAGCAGTCACTACATGTTCTGACTACTGCCATTATTTGTATTTTGTCATACATAGGCTTTCATAGACTGGACTATCTTTGGTTTGTTAATTATCCCAGGACATTCTGTATTTCAGCCTATCGTAATTGAAATGTACACAAAAAGCAGCCAACTTGACTGCACCAGTCTTTGAGGGCCTTTATAACAGAAGAGACACTCCTTTAATTGTACTATGTATGTGGGTATTTAGTTGTTGATTAGCCCAGGTAACATATACTGGTTTTACTACTTACATCAGAACATTATTTTATGATAGTTTCAGTTAGGCAGGCAGCCATCAGCCTGTCCAGCTTTCCGAAAAAATATTCACACATTCCCTGTCCTGTTCTCGCTCAGTGTGCAGACTCTATTTATGTATTTGATTGGGTTTGTTTGAGTGCCGACTATGCTGGGAAAACCGTGTCTTTTTTTTTTTTTTTTTTTACTCAAGTGAATCCGCCCACATGCTGCCTTTTGAGATTCTTTCGGGTTTTCCTCACTTCACAGATCTGCTGCAGCGAGCCTGGTTTAGGCAAAGCTGTGAGAACCCGTGCATTGCCAATAAGCTGCTACACCAATGTAGCCTCCTACTCAAAATGCCACCAGAAATCATTTAATAAATGAATATTATAGCAACAGGGGACACAGGGTAATTCTAATGTCATATGAAATACTACCTCATTATAAAACATATGGATGTGTGAGACCCTCTTCTGATGAAGTAGATAGAGACGTATCAGGATAGAGCACCATATAATGAGAACTGTGGCCCCCTGGAATTGTCTCAATATAGGTCAGACGCTGAAATTGGGGTTACTCTCAATTTTGTCCCATTTTGCTGATCTGATCCCAAGTTCAAACTCATTTGACAAAGAGCAGAGTTATCAATTGGAGTGCCACACAGGATACTGTGACATTATGTGCTTTCCTGTGCTTTGAATGTCAACTTGTATTTTACCCGTTTTGCCGACACTAGGCTCAAGCCTTTTGTTTTGGCTTGGTGCAAGGCTGGACCCCGTCCTTGTGAGACAAACAAGCATAGCAGATATCATTTTAGAAACTCTATTGGAGCTGGAGTTGCCTTGAAACAATGTGCTTTGGCAGGTGAAACAAACAGATTTGAAGCAGACTGAACTGCAGGCTGACTTCCCGCATGATTTCTTTTAAGGAAATTGAGTGCCAAATAAATTCTCCGCAAGATAAATCCTTTTGAAACAGATTTCACTTGTTTCCCTCTGAAAACAAACACTGTTTACTTGGTTACCTTTTTCATATGTTGGACTCTAACACATGAGACATCTTGATTCTTTCTCAATGGGCCTCCAGTTAAATGCCAGGAAATACAGGTGTGAGCCGACTAAACACAGTGAGAAACCCCTATCTGACCGGAGCACTATAGCACTGTGACTCTTGTGAGATGTAGCTGAAAGTGATTAATGTTCGACTCCACTTCCTGCTGTGATAGGGATAGTGTTGCCTGGCAACTGTCTGTGGCCTTTCGTTGACTGTTTTGGCTCCGTGGCAAATCTGAGGTGGCTTTCCGTCTCTTGTTTATCTCTGTGTACCTGCTCAGATGGGGTTTCTCGATCTGTGCAAAAATAAAAATAACGCAGTGCCTCTCCATGAACACAGGGACAAAGCTCCCAATTTTACTCTCTATTCCATAATTCATGAGCATATATTGAAATATTTAAAGATGAGACAGAACATCTGTTTTTCTCTGCATAGCTGTCAGTCAGACAGAAATCCCTGACTGTGGCTCCGTCACTTATTAATCATGAAGGGGTGGCAGCATTGTTAGACTACGGGTCTTGTAACCAGCACTTTAGCGTCTGAGATGGCTCGATCATATTTCACAAATGATAACGCGAGGAGTTACAGGATATTTTGCATTCTGAAAGCTATTGGCTCGTTCTAGGCCCGAGAGGATTATTGGCACAATCTCCTGATCACACTGATGTAAATGATGTTTACATACAGCCGTCTCATTCTGTGCTCCACCTGGCCTCTCTGCTGACATGGTAAACACACACTCTTGTCTCCGAGCCGACAGCAACATCACCTACAGGATGCAACTAGACTCCGTGCTGGCCGAGCACGTTACACCTGCAGCTGCGTCCACGACACGGCACGAAACAGAGAAAGGTTTGTTTTTGCCCACAGTTATGATCGCTGTTGTTGTCCCCAGTGCATTTGTGAACATATGTTTTTAAACATGCAATAAAAACAGCATTTGCATATAAACACTTTTTAAGTTGATTTGATGAAAGCAAAATTATAATTCATTTGGAGTCGTGTTTACGGCCACCTGGCGAATATAAGGTCAATATTCATTCTTCTAATGGCTCTGTTTTTGGCCTCTTTTCGCTAGTTGTGGTGGACGTTCGAATGCTCGCAAGGTAGCAGGTAGCCTGCTTGTTTGCAAACGTGTACAAAACCAACCTTAAACACGTTCAAACAATGTAAGTAACTTTGCGCCATGCAGCACTTTGTTTATGTTTGCAAATGCAATCTTGGATGCAAAGGCCATACACAATAAGGATCTGAGAAACTACAACGACGATCTCCTCAATCCTCCTCCACACGTTTGTTTTTTGCAAATAATGACAAAGTTTCCAGGCAAAGTCTGTTCTCATTTGCAAAAAGTATTTTTTTTCCCGCTGAATGAAAATTAAGTTTTTCGTATGACTGGTCTTTACCGCATCACCCAGAATCCAACAATGCCTTATGGAGCTATTTACTTGCGTCCCAAGTGGGTCTTTACTGTAAAGCAAAGGGGGGATCACTACGAGCGAGCCTTTTTTACAATGTCACATTGATTTCACGTCATTTTTATTACAAAAATATAGATGTTAGCCAAATAATTAGTTTAAATAGTTCAAGTAATTAACGATGATGCTACACAATAAAAACTGCCACCAGATGAATTTATCGTTCATTTCCTCACTTGAATGTGTTAACTTGACATCTGGTGTAATCATGCAGGTAAACACTTTCACCAAAAACATTGTTCATAATGTCTACGTTCTAAATAAATCAGTCTAATTGTAGTGTGTCTGACGCAGGTAAATAAGTGAAGTGCTCATCAGGGGTCAGTAGCTTCCCTCTGGCTAAAAGAAAAAAGGATCTGAGACCTGCAGGAATGGTCTCCAGAGGAAGGAAAAAGGTAACCGTGATCTTTGTTTAGCCTGCAGCTGGACTGCTCTGGGTTTCCATGGCAACACTTTCAGTTTTATGTTTGATCAGAAGTTCAGGGATGAAACAAGGTCACTCAACAATCATATCTCAGAGAAAAAGCCCACATGGACGGCACATGCTTCAATAAAAGCAAAGCTGTTTGTAATCTTGGCACGTCCTATTCTCCCATTGCTTAGCAACAGGCCGTACTTTCGACAGCGGAGACCACTACTCTAAATCACGGAGGAAGGGCTGCAGGTGTCAGCCTACACTGTGAGCATGAACAATGGGTATAATCAAGAGGCAGGGCACACATTGTTTTCACTCACTAATTAAAGCTGTCACTAATGCAGTTACAAGCTTTGCTGTAATAACTGGGCATAATTACTTCTTTCATGTGAAGCTGTCAAGCCGAGAACCCCTTACAGATCTATTTAAAGCTGGGGAAGTATTAAAGAGAGAGAGAAAGAACAGAACAGAGGATATGATCGGGATCTGTCGATATTCTGAATGGAGAGAGAGAGTTATTGGAAGACAAGGCATTGCCCAGTCTGTAGCTCTAATACCTGTTAATCCGTTCCTCAGGGGAAAGATAAGGGAGTTGATGCATGCTAGCTGTTCCCAAAGGAAACGGATGATTCTCTACTAATTAACTATGTGGGAAAACAACGCTGATCCTCCGTCTTTGCAATAAGAGCCGTGCCCCTGCAGTCGGCCAATAAGATGAGGTCCCCAGGAGAAGGCAGGAAAAGACTCTACATAGTCAGTGACTCACTGCCTTGAAAATGTTTAGCTCCGTGTGTCAGACACAATAATTAAAAAATGGCTTCTTGATCTTGAAGTATGTATGTGCTGCTGGTTTCCACCTGGAGTTCATCCTGTATTTAACACTCAGCCTTGCACGTTTCTTCTGCGTTTTCCCCTCATTTACAATTTTTCATTCAGCGTCTCTAACAACTAGGCTCGTCTCTTATTGCTTCCTGCTCTGGAGCCATTTTGGGAGCGTGTCAGCGAGGTGCGGCAAGCGACGCAGCAGCAGTCAACCCAGAACCCATTACCTGGCAAAGAGGACTTCCCATCCCTCCCAAATGACTGAGACTGTGCACGCCCCGGAGTCCCTCTCGTTGTCTTTGCTAAGAGTCCATCAAGCCAGAGTGGCCAGGTTAAAACGCTGAACCCCAGTCCTTGTTTACTGAGCACTTGACTTTCATTTTCCCCCTCACTTTCTTTCCCTTCTCAGTGCCAGTGCCTGTGGCCACTCGTGGCACATCAAGCCTGGGCAAAGAGGTCTTCTCTACAGCTCTCCAGTCAAACGGCAATGATTGTGCTCCAGGGCAGGCAGAAAATGGAATCTGCTATTTGGAGTGGAGTGCTGTAATGAGGCCGAGATGAAGGCATGCAAGGAAGTAACAGGGTGCATCTTTTTATACCGACGCCATGTTGAGATACACATTTTTCTGCATTTTAATTGAGTAATTATCAATAGTAACATACCATAATAGTTAGAATTGTGAATACACAGAAGGGAATCAAGATGCTTTTTCACAATGTGTGTGAAGGAAATCAAACTTAATGGCGGATCATTTTCTCCAAAACGTCAGCGAGCTAGATCAAGTTTTAAAGTTTCAAGTTTTTTAAAGTTAAAGTTTCAAGTTAGGATTTTATTGTCATATACATATACACATATATGAAATTTGACTTATGGAAGATGCATTATAATGGGGTGAGTGCTATACAATACAGGAAGGGACTGTAATTGAGAGGCTAAGTGGCTCTGAAGTCATAACCCATAAGAGATTAAGGAGCCTGAGAACATTAATCGGCTACACCTTCGCATGAAATGCTGATGAAATGTCCTCCAAACCACCAAGCTAGTGGCTGGATCACGAGCAGGATGGACGGAGGCGTTGTGGAGGCCTTGATGGAGCAGGAGAGGAGACACAGGGCTGAAAGGGGAGCCGGTCGTTAGGAGAAGAAGGGAGGGTGGCAGAGCGAGAACCTGTTGGACAGAATGTCCTCTGGCTTTTCTAAAACAAGTGTCCTGTTGCATCATTAGGTCAGGGGTGTTTACTGCGTGCCTTTATTTATTTAGCTCTGGGCTGTGAATAATGGAGCATGCTCTGAGGAGGTTCCTCAATTCCCCGTGTGTATATAATTGTGTGTGTGTGTGTGTGTGTGTGTGGCCCCGCTTACCAGACAACTCACTTGTGTACTTCCTCTTCGATTAATAGACATGTCAATGCTCTTTGCTAATTCTAAATTTAGTCATCATTGTCAAAACGCTCAGGCGCCCACCGTCTCGATTCCCATCATTAGCTGGTCGATTGTTATCTGATACTTCCTCTCATTCCTCCTGAACTCTGGCCTTCACTGCGCCAGCCAAAACAAAACCTGACTGCCCTGATTGCATAAGACACGCCCCTCAGGCATGAATGCACAGCAGTGACTCAATTACGAGTAAGAGGATTTTATGTTTTTAAACTTTCCCCTATCTAATCTAACCTCATTCATAGCTCTATCCTTCCGGCATGTGGTTTGTCCAATCCCATGATGCACTGGTGGAAAGTTGGCCCAAAAAGCCAATTCAGCACTAGCACCCAACAGACTGACAGAGGGACCCTGTTAAGCTGAAACTGGCCTTTGCAGTTGTTATATAATGACTGCTGATGCTGATGACACTGTATGATGAGGGAGTGAATGAGTCAGTTACTTTGGTGCTGGAGGATGCATCTATTATTCAGTTTCGCCCTTGGGTGCTCTCACATGTGCCAATCTTCCAGCCAAGACACTGACACTCACTCAGCAGGTCCAGAGAAGCAGCCTGCCAACGAGCATCAGGGATGAAAGAGCTCACTGTGGCAGTGCAGCACTCCCCCAGCGGTGCACGGTTCAGTTTCAACAGGCTGAAATTGTTGCACAACACCGGGACCCTGAGACTGAAGCAGCAAAATGAAATGGAGCCTAAGTCCACCCACTGCACAATTTCAATAAAAAAATGCAAAAAAGGTGGGTTAGGGGCTGAGAGTAGACACCACACCCACTTCGGTATGACAAAAGCAACCTGATATACCTGCCATATTGTTATTTTCCAAGCTGCTGTATCTGTTATGTTTGTTGATGCTGCATCGTGATCTCACAAAAACACATGAAATGACCACGACCTCGTAACGGTGCATTACGTGGCAGTGGCACGTAATGCACCGTTTAAATTACGTGTTGGCACCACAGAAACAATTGCTAAAGGGAATTAGGATCCTTTTGTTGGACACACGAGTTAAACGCATGTGAACCTGCATCGGTCAGAGCTAGTGACGTAGTATGAATAGTGGGAAATACTATTTATGATGGGAGGGTAAAACAACCACAGGACTTCAATCCACTAGACCGGTGTTTGAGAGAAAGGTTATTGTGAGGATACATTCGTGATGTTTTTCCTCACGTTAATTTAGTTGCCCAGACTTTAAGTTAATTGTTTTCGTGGTACTGAAAGGTTAATAGGTCGTGGTCATTTCATGTATTTCTGTGAGATCACGATGGACAAAAGCCTCGATGCAGCGTCAACAAACATAACAGATACAGTAGCTTGGAAAATAGCGATAAGGCATGGGGGCACTGCATCTGATGGATTTAATGTTTATCAGAAAACCACAAATGAGACAAGAACTACACCCTGCAAATCATCTTTGGCTTTGCCCATGAGAGCGACACCTTCACATTACATGTAGTCATTAGAGCCATAATTAGTTTAAAAATATTGATTATAGCTGTTTTAACTCTTATTTGAATACAGGACTTTTTTTCAGGATATTCTTACAGTGTGTTATAGTTTCACTTCTCCAAATACCTTTTTCTTCTTTGGCCTTTGGAGGCATCGGTTGACTCACAAGCTACACTGCTACTGTAAACCTGGCAGATTTGGTGTGTGGCATCTGTGTCATGGTAATGGCTATCCAGGGTCCAGGGGTGTCCTTGCAACCAAAACCACAATCAAGAGAAAAGGCCCGGTGTTCTGGGATCACGAGAGAGAGCGACAGAGAGAGCATGCTACTGTAAATTAAACAGATTTGTTTCAAGACAGTGTCAGCCTGTAATAATCTTCAGAACAGCCCTGTGGCGAGCTTTAATGGATTTAAAAGGCTCTACTTCTCTTGCTGCTGCCTCTATTAATCACAGCCCTCTGCTCTCTGTGGTGTGAGGCCCGATTCTGGGAAATAAGAGTTTAATGCAGGGTCATTATTACAATTCCATCCTGTTTCTGGTGTCATTACCACAGAGCTGTGAGCTCCGTGACAAGTACAAATAAAACTCTCCCTCTTACACAAACACACAGTCAAAGCATAGTGATTCTTAAAAGATATGGTGCCCGTGAGCACTCAAGTATCCTCTTCGTAACCTCGTTAATGGATTTCCACTTATTTCATCTGATTCGACTGTAAACACAGAAAGGAAAATCCCTTTGTTTGTTTATGATGTCAAAAATAGAAATCCTGCATTTTAAAAGATTTGTCCTTTTCTCTAATCTGCCGTTTAATGAACACACAAATCTGCAGATGCACAATGTTTATTTTCCAGTGAATACTGTAATATTGTAGCATTATTTTGTGATTTGTGCTTGAGCTTGAATCACATTTGAAAGGCTCGTTATTTTGAAAATATATTGACTATAATACAGCGGCCAATTAGAAATAATCATCTCTCATTTTTATTTTGATGAAGATAAATTATTAGTTTTTAAAATATTACAGCATTAATAATTGATCTCACATAAAAACAGATTGGCATACTGTATATCAAAGCTCAGTCATTACATTTGACAGAGAAGACGTGATGTAATTGATCATGATGTGCAATAAACAAAAAAAGAGCAGACTTATTCTTCCTGAGGAAGAGCATTTGTGTCAAAAACATAATCAGGACTGTGTAGAATAAAAGAGCAGCTGGGAACTGCGTCTCGTCTGGATTGTTGTTGCTGCAGCTCTTGCAAACATGATGTGGATGTTGTGCATGATGATTGCTGCAATAAAAAAAAAGTGGAACAATAGCTTTTTTTCTGGGTTTTTGTATTTTGCAGTGGGCAGGTAAAAGAAAAACAGTAGGCTACGTAGAGCTGTGCATGTGCTGCTGTGGCAAGAGTCAACATGTGTTTTAGTTTGTTGAGCCACTGTGTCTGAGTGCTGGACAAGCCTGAAGGCTGCTTGGCTGATTTCCAGTTTCTCACCCTTCATGAAGGCTGACAGCTGGCTTGGATTATTAACTGTGCAGCATCTGTCTGGATTTCACAACATCCCGCCTGCAGGACTCAGCTCTCTGGCTCTAATGAGCACAGAAGACGTGAGCAAGTGGAGAGAAAAGATGAGGGCTGAGAGTAAAAAAGCTACTGGAAAAAAAAGAAAGAAAAACCCATCAGCAGCACCAATGAGCGAAAAGCTCACAAACTGTGCTAAAGACAAGTTGTTGAGTCAATGTTTCACTTTTGCGGACCTGTGGCATTTGTAATGTTCTCATAAATATGTATGTCATGACTATTTCTGTCACCTATGTATTTGGTCAGTTAGAGTGACTAATGCTTTTTCTTCACCCGTCAAACCAGAGAGAATAGGTTGTGCAGTGAGCCAGCGTGATATTAACACACAATCACTCTTTAGTTCTCTCATCACTCTTTGACATTTAAGCGATTGTAAAGCTGAAGCCATTTAACTGCCTCGCATGGAAATATATTGCCGTATAAAATTGTTTTTAAACATATCATCAAAGAAATGTTTCACCATCTTAGTTTTTCTCGTATGTTTCCACAGTGAACAAGGAATCAAAACACTGTAGAAAAGACTTGATTGATTGAAGTAGATGGGGGCCACGTTTAACAACAGAAAAAACACTTCCGCATATGAAAGCGTAAGACTGTCTGCCTGACTGTTTTATCCCGTTTCAGTGGAAATGTATGTGCTTGGTAAATGGGCCTATATTGAGCATTCGACTGGATAAATGAGACTTGGATTATACTTTACTTTACGTTTGTAAACGGATGTTTTGATATAGTTTTACTGTTGTTAAATGATGTGCCCAAGAACAGCCTCACAGAGCTGCTAGCATGGATGTAGACGCATACTCTTGTTTCACTGCTAATGTTATAATAATCTGTCTTCCACCCCTGCATCCACCTGTAGACTCTGAGGCTAAGACCCCATGTTTGTCACTCCCCAATCTCTGCATCTTGATGTTTACCTGCGGGGAGAGACAAGGTCAACTGTGGCATCAGCTATGAGTCTGTACGTATTCTGTATTCACATAAAAAACTGTTTCATGAGTTGGCAAACTGAAATGGACCATCACAATGTTATAATGTTGGATTTACATGTAACAGTTTACAGTACACATGATAAAATAATCTTATAAATAAAGGGACTTTTTTTAAAAGATTGATCTCATTTGTTATATAAATACACATTTTCTCTGCAGAGAGAAAGCGAACATAATCCTCTTATGAAAAATAAAAAGTAAAAAGAGATTACACCCATTCCCATAATGTCAAAATGGATAAAGCAAAAACTGAAAGGTGGACTAAGTGAAGATACATCTGGGCTCAACTGTGCAGATGCTCACTGACAGTAAATGCACTTAGTGCTCAAATTGATGGTGGATATTGATGTTCCGTCAAATACTGCTGAGTACAAGCTTCCTGATGTGAGTGAGGGTGAAAGAGGGTCCAGAATATAAATGCAAAAAAAGCCGTCGTTAACAGTCGTTGAGTTTGCTGTTTGTATTTCGAGCCAAATGTGAGACTTAATCTCACGAGAGGTTTTTACAGAAATAAACACAGAGGTTTTGTTACTGCGAGAAGAATTAACAGTAACAATTATATTCCTATAAAGGAATTGTTCAATACTTTTGAAATACTCTTATTCTCTATCTCATTTGTTTAATCTGTGCAAAAAACAAACTAAATTGTGGTTTTAAGGGGGTAATATGCTGGACTGTGCCCGCACATAACCCCCTGCAAATCAACAACTTGATGTTTTTATACTTTGTTTTACAAGTTTAACAGAAACAAAAGGGGTTCTTGTGCCAGGTTTGATGTATTAGATTTAATTATATTGTACAGTTCATGTCATCGTGTCCCGTCCTGTATTTCTGGTCCACCAAGTCCACTTGTGTGGTTCTGAGCTGTGTGTCCTTCTGACAGATGAAGATCGTGTCTTGCCGCAGTGTAAAGCCGCAAAGCCCCTGAAGGCCATTTGTGACTCAACCACGGACATCTCACCTCACCGACCACCAGCTTGATGCTAAACATGCAACTGAATTATTATCAAAATGTCCAAAAAAATAGCCATATAGCATATATTTCCACGGGAAAGACACATTTTTGCAATAAACAGAAACTAACAAATGAATCCGTCCAATGACACGAATCTAGTCACAGTCGGTAAGTGAATAAAAAACAGTAACTCGGAGGGGAGTCATGATGTTCTCACAATAAAAAGTGTGACACTGAAAAGAGTCATCGAGCATCTGTGGGCTTGTGGCAGTGCGTTGTATTTTTCCAGCCTGAAATAAAGTGATAAAGTTTACTTGAATCACAAGTCTGAAGCACGCTGAAAAATAAAAAAAACACGATGATAAGAAAATGATCATCAGCAGGTGGAACTTAAATGCCTGCACGATGCCATATCATCCTCAATTTTATTTAATTTGTAAAACAGTCTTGGCTCATTTTTTGAGGTTCAGTGTTCTCATGCGTCCCCAGACAGACAGAGCGGCCTGGAGCGTCGACACTCATCAGTGACTCAGTGTGTGCAGAGGATGACAGTGCCAACCTGGAGCCAACAGAGAGAGCTAATTGTGTCTATTTGGACTCCAATGCAGTAGTGTGGGAAATCTAACGGCACAAACCGGTTACCGTCACTGGTCAGTGTTTTCTCTGTCTGTCCCAGGACTCCCAGCAAGCTATCCCAAAATATTCCTGTGATCTGAATGGTTAAAGTGAGCTAAAAAGAAAAAAAAAAGATTTCAGTCATGCAGTGTATTCATCAAACTCATATATTTGCTGTAAAATATGTATTTCATTAAATAAAATATGTTGTTGGGTATTTAATGTGTCTGAAATGGTCCGGTGTTGTTTCCTCAGTGCTGCAGAATAGATGTTTAAAACCTGGATGAATCCTTTTGAGTTATTTATAACTCAAAAGGAGTTAGTGGAGCATGTAGATCGTCATTTGGTGACGCTCTTTCTCTCCATGTCTGTAGATTTAAACAGACTAAACAAACCCTGAGATCTATTTTGGATCGCCGCTTTTTCCTTGCAGCTCCACTTTACAATTTAGAATTTGTGATTAGCAGTTTAGCCGAAGTATGTGAGGATACACAATGTCGCTTCAAGGGTTTTGTCAGCTCAGATAAGTGAGCGCGCCCTCCCTCATCTGCTGCGGTGCATGATGGGGTGTTAGTAATCAGGGTCCGATGTGACCCTCCAGGTGGATGTTGTTCTCTTGGGTACCGTGGAAGGATGAAGCTTGAGCAAAGATGATTTAACTGTGGTCAGATACTGGCTTCCTGCATGTTTTATAAATGTATTGACTACTGGTCTTCACAGAGGACGATGTACGATGTATACATATAAAAATAGAAAATGTAGACATTCAAAATAGGTGGCACTACTGCTTTTAAAATAATGTGCACCCTCAGTTGCTGGTATGTAGGTCATGGGGGAAATGAAGCCCTGAGTGAAGCAATTCAAATGAAATAATGCAACATTATGTTTATGGATCAAGTTATCCATTGGGGGTTTGATATCAGCCCAAACATGATCTCCTCTTGTACGAACAGTGAGTTTGTAAAGCTGATGAACCGTTCCACAGCTTTTGTCTGCTGCGTGTGAGCTCGAATGAGGCCAAACATTTCAGTGTGAAACATACATTTAATGGCCATGATGATGACGCGACCATATAAATAAGTAAATGTTATTCACAGTCGTGCTCTGTGCGCATTAGTCAGTTACTTAACTGTTGACGTGTCCTATAAAAAGCGATATTTTCTGGGATTTCAGGTGTTGCAGTTACTTGTTAAATGTGAGAGCTCCCCCTACTGATGAGATCTGAGATCACAATGGACAACAATAATAGATCAGCAGCTGTAATCGAGCATGAATCAGCCCACCTGTGTTCAGTTAAAAAGGGAAAAAGGAGGCTGAGAATAATCAGCGATCCAACATGGTGGCAAAACACAGAACTCTCCTCCTGATGGCTTGTAATGCATCTCGTGTGTATGAGAGAGTGTGTATGTGTGCTCTGAGGTTGATACACTGTTCTTCTCCTCTTATCTGCTGTTGTTGGATTGGAGGGGGGGAAGAGAAAGAGGGGGGGGGGGTGTTGCCATGGAAACCATTGTATTTCCCTCCCCTGATTGGTGCTCCTGGCATGAGCAAGTATCTGCTATTTTTGTCATTATTCAACACCTCAGACACGAGCGCAGTCACAGGACACACACACACACACACACACACACACACACACACACACACACACACACACACACACAAACACAGGATACATAGAACTTGAAAAGTGGGAACATTAACAAACACAAACAAAGACTCCTCTATACTCAAGTGGTATCGTCACATCCCTGATCATTACACATAAACACTCTTAGGGTTTTATTTATCTTCAGTCGCCTTAACACAGTTCAAGGCTAAAACACATTTTAGGGGAAAATGAATATCTAATTTTTCCTTCAGGTCATATGAGCGACCGCAGCATCTCAGCAGCAGCACAAAGTGTGATCTTCAAACGATCCACCCAAAAACAGCAGCTGCAGGTTCATGTCAGATAACCTTTGTTGAACAGTAACTCAGCACTTGGATCAATAACTGAAAATGTGTTCAATTTACCAATTGATTTATCAGTAACGAAAAGCAATATGACTCATAAACAAATCAGTGTTTGTGCAGCTGCACTTCCACTGATGAATGAATCCCTCAGGAAATACACTGAATGAAAGAGAGATGTCACATACTGATGTTGTGTGGGACAGTCCATTCATGCAAATCCTGAGGGAGGAAATAACAATTTTCAGGGCTTCAATTGAGACAAGAAAACCTAAAAATAAAGCCCATACACTGTAGGTTGGATAAGAAAAGGGGATATACGCAGTAAAGTACAGTATAGTTGACAGATACAACAGCCACCTCCATACATCAAAAGGTTACTTCTTGTGTCCAAAGCACATTGTTATTAAATCATCTCATTTGGCACGATTACTAAAAGTATGATTCACAGAGAAAACTACAGAGGACATGAGCCAGAGGCAGCAACAATGGGCCAACCTGTCTGCAATTATGTTTGTATGACTGCTATCACAGGCTCCAACTTTAACACTTAGTTCAATCACAGATCAATTATCTTTTCAAAAACCAAGTTCTTTAAGACCAAAGACATGTTCCTTCTTGTTTTGTCCAAGCAACAGTCCAAAACTCAATTATCTTCAATGCAAAATAGCTCTCTTGTCATTGTTTTTAGGCTTTTCTGTTGGTTGTCTGACATTACATTTGGTATTTCCTGTGTGCCGGTTGTCTGACTGTCAAGTGTGTTTTGTTGTCTTGATCTCGATGAGTCTACCTGATTAAATAATAACAAACTGAATACTACTATGTGTCTATATTTCTTTTTTTTAAATATATATAGCTGAGTCAAGCTGTTGTTGAGCTCAACATCTGAATTGCTCAATCCCCTGAATCCTACATCTCACAGTCCAGTGGGAAAACAAAGTCATTCCTCAGGGCAGTACGTGGTTCAGAAAGTGTGTATGTTGTGTGTGCTGGGATTTTGTAAATGTTAATCTCAGCTCATTAACATTAACCACTGGGATTCTTTTCCTCTCTGTGAATCAATAATCCAGCCTCGTGAGAGGGCTTTTGCTGGATTGTGCATGGAGGGAGATCTCGGCGAGCTGACGAGCTGAGCATACGGACACAGAGAATCAGGAGAACGCTGATCCAGAGTATACCGGGGATTTTCTGTCCTTATTGTTAACATCTTCTGCTCCTATTAGTGGGACCTGCGGTGAGATTAGTGGAAAAGATTGAAAAGCAAAGCCATCCCTCCAAGAGGAGCCCAGAGACAGTAAGGCACTAAGACCCAGTGGAGTGCAGGGAGGCTGGATGCTGCCAGCCTGCCCACCCGCCGCCTGCCTGTCTGCTCTGCGCGGCTCTGCAGTTGCCCTGGGCGCGTGCTGGAGACAGCACATGTGTGTATGAAAGTGTGTATGTCCAATCTTTTGCATCACAGGCTGGAATACAGAGAGAACTCTCCTCTTTTTTTTTGTTGGTACCATCTCTCCGTTCTGCTCGTGCTCTCCCACCTGAATCGAAGACCTGGCTAGAAGAGAGCTGATGGGAGGGGGGCGTGTGTTTGAAGGGATGGGGAGGGGGCCGGTCAGCTTGGTTGGGTGGGAGGTGATGACGAGATGAAAGGGGCCAGGTGAGGAGGAGACACAGGAGCGCCTCTCTCTCTCTCTCTCTCTCTCTCTCTCTCTCTCTCTCTCTCTTTCCCTCTGTGACGTGGTGTGTGTGTGTGTGTGTGTGTGTGTGTGTGTGTGTGTGTGTGTGTGTGTGTGGTGTGTCAGTGTGGGTTTGCTGTGTGTGTGTGGAGGAGAGAAAGCGAAACAGGTCGGCACTCCTTCAGCAGACTGTGAACCTGCACAGGAGGAAGCAGCCCTCTCCAGACTGAGGTATGTCACCAATGTATCTTCACACACATCTCCACACATACCTGCCCTTTTAGCAGGGTGTGAGGAAAGATGTGTGTGTGTGTGTGTGTGTGTGTGTGTGTGTGTGTGTGTGTGTGTGTGTGTGTGTGTGTGTGTGTGTGTGTGTGTGTTTGTGTATGTGTGTTGCCATGTCTGGAAGTTAGGATGCAAGAAAGAGTCACATCTGACTCAAGGGGGCAATACTAGAGACGTGTGTAAAAGGACAACATTTCAGGTTTGTTCATTTAAACTCCTGGTTGTCACTTGCATGTTGCTGCTGAGGAGTGAAAGAAAGTGCTTTTTACTGGTAGGGACACTTGAACAACAGGCTAGTTTTCTCCTCGCAGTAAACACCGTGTCATGTGCATATTATTGGGTCATATGGTTTCCAGTCGGCAGCTTCAGAGATTCTGCTGCAGCCTTGAATTCTAGCTTTGTGTGACTTTGTTTGGAGCTTCATAGTTTGACTCTAAATTTTACTAATTTCATTGATTTGATTATATTTAATAGGAGGATGTGCTGCATTAGAGCCACTTGGTCCCTTATTTTTCACCCTTTAATGTTTAAATACTTCTCTTTGTGTGGTTTCGACTTGATTAAATCAACTTTAAAACAACAACTTTAAAACGGGTAACAGGCAGATTTCTCCATTTTGGATGCTTTTTAATGGGATTTTTGTGTAATAAAAGGCTCTTTGAGAGACTAGAACATTTGTGGTGATAAGGTTCTTTGCAGCAAGAATTTTAATTTTGGTTGTCCTTAGAGCACTTAAGTGACCCCCGGACACCAGAGAGCAGTAAAACAATCAATGGTGATTAAACTAAGAATCTCAAGAGGGCTGCTCCTCAGTTGCTACTACATCACAGCTGAGATGTTGTTTATTGGTTAGTTTATTGGGCTGAAGGTGACTGTAACCCTTTGACCTATTCAGCAAAGGCCACCTACGTACGCCTACGTCTTTCAGGTGACTGTCTTGCTCAAATGTGCGTACGTGGGCAGGAATAACAACAGGCGCCTTGCAGGGATGAAGCCTGTCACACTGGTGAAATGGAAAACTTGCACATGCAGGTGTGCAGCATATGGAAATGTACCAAAGCCTTAGCGCTCGTTCCACGGCTTTTACAGTGTGTGGGGTTGTTTCCAGGTGAGGTTATGACAGTAAACACAGCGCAGGGCCTCTCGACTACTCTACTGGCCACACAAACAGTTGCACTCTCTGCTGAAGGGGCTCTGCCACCATTTCCATGATTTTAATTTAACATCGCTACAAAAGATTGATTCAGAAGAGTATTCAGTCTTTCAAAATGTATTTTCCCATAAATGAGAAAACCATAGGAAGTTTAACATTTTATATGTTTCACGTCACGATTGTAATGATACGAGAAGTGTTTATCGATCTTCTCCTCCCATCACTTCAGACAGCAGGGAGCTCTGTAATGCTGAGTTTCGCATTTTATTCACTCATCCATTTTGCTTCTTGACTCTGTTAAAGGGGACATATGGTCCACTCTGCGCTTTTAGCTTCTCCCTGAGGCATCGGCTGCTGCCCTGAAAACACACATCTGAGGATGCAGATGTCAAATATGAAGTAAATTATGACCCAGACTACAAGTGGGGCTTCACAGTGAGACTCACAGGATCACAGCAATAGAAATAATGTTTTACAAAGGACTACATTTAAAGCCATTTTCATTTCATTTAGTATAAGTGACCAATATTGGATTTCTTGTATTGACTAGATTAGATTGATGGTTTTTAGGTTTGTTTTCTAACGTTTCCATAATGTATTTCTAGTCTGAACAAAGAAGGATTTAGGTGTTTTTTGGGATGAAAAATCATTCAAGTTATCATATTTACAGATTGCAACCTCCTATCCATATTTCATCAATGTTTTGTTCATATAATATCCTTGAAAAGATCCAATTTAGAACATCATTTTTAATCTTTTGGACCTACACTTTCAAACTAGTATTTGACAATCTTATTAGTTTTACATTTCATGAATGTTGAGAAAACTAACTCGCAACCTTCACTTGTGCATACTTCTAAACAGGACTTTCTCTTTTGTTTCAGATATTTCCATCTGAAGGTCACATTGGAGAGAGAAGGAATTGAGTGAAAATTTCTGTAATTGTCTGCGGAGCTCCAGGCTAAAGTCTCTCGGGGTTCAGGGCCTGCACAGCTCCAGCTGCCATGACAGACACCCCCGCCTGAGCTTCTCAGTGACACCCTATGACAGGGGAGGATGGGTGATGGGCCCGTGAAATTCAGCGGACTCTCTCCTCCTTATCCCATCCTCTCATGGAGCGTCCTGTCACACCGAGCCCCTCCTGGAACACTTCTCTCTTCGACCTCCCCATATCTTCAGCCTCACTGCACCCGAATATCTCTAACGTGACCAGCATCCGAGGTGGGGTCGATCTGAACCAGACCTTGGCGCTGTGTGCTATGCTCATCATTGATGTGCTAGCAGTCGTGGGGAACTTGGCCGTGATGATTGTCATCACCAAAACGCCGCAGCTGCGCAAGTTTGCCTTCGTGTTCCACCTGTGTCTGGTGGACCTGCTGGCAGCGCTGGTGTTGATGCCTCTCGGGATGCTCTCAGACCGAATCCTGGTGGACGAGGCGCTGTGTCGGAGCTACCTCTGCTTGAGTGTGTGTCTAGTGAGTGCTGCCATCCTCACCATCTGTGCCATCAACGTGGAGCGCTACTACTACATCGTCCACCCCATGCGTCACGAGGTGAAGATGACGGTGGGGGTGGTGGTGATGGTTCTGGTGGGAATCTGGATTAAAGCCGTTATCATGTCATTGCTGCCTCTCCTGGGATGGCTGCTCCAGGCGAACCAGGCTGTGGGGACTCCTTCCGTTCTCATTCCCGGTCAGAGACACTGCTCCCTCCACTGGACGGGAGGCAAGATCACACGGCTGCTTTTCATGGTCTTCTTTACTTTAATCTATTTTCTGTGCCCCATGCTGATCATTCTGGTGGTCTACTGCAACATGTTCAAGGTGGCGCGAGTTGCAGCCATGCAGCACGGACACCTTCCCACCTGGATGGATACGCCGCGACAACGGTCCGAGTCCAACAGCAGCCACTCCACCATGGCGGCAAGCCTCGGTGGGACTGGTGCCCGCACCACCCCTCAGAGGACCTTCAGCGGCGGGAAGGCTGCAGTGGTGCTGGTGGCAGTGGGAGGCCAGTTCCTCTGCTGCTGGCTGCCATATTTCTCCTTCCATCTCTACTCGGCTGTGAGGTCTACCTCTCCCGCCTCGCTGGCCCAGCTGGAGGATGTGGTCACATGGATTGGCTATTTCTGCTTCACCTCCAACCCTTTCTTCTACGGCTGCCTGAACCGGCAGATTCGCGAGCAGCTGGGCCGCCACCTGGCTTGCCTCTTCAAGCGGGCTGGGCCCAGCGAAGGAGAGCAGCTGCCCAGCCGTGAGGCCTCTATTGAGGAGAACTTTTTGCAGTTCCTTCAGGGCACCGGATGCAATCTGGAGCCTTGCAACTCTCACAGCCGAGCCAGCCCAGAGGAGCCAGAGACTGAAGGCCATCAGGAATCAGCTGTTCAGCAGAACACGCCAGCTGACTTCCACATCCCAGGGCAGATCGTTGAGGAAACCTCAGAGTTCATACAGCGGCAACAGCTGAACAATGAGCTGCATGTATCAGAGAACTGCTGCAAAACTGTACCAGAGCTGTAGCTGCCTCTCATGTACCGTCGATATTGCCATCTATTATCCAATAAATGTACTTAGTTTCATTCATATTTTCTATAATGTGTTAAATTAACTACCTATCTGCAAAACATGGTGTTTAAGGAATTTAAGTTGTGTAGCTTTTCAGAGAAAGAAAAAAACGAATATATCGTGTAAATCACCTTCCTCGTATCCCCAACAGTCACGTTACATGTTTTTAGAGCCACACAGTGTCGGGCTGTTTTCTGTGTGGTGTTAGCAGATGGACACTAAACCATTGTTGATCACGGGTCAGTGAAATGACAAACATCACGTTAACATAAAGAAGTGCTGAAACTCTGGGAATGCAAAACTTCAGGGGGAACACAGTTTCCACAGTTTATGAAAAACTACAAGAGCCGTTAAAAGACAGTTTTGAGACAAATGCTCAGTGAACTGTTAGTTTTGATATGCATTTCTTCATTAATTCCTCATTTTGAAATTAGTCATAACACATCACTGCAATTACATGAAAAATACTGTATGTCCAATCTTTTTGTTTCTACTATATCGGACAAAATGTGTTTTGTGTTTTAAGACTTGAAGAAGCCCGTAGACAATCAGTCCAATTGACTCAGTGATTCAGCAGGTTCTCTATTTATTCCACTTTCACGTCTCCTCATACCACCAAGGAATTAATGCAAACATGTGGCTGTTTTCCCAGTAGAAAGGAGTGATTATTCAGAGCCATTTTTTAAATCGTCTTGAAATATTCATTGTGTTAAAATGGATCATTTCACAGCTGGTGCTGCTGATGGTATTTATAATAAACAGGCTGACACACCAGCATATTTTTAAGCATTTTCCATGAGCTCATTATCATGTTTATCTGCTCTCAGTCTTGTGATTATCACCTCCTCGCCAAAATCATCTCACATTGGTATACTCGTGATTTCACCCCCTTCCACTCAAAGAAAAACATTGTGACTGGTTTGCCAGTTGTGGTGTTAAGGATTGAAGCTTTGCAAAAACACCAGCTAACAGCACAGTTAAACTGTCAGTTTGTTGACACGAGGCTGAATGTGGACAGATTCGGACATCGCGACCAGTCCCCGTCAACCCGTAATGTCTGCGTTGTTTACAGGTAAACACGGGAGCAGTGTGGGTGTGCTTGTGTTTGTGCTCTAAACAACCAGGCCTGTTGTGGCTACACAGCAGCACACAGGTGAGACAATGCTTACACATGGCAAGCTTTGCCTTTGGCCTCATAATGGAAGACTTTGGTGATACTCTCTCTGATCTCAGGTGGAATACAAACAGTTTGCACAAGTCACACGAGCAGTGACAAACGTTCCAAAGAAAATTACAAGGCACAAATCTCCTACCAAACATGTTTTTTTTGTCTCTTTTTATACTTGCTCTTACTTGCTGTGTTTATCTATTTTGGACTGCCTCATAACAGAGTGTTGGCATGATCACAAGACACCCAACACAAGGCGTACAGGGGAGGCTCATATTTTCCTGGGAGTCAGAATAAAAAAAAGGCCCCTTTGTAAGTATGACTTCTTGTGATATGACTTTGTTGCCGACTGTTTTTCAAATGGGGTCGTCGTGTCATCTTGTTATAAAATGTTGTGTCACAATGATGGTGCAGTATTGTGAGGCCCAAATTGAATCAACTACAACAGTGAGCGCATGAAGAAATCCCTTCCGTAATCCTTACTGATCTGTATGTATGCATTTTTTTTATTTTTGTTAGTAATTTCAAAAAATACTTTAGTATAAGAATTATTAATATTCAATTTTATGCAACACAATAGCCACCAGCGTGCAGGAACAAGAGTAGTTTAATCTCTTTAGATAATCTGAGATCTTCCTCATTGAGCATTATTGATCATCATGTTGTAATACGTTTTTTCACACAGTCCGGGGTCATTACAAAGCCCCTTATGTTGAATGAATCCACCATTCAATCAGCTGGATTTCCGTTACCGTAGCAGCAAAATTGCCCCGACCAATCTGATTAAATGCTTTAAGCTCTATTTCTGCCACCATCTGTTGATTATGCGGACGGAGAAGTAAGCTGTTCTGAAGGTGAATGGCAGATAATATTCCCAGCTTCGGGAATATCCATGGACCTTGTCAGCTTCAGTTCCTCTTCATTGTAAATCATCAATACAGTCAAAATGTTAAAAAAAACATTTTTATTTAATTTCCCCTTTCCTCTCTTTTTTTGTACCTGAGTTGGCTGTTTGGATTCTTCATTATTAAGGTTTGTTTTTCTTGTTAGGATGTCCCTGTGTATTAGTTACCCATCAGTTTAAATGATTAAAGACACAGCAAGAACATTAACCTGAGTGTTGTGGGTGTTGTCATATTTACTTACCAGACATTTTCAGATCAATAACAGCATCTATGACATGATCAATCCCGTCAATCATCTCTTTCTCTCCTGCCCTCTGGCTGCATGTGTGAGGGTGTGTGTTGCAGGCAGGTGGTGCAGCGTCACGCAGGTGAAATGAAGCACGAAGAACAGGATGAAAGAGGAGAGACTTTGGAGGATGCTGAAGCTTGTCAGGGGGCGTAATGGACGTCACAATAATTCTCAATAATTAACACCCCAAAACAATGACCAAGGTGGTAAGAGCACAACTTCAGGTCCTACATAATGTAATTACACCCCAACTAAAATGCTTAATGCAACAAAAAAACACTGGGGATCTGAAATCTAGTGATAATAATAGAAATAGGAGGGAATGCAAGATTATTTATGGATTGTGCAAATGTATGCCACAAAGATCACCTAAGCATTCCGTTTATTTAATATCTAGGTTATGATAAATGTTCAGCTTTGGCATGTATAGCTTCGGTTGTTTATCACCAGAAAAATCACAGATTCCACCATCCTCTCAGCAGCATCCGGGCTCCTCCTCTATTTTCTGATTATCCCACTTCATACCCGCTCCTGTGCTGCTCCCAATCGGACAGAGTGACTCATGGCTTTCATGTTGAGCCGTGGAGGGCGCCACCCGCAGCGCAGAGAAACAGTTCAAACAGCCTGACCTTTGTAAAGGGCTGCAACACGCCCAGCAAAAGGGCTCAAGGACAGATGCCACCATCATGTCACCCCGGGGGGGCCACCGGGTGCAGCACACAGTCATCCAGCGGATGAGTCGGGTGTGCTTCTGATAAACTAAACGCATAAACAGAGAGCTGCGATCATCTGAGACGGGTTTGAGGCTCCCAGAGCAAGAAAAGCTGTGAGAGAACGATGCCTCGCTGGATCCCAGATGAACTCAAACACATGAATTTGTTACTTACTTAAATCCTGACTTCTGTGAAATCAGCTGTTGCCTTGGCAACCTGGTGCTGATGACAGCGCTGATGGGTTCATTCGTCAGGAGGAGACAAGAGACAGAAGCAAAGACGGAGATCATTGTTACACCTAAAGACATAAAGCAATAAATAAAGACCTACTGTTTAGTGGGTCTCTATAAACGGAGTGACTATGTGAATTAATGAGCCAGTCAGCAGAGCAACCTTTAAATAACATTACATTTCTAAATCTACACCTCAAACAATAAATGATTTACATTTACTGTATGAACCACTTTCTAAAAATGAGTTTATACTTTGTAACTAACGGCTTTAATAATGATTAATAAATCATGTCATGAAATGGTTTATAGGTAGTTAATGTCATTAACAAGAACTAATTTGGGGTTGTGAAAAGTCCCTTTTGTTGCTTTCAATCCTTTCAATCTTGAGATAATGTGTTCATAAATGTTGGTAGTGATTTTGTTTTTTAATAAATAAATTATTGATGAATAGATTTAGGATAAGTCATCTGGTCCAGTCAGTAAATAGGATTTCTGTTAGTCCAAAATGTGTTCGTATTAATGGATTTTAAATGGTCTATGAAGCATTAGTAAGTTATTCATTCACTATTAATAAAGCCGATAGGTACAATGTATAAAACCAGTACATAAGAGCACCTTATTAGGGAGTGGTTCCAGTATGATTCATGGCTGCATGGTCCACCAGAAAGCTGCATCTACTGCTCAACGACTACAATATGTAAACATGACTGATGTGTAGAAGGTGGATAAAAACCCTGCATATAGTGAAAATACAATGACAAGGTCAGTGTGGAAAGAACAAAACAATATAATCCCCTGTTGTGAAAGGCTCTCAAGTAACATGACGTCAAGTGAAATGTGTGATACAAACCTTTAAACTTGCAGACGAGTTCACGGTCTGACAGAAATACTGCGAGGTAAGTTCAGAGTAGTGTGGGACACAACACGAAACCCACTGATGTCTAGTTCATGTAGATGTTTGCTTTAAGACGGTAGACTCTAAGTTGCTATTGGATCCAACAGCAGATCTAGTTTGTAATAAGACGACCAGGATCAAAAGAGATTTAACATGAATACAAAATATCGAAACTGAACCTGACATCTTCACCGGAGAAGTGTACTGTTTGAGTCTGCTTTAGCAGTAAAGTGCAGACTAGAGCGATCAAACCTACACCTGCACTTCAGCTGTAAATCCACTGGGGGCGCTCGTACACCACACAAAACTCCTGCTCCACTTATGACTGTAAACGGGTGTAGACTGCAGAGAAAACCTGCATTTGGCCTGTTTTAAACTACGTGAAAGGTCAGTTAAAGTAATCTTGTGGGGATCATATCAAATTGAGTCCCACTCTGAGCATTATTTAGGCTACACACGCAGAATCCACGTATCACACGGTTTAGAAGCGACTACATTTCCCATCAGCCCCGTGGGGCGCATCGATTTTCATTTTCCAGTGCCCTTTACTTGGTTTGCAGCTGGATCAGCTGGATGAACGCGCGACTGCGCAGCAGCAACAGTCTTTGAGGGAAAAAAAAATCTGGTGATTGTTATTTCTAGTTTTTCTATAAACACGGTGGACTGTAGACCTGCGCGTGATTGTTCATACAAGTTTTTACTTAAAGTATTTTTGATTATAGTTATTTTCCCGTTAGTACGTTCTTGTGAGAGCAGGCTATAAACTTCGGATGATTTGGATAGAATTTTATTTTTTTAAATCTCTTTGGGGAGTTTTTTTTTGTTTTTGCTTAAAATCCTGCAGTTGATCACCTGTACAGACAGTACAGTGTGTGGACTGAAGCAGTGAAAACTCAGCATCAGACTGTGGCTTCAGTCGGACCGACGAGCCTCCGGTGCCAACGCCTTTCTCCCCCCTCTCTCCCCCTCTCTCTCTGTCTCTCTCTCTCTCTCTCTCTCTCGGCTGGGAAACTTCAGCTCGCACTGGGCTCGTTTTGACGGCGGTTCCCTTCAACTCATGAGCTGCTGAAACCACACAATCCGACACTAAAAGAAGTAGTGTGAGAGTGTAAAATGGGCTGCACGATCAGCGCCGAGGACAAAGCCGCGGTGGAGAGGAGTAAAATGATTGACAAAAACCTGCGGGACGACAGGGAGAAGTCCTCCAGAGAAGTGAAACTGCTTCTGCTCGGTATGAACTGCGTATTTGATCCGTGAAATCAGTTTATGAATGTTTGTGTTTTTTTCTTTTTACACTGCAGTGTTTTCTTCATGACTTCAAACTCTCCTCCTGCAGTTGGTTTAAATGCAGCTGTGGCTCATCATGTCTGCACTGACATAATTTACTAATCCGGATGTTAGTGATAAAAGGGAAAGAACACGTCCTGTGCTGCCTCACAGCTTCTCTATCGGCTATGCATCGCTGAAAGGTGCTCAGAGGACGCTGTTTGTTGACTACGTGTTGTCACTTGTCACAGAGCACGTTGTAACTCACGCAGGCCTGTTTAACTTCAGTGTAGAAACAAAACGCTACAGCTGCATGGACACGCTGACCCTGCTGAGACCTGGAAGCACGACGTTTTGAGAAGTAAAGGCTTGTATCTGTATTGGACCTGGTCAGTATACATATGCTGTGATTGATTTAGTAACCATCATATAGGAAAAGGAGAAGCATCAAATCCTCACAATAAAGAAGCTGGAAACTGGATAACATTTGACATTTTGCTAGAAAAAATGACTTCAATGATTAACTAAGATATATAAATCAGTGCAAACGGGTCGATCAACACAGCTCTATCTGTAGTAATTTAACGGCCTTTAGAAATAGTTCGCCATTAGATAAATCCCTTCAGCTAACGTCAGGTCGTCTCACTGGAACAATTCTTGCCTGTACTGACCAGTGACTATTGTAACTGCACTACCTGCTGGTATTTGCTGCCGTCACAAACTTTGGTGGTACTGACACTGTGGGTGTGGACTGCACTGATGTCCCAGAGGGATTACATGCCTCCAGTCCAGCAGCTCTCAACCTCTCGTCACAGGTTTTGACCTCAGTGTGGGCAGCATTTTTTGGTGTATATGTGATGAAACATTTCCGGTACACATTCATCCCATCAGAGGAACTGCTGTTTGAGAGACAGCGGTGTTATCTTTGTGTGTAAGGCAACTATTCTGTTACTATTCTTTTAAAGCCACCGCAGCAGTTAAATGATATTGTAAAGACTTTGGCATGTTGACACACACAACTGTTAAACAGTGTCTATTTACACAACTAATGTTACCAACAAACAATCTGTATTTGGAATTATGTTTCTGGCAAACTGCTGAGTGTAAGTCCAATATTCACTCTCTTATAGCTCCGTTTTGTTCTCCACGGGGGAGCTATCTGGCTCTCTAGCAGCAAAATGCTCCAATATGTTCTTCAGCTAGTCGCTAACTTTGTCCGGTGGAAGTGTACAGCCGGCTTTTTCAAGCTTTTTCAGTGAAAACAACTGCCTGCTGCAGCTAGAAATTTGGTAAAACCAAAACAGAGCTGAAATATACAAAAACGCTCTTAAGGGCCGAGGGGGACTGCAGAGTTTGGTGGCAATTCTCTGCAAGTTCAACACTACAAGCCTTTCAGGGTCAAACACCTTGTATTTCTCTGCAGGCTCCTTACATTCTGTTGTCAGACACAATAACAATCTCTGAGCACTTAATGGAATGTTTTATTGTAAAATCTAAATATAGATAGCGACTTCTTACCCACATATCAGCTGAAACTACACTGAAGTAATAAAAGGATAAAATAGTTTGAACATACAGCTTCAGCTATATGTTGCATCCACAATGTGTTGCACTGTAAATAACTGAGCACTACGAGCTCATTGTTCTGATGCAATTGTGATGCAACGCGTCTGAGCTTTTGGTTGAGACATTGCCTTTTTTTTCCCATGTTGTGAAAGATAGTGAACAGTTCATATCAAAAGAAAGATATGATGAAGAAAACTCTGTGCTATCGAAATGCTGTAGTTTTAAGAGATGGGTGACTGACCGGAATACGTCCTGTAACTTGATCTCACATTAACATGTTACCAGAATAAATGGACCAAGTAAAAGTGCCAAGTAGTTGATTAAATGGATGATTCTGAGCACAGAAGCAGCTTTTACATTCGTCACAGTGCTGCATCTCAACAAGTTGCAGCATTTAATTGATCAGCGCCATGTTGTAAATCTTATTACGGTTTGAATTTCAACAAAAACTGTGTCATTCATTACAGTTTGTGAACTTTGACATTTCAAGACCAACACGATTTTCATGCTTTGCAAATCTCCAGATGTGATCAATTTGTGTGTGCATTAGGTGCATGTTTTCCTGATTGTTTGTGATCCTGATAGTTGCATTATTCTCACAAAGAAATAGAGTTTTCCCTCAATGTTTGCAGGGATTTTTCTTGCAAAGATATGGCGGAACAAAACCATGCTAGATAATCTGCTTCCTACCTTTTCAGAGCCACAACTGTGAGGCGATTTTTATCAAAGTGTTTCCACTGTTTTGTTGATAGATTGAAGCCTGATTGCGTTGTGTTGCTGCGCGGAGCTATTTTAGGTGGACGAACCCTGAGTGTAATAACAGAAGTAAAACCTGAGGTCACATAGATGTGGTTGTTGGATGGGTTTGCGGAGGATACAGATGAATCCCAGCAGCAGCTAACTTGTTTAACACATTTATCTTTAGGCCGATACGTTTGGTGGTGCAACATTACAATGCAGGATAAAATCTTGTTGTATGGACACATTTAAGTTCTGACCACAGAGTTGAGGGGGAAGCTATTTTTCCAGGCTGTGCCCTCCACTCCCTGTCTGTGCTGGAACAAGAGACTATTAGGAAAAAAAACAAAGAGGAGTTCGGCTGCTGCTCTTTGTACCAAACCACAAAGCTGGAGAGCCAACGCACTCTTCCGATTAAAATGGTCTCCCATTGGACCATGAAAAGTAATTCATAAAAAATAAAAAAATCAGCATTTCAGATTCTTGTTAAATGAGGCCTGGTTCGGACTGGCTTTAGACGACTCACTGAGCGTCTGTGAAGTTGTTTTTTTTAACTGCCAGGAAGCCACGGTTCATGATCAGCCAAAAAATGCCATGAATGAGAAAATTGGTGACTGACAAAACTGAAGAAGGGGATCAACACAATTTGTCCTCCTCTCCCCGTCTGTGTGAGCGGTCGTAAATCTTTTTGCTAGTGACAGCTTAACCAAAGAATTTGTGGATTTAATTCTTGTTGGCCGGCCATCTGAACATATTACTCTTCTGTAAGCCTCCTTGACAAAAGGAATCTGCTAAGGATTCTTAACTGGCAGTGGGAACGTGTCTCACCACCTTTTAGGGGAACAACAGTATTAAGATAATGTATATTCTTATTTTGAAAATGTCACTCATTCAGACTTGTCCCTGGCTGCTTTAAAAAAGAAGCAGGTATCCATATATTTTAAATTCCAGTGCCTGAACACTTCTTCTACCGGCGGTTGCTGATAATTATTGTGGTTATAAAAAGCAAAAGGAGGCTCTGCCGCCAGTGTAAACTCACCCCAGATGTTTATGGAAATAATATCTCACTGGTTGTGTGAGTGTGACGTTTAATGTTTCATGTGCACACATGTTTTCATGCCTCCTTAATTAAACTTCAGCTAAGAAAAATAGCTGATTCTTGAGTGAGTCAACGGATGGCACAGCGGCGAAGCACCGGTTCGCCCCCACAGACATCTGGGTTCAAATCTTAGCTTGGCTGGGTTGTGTATTTTTTACCATCGTCTGTTTGGAGGGCTATATGTGGCGCAATCAATCGCGCTGACAGATTTCCCCAGAGGCCAACTGTGGTTCTGCAGCAGTGAATATGATACTGGAGCCAGAAGTTAGCTTAGCATAGACATTAGGAACAAGGGGAAACAGCTAGCCTGGCAAAGGTAACACAATCTGCCGAGCAGCAACTCTAAAGCTCGCTAATCAACACTTCATATCTGCTTTGTTGAACTTATACAAAGACAGAAGCAACACGTTGGGGTTCTACAGGGGTTACATGCCGGCACGGACACTTCCTGATGGCTTTAGTGCTTTTCCTTTTTTTTCATGATTAGGAGTCAGATTGATGAGGTCCATCATCATTAAAGACGTTCAATTAAAGGGGTTCTGTTAAAGGAGAATAGGAGATCACAAAAAGAGGAATCTTTCTTATCAATAAAGAAACATTCTGTGCTGGTTGTCAACACTACATGTTGTGATGATGTCTTTTTTAGATTGCAAACAGACTTTTAATCATATGTGGTGTTCTTATGGCCACAGGCTGCTCTCTAACGCCCAGAACAGCATGATATCTGGGATTGTCTCTCTAGTGGAAAAACACTGGCTCAGCCAGAAGCATGTTAACTGTTTCCTGTTTGGCCGATTGTTGTAGAAATACTGTAAAGGTTCCTTGTGTGAACAATGATATCAACTGGGCCAGTCATCAGTTCACAGATTGACATTATTGTGAAAGCTCTCACTTCCCAAAGAGGCACCCCAGCTTCTCACACTACTCATTATTTCCCATCATCCTCGCCGTGTTTCTGTACCTCTTAAACTCCAGGCTGTGGTGTATACATTTTATGGTGAGCGGTGAGCATCTGATACCTCCATGTGACACCTCACATCCATACACTGTACATTTCCTCAGGCCCCACTTAAATCCCTGCCATTAAAATTCATCACAAGGCTGCTTTTTCTTGAGTGTTTTGACACAAACATACTGCACACTGTGTGATGCATGATTAAATTAAATCAGATTAAGTTCAACCCTTATGAAAAGCTGGTTTGATCCGACGTCCACGTGAGAGGGGTCTGAATCTGTCAGGTATTATGTGGTGGTGTTTTGGCTGCTCTCGTCTAACTACTGTGCCTCTTTTTCAGGTGCTGGGGAATCTGGGAAAAGCACAATAGTAAAGCAGATGAAGTAAGTTACAGCTTCCTGATAACACTGCACATGACATTATGTCAAACTCCTTCGTCCTGTAAGAAAAGTTGACGCTATTCTACTACGTTGAGGAGAGACAGCTCCTCGCTCCTCCTTTCAGCTGCAGCCTTGTCAGAGTTTAATAACATGGGGAGAGCTGTGGTTACTGTGGGGCTCATCTTTGTGGAAATACTGTAAAGTGGGACCATCATTTCACTCGGCGTAGGCAGTGTAGGAAGCAACCTTTTGAATAACATGTTAAACAATGGCCACAGTGGCCCGCTGCAGCCTGGCAGGTCCTGAATAGACTCCCCCAGTTCCCACATTAGGCACGCTGCATGCTCACCGAAGCTCAAATTCCTGCACTAATGACAGTGTTGCATGAGATTTTTTTTGAATCTGTCAATCCTCCCACATTTGTCAAAGCCATTGTTCACACCGTCAAATATATATCTGAACTCTCAAAACCTCTTTGGATTTGTTTCTGTGTCAGAATCATTCATGAAGACGGCTACTCAGAAGAGGAGTGCAAGCAGTACAAAGTGGTGGTGTACAGCAACACCATCCAGTCCATCATGGCCATCATCAGGGCGATGGGCCGGTTAAAGATAGATTTTGGGGATGCTACGCGGGCGGTAAGTTAACTGCATCCAGTCTGCGTTAAACATGACTTTCAAAAAAAAAGCCACATCCTCATTCATGACAATGACAGCAATTATTGTCTTCCTTGCCAGGACGATGCCCGCCAGCTGTTTGTCCTGGCGAGCTCGGCGGAGGAAGGGGTGATGGCGGCAGAGCTGACCGGCGTGATTCAGAGACTGTGGAGCGATGCCGGAGTTCAGGCGTGCTTCGATCGATCACGAGAGTACCAGCTCAACGACTCCGCTGCATAGTGAGGACTCTATTCACTTCTCTACATACAGACCCACGACACTGACCCACCGAATGCCAACTGCAAGCATATTAAACGACTCAACTCACAGATGAATTCACAGGGATTCAAGGACAATCAAACAACGAACGATTTGTTGATTAATCAGTCAGTCAATCAACAGACAAATAATCAACATCTTCTCTGTTGAGGATTGGCTCAGTTTCATTTTCTAGACATTACTCAACCTAACAATTACTGAAAATTCCAGACGGAAATGAAACTGCTTCAACAATTTATAGGGAAGTTTGAAATTGCGTCATCCATCTTCCGACTATTAAACTGGCAGAAAACAGGTCTTGTGATCTTGTTTGCCTCTTCACTAGAAGGTGGACACGTTTGAGTCAGAGTAGTTTTCATGCTCGTAACGTTTCCACTGAAGCAAAAATGGGGGCAAGATGTGTCTTGTTCTTCACGGTCTTGTGTCAGCTTGTTGTACAGCTGATTGCATTCCTGAAATAAGAGAAAACATGGAGGGAGTAACTGACAAAGAGAAAATGTTTCTGTCAACTTCATGTTCATGTATCACTTCATTGGACAAAATGGTTTCAGATTATTATGATAGTCAACCACTGGATACAACTGTCTGATGAAGGTCAGTGGAAAAAATGCAAACAAAGTGATTTGAGCTAAATATAGTCCAGTCTTGTCGACATGGATAAAGCGTGGTGTTCTGTGTCTGTAGCGTTTATATCACACTCTCCCTGAAAGAAAGTAGCTCAAGGACGCTTTCTTTGTTTTGAAAACAGCCAAGCTGTCATGGTGCACTTTGTCCACACTGCGAGACAAGAGGAACCAGTGGAGTTAGTCTGTTTTTACTCAACCCACAAGGAGCCGGTGTTTATCATGCACCAAAATATGAGCCCATATTTAGTATCATTCTGTGGAGTCCTTAGATGTCTATCTGCAGAGCAACCCCACTCCACCAGACATAAGTGTCCAAAAAAGAGTCTCTTTGCATCATGTTGTCTTTTTTTGATTAAGAAAACTCGGATAAACTGATTTTACCACGTGGTGTTAAAATGTTGGGAGCTGCCTGTACTGCAACAGCAAATGTTCACTATGATGTGTGTATTTCTCTGGGATCGTCTTCATATACTCGCTTTTTGTCTCTCAGCTACCTGAATGACTTGGACAGGATCTGTCAGCCGAGCTACGTCCCGACTCAGCAGGATGTGCTACGTACACGTGTGAAGACCACTGGCATCGTGGAAACTCACTTCACCTTCAAAGATCTCTACTTCAAGTTAGTACAGCTGTAATTTATCTGCGCATGAAGGGCCCTGGCCTCAGGTGTGCCATAAAAATAACTTGCGAAGCTTTAAAGGCAGCATTTAGTGGTCTGCATTAACTTCCCCAACCCTCGTAGAGAGATTACCACTGGGGCAAGAATCAGTCAAGAACTAAATTCCGATGGACGAAGTGCTATTTGTTTTTTGACTTTTCTCCAGTCTTTGCTGTTTGTTTATTTTTATATTTTCTAATAAATACTGGATAGTTTTAGCTCTTCATATACAATTTGAATAAAGAAAGGTTTGTGGTCAGTAACTCCACACAAGCTTCTTATTTTACGAATGTGAGGTTGTTTTCCTTTTTCATTATCCAACTCATGAAAAATTAAAACACGACATGAAAGTAACAAAATCTTGATTTTACATGCGATAAGTTGCATGTGCAGTTTCTTGCCTTTTTTTCCTAATTGATACTGTATCCATGTCCATGTTGGCTATTCCTCAGCTTTCTGTTTGTCATAAGTTGTCATAACGCTCCCTTCATAATATTGAATAATTCTCAGATGATTACACTTGTATATTGATTGTATATTGATGTGCTGATTTTCGAGCCTCTTTTTTAACTCACAAATGTGGCATTCAGCCTAATACGACCCACCTTTTGTAGCAGTAAATGTGATTACATCTCTTCATTCCTTTTACATTATTTTATCATCTAGCTCCTGTACTTATAAATATTGGTGATTCATTAACTGTAATAGCCTCCCTGGCCTGCATGCGTAACCCCATTTTAAAAACCGCTCAGGATCTGCAAATGTGCAATCACTGAATTGGTGTTGTCTGTTAACAGCTCAGTGCAGATTCAGTTTGCCTCTGAGGGACTCAGGTGGAGACAGAGGCAGCCGACACAAACACGTGTGTGTTTGCGTGTGTGTGTGTGTTTGTGGTCTTGCCCTGGATTTACGAGGACACTCATCCTCATAAAACACTGGAATTAAATTGACATTACAATTTAAAATGAGCACATTCACTGTACATGTATTTATGCAGTTCCTGTGTGTGTGTGTGTGTGTGTGTGTGTGTGTGTGTGTGTGTGTCTCCAGGATGTTCGATGTCGGGGGTCAGCGCTCGGAGAGGAAGAAGTGGATCCATTGTTTTGAGGGAGTCACATCGATCATTTTCTGCGTAGCGCTCAGTGACTATGACCTTGTGTTGGC
Organism: Pholis gunnellus; assembly: GCF_910591455.1. Classification (NCBI taxonomy): domain Eukaryota; kingdom Metazoa; phylum Chordata; class Actinopteri; order Perciformes; family Pholidae; genus Pholis; species Pholis gunnellus. Next base: position 14,793,899 of record NC_136536.1, read on the forward strand.
TGAGGATGAGGAGATGGTAAGTGATGGATACACACACTGTGATTTAGGTTCACTTCTTGTATTTTAACATTTTAGTTAATACAGGAAAATCATAAGAGGAAAAGCACAGGTGTTACTAAGAGCATTAATAATGGCCCTGTTCTATTCAAAGGTCCGTTTAAGTTTTGACAGTGAGCCAGCTTTTATAGGTTTTACGTGCTGGCAAAGACACAACAGCACCTTTTCCATTAGGATTCAGCCACTAAAAGCCATGTAAAATATGTTTTTATTAGTCTGTATCGTTTACGATGCTCTTGGTACATGTGCTTTTTTATTTAAGTGCCTTTCAAATTGGAGTAGACACCAGGCCCAACTGGCACTAACCTGCACTAAGACGGGTTTTGGAGCGCACTCAAAGACCCTGAATCCAAAGCAGCTGGATGAAATTCAATTATCATTCCTTTTATTATTTTCACCTGTGTCAAAATGTCTTGTCTATGATAAAAAGGCCTATTATGGGTATCTGCTCTTTCCTCAGAACCGGATGCATGAGAGCATGAAGCTCTTCGACTCCATTTGCAACAACAAGTGGTTCACGCTGACCTCCATCATCCTCTTCCTCAACAAGAAGGACTTGTTTGAAGAGAAGATCGGCAGAAGTCCGCTCACTATCTGCTACCCCCAATACCCCGGTGAGACAAACCCGTGTATTAGCAATTTAGTTTTAACGTGATATATGTCAGATGTGATCAGATAATATCTTTGTATTTCTATCTGATGTATCTGAGCAATAACTTCTTGGAAATGTGTGATCCTGCTATCGATTTTTTAACCTGAATAAAGTACAATGGATCTCCTTTTGTTAGAGGATACTGTAGGATTTAGATTCTGCAGCAAAACCCAGTTTTAAGGTGGCAGTGTGCGTTGAATAAGCATTGAATGTAAAATGTATTTTTATTATGTGGATGCTTGAGCTAATGACATCTTGTTTTGCTTTAGTGTGTTTAATCCACAATGATAAGATTTGTGGAGCTGTCTTCCAGAGATCATATAGGATTGTTCCATGTAAATTATAACCAACTTCTTTTTATAAATTATCTTTTTAACTGCAGGTGGGAACTCATACGACGAGACTTCAGCTTATATCCAGTACCAGTTTGAAGACTTAAACAAGCGAAAGGACACCAAGGAGATCTACACCCACTTCACTTGTGCCACAGACACCAAGAATGTGCAGTTTGTGTTCGACGCTGTCACTGACGTCATCATCAAGATCAACCTGAGGGAGATCGGGCTCTACTAAAGCTTCAGGCCATGCAGGTCAGCACACTGACCGTCACCCACTGGACAGTTTATGCAGAACGCTGCAGAGATGTGGCAACGTGGTGTTGTTGTCAGAGCCAACAGTTAAGAATGTTAGCTTGTTGCATCACCGCAGAGACAACAGTCAACTCTCTTCTGGGATTACACTTGTGTGTCAGCATATCGGCTCCAGAGAGTGAAATAGCTTCATAATTATTGGAGGAATTGCAATAAAATTAGGATAAGACACTTATCAGACTACTTCATCACCTGAGTTTTCATGTAGTGCCGCTAACGTGTTTCAAATAGAGTGCTGCAGCAATGATTTATAAACCAGGAAATTAGTTAACATTTTTGCAACTTGGTTAACACACCGGAAGAGACTTTAACGTTTTGTTCTACGAAATAAAATGTCAATAAATATCCCTCTCCTGAATTTTGAAGCTTTTTTGCTAACAAGTGGCGATGACAGTCATCATGTCGACGAGTACACCTTTAGAGCCTCATTGTGTAAACTCACTCCAATGTGACCATGGTGCAGTGCATTTATAGCCTAACGTTAGCTTTTTATTTCTGCCTGTGCATTCACTCTTCAAAAAGTGGTGTTCATGGTGAAGATTATCTTGCTGAACACGTGTACATACATACAAACAATCACACCACATAATCAAGGCCATATGGTTGAATGCTATGGAAAAAGCTAGTAAGTGGACCCTAAATTAGGACAGACTACTATTTATCAGACTGCTTGATATTTGAATTATTGAGATCATAAACAAACAGCAGATTGCTAACACTTCACCTGAATTTAGAGAACTACAGCACAATATATCTACTTCAAGCCTTTTATACAGTCTTTGCCTCAAGCCTTTAAATCATTCAAACTCAAGTGTTCCCTTCTCCCCCCCCCCCCCCTGTGTTACCAGGGTCACTTTGTATAACCCATGAGCCAACATTCAGCATTTGTTAGCAATGCTTAGCTTTTTACGGATGTGTGCATGCAAGCTGACCATACATGTAGCTTAGCTACATAACCTTAGTTGATTAACATTTTAGACTGGATGAGTTAAGGAGATATTTGTGTGTGGATGTAAAAAATGCAAGCATGCTAATCATTAAAACACCAAACATGTTAACAGCTAAGTTTTAATGTCAGAACATTGGCATGTTTCACACCTGTTACCATGCTAACGTTGTGCATTTTTAGCATGTTAGCATTAGCATTCCGCTCAAAGTAGAGAGGCTGAAAAGTACAGCGTAGACTTATGAATGTTGTGCACAGTCTGTCTATAGTTAGTATAATTAGAAGTTTTCAGACAACAGATGTTTTGCTGTCTAAAGACCCCAAAAGCATGTCCATAAAATGTGTTTCATTATTGCCAGGCAGTTTTTGAATGAACATTTAAATGAAATGTTTGGGGGCATTGTATTCATATTAATTATGCATTTTTTTTTGTAGCCATCGGTATTAGTGATTTTTTCCCCCTTTACCTTGCAGATGTCAGGAGTAGAATCAGGACTTCTGGACTGGTATGTCTTGTCTGCAGAGGGAGTTACTTAAGGACTAAGCCGAAGGCCGCGCTGCATGCAGGACCTAAAATCCACAATTTGGGGACTTGATTCTACGATTATTTGTGTCTTAATAGACGTCATGATGCAGAGCACACTGGGAGAAAGGGATGAGTGGGGGAGGCTTGTGAAACAATCACTGTGAGAACTGTGGAGTCCTGTCATATTTAAGACCTGTGCATCAGTCGGGGGGGCTGGCAGGTAAAGCCCCTCTGATATCTCTGAGACATTTATAGTCTGTCATATGTACAAGGACCAAAACAGAGTGTATCAAACCCATCACTGCATTTCACAGTTTCACAGCGGATATGTAAATCCTGTTCACTTTTATTTCTGTTGCATCTTCTCCTAGCTTTAGTCTATATCTCAACATGGCTTTCATTGAATATTTGTTATATTTTAATTTTTGAGTTGCAGTTATTTAGTATTTCCACTTTTGGAGGTGTGAATGCATTGCAATAACTTATGTATGGAGAAGCAGTTTTGATGTATATAACGTAACATTTGGGGTCTGGGATTAGTTGGCAAGAGTGTAATGAAGTCAATGCAACATGGTTGTCTACATAGTTAGATATTAACTAGACAACATTGTATTGAACAATATTTTTTATACATGAGACACATCACTGCAAATCAATTTGTCAAGGAAGACTTGATTGTCCTGTGTTTTTTTTCTCCATAGGAGTTTTAATATGACTAATATAATACACTCAGTGGAGGTCAATATAGAATATCGGGGTTTTTTCAAGGTATTTTTTAATGCTATGGATATCAGTGAAGATGTATACAAACACATTAAACATAAAAAGTTTGAAATAGCCAGAAGCTGTATTTGTTTTCTTTGGCTGCAGCAATCCCATAATACTGAGGAAGTCTGTTGCTGATATACAGAATACTGTAGTGGAGCACCGTTTGGTTCAGGTCAGTCACTTAGATGAGAAATCCTGGTAGAAAACATTTCCGAATGTTTAACTCTAGCTTTCTGTGCTTTGCTGCAGTTATATTGGTTCGTTTTAGCGTCATTAAATGGTGGCACAAAGTTGTATTCCTTTCCTTCTATTTTAAAGGCTAAACCAGAATCTTACCACAGGCAACAGCAATCAGATGCTCCCCACTGGTCCAGATTCATAAAGTCTCACCTAGACCATGCAGGGAAGGAGGTCATGCAAATTGAAAATACTATTTTTAGACTTTAGACACATCTGTATGCTTGAGCTGAGGACTCAGTTTGTTCCAGCGGCTGCACACACCACAGCCCTCCAATATGTCCTCATTGTCCCACCTTGTATGTTGTCTCTGTAGAATAACGCTCCATCGCAACGGATTAATGACATGAGTTATCGCAGCGTATACTCAAACTGCTTTCAATCTCCAAGTCAACATGAGAACGTGAAGGGACAGATTCTTTAGCGCAACATACGTTTTGAGCCCCAAATCCTCAATTTGTTTCAGTTTCAGTTTAAAAAATGAGGCTGATTATATTCTATGTTTCTTTTTCTCAACAAATCCCATAAAAAGACTGAAACAGTGTGTCAGTCCTTCTCTCAGCCCATTAGTTCCTACTGAAGATGTACATCTTTAAAAACAGGTCACACATGTACAGTTTATTCTTTAAAAAGGTTCCGACATTTCCTAAAACAGCAAGGTACTGTAGTTCTGAGCAAATGTTACTCAAACAGGAGTGAAAAGTTGTTGGGAGGATGTTTTCGGCTGCAGATTACTACATGTTTGGTGTGCTATTTCTGGCTGCAGGACAATGTATGTGAGATTGAATCAAAATAAACTTTGTTTTAGGAGCAATAGTTTTCAGACAATATTGGAGTTTCATGGCTTGAGGAATAATCGTTGGATAAATTGATTGTTTTTGGTTTTCATGGGATTTGTTGACAATTAGAAAAATCTAAATTCTCCATTTGTTTTCGTGGTTGCTTGAGTTTCAAAATGTAATTTCTGGCTAAAAGGCCTGAGCAGTACATGTCCATGTCTTCCTGCAAGGGTAGCACTGCATCTTTTCACAGTTAAAATGTTGATGGATGGATGGAAATACTAATAAACCACACTGGTAAGAAGCTGGACAGATCTAACAGATTTTGCACTACTGGAGTTTGAATTAAAATACAAAACTGAGAATATGCAACATTAAATTTGGGAGCAAAAGAAGCTCGACTGGTCACTCAAATCTAACAAAGTAGTTAATCTTGTGAGCTCCAGACACTGATTGCACTCAGTTTTGTCCTCAAATTTCATGAATTTGTCCCAGCACAATCTTCCATTAAATCTCAAAGTGCAGATTAATTCCTGCTTTAATTAGTTTTCCTCTCTCAGTAGGTTTATTGTTAATGAACTTCAATACGCTGCCATTTCCCGTCTGACTAGAGGGAACAGCGGCATCGTCCCTTGAGCCTTTCATCAGTGTTGACAGCTCTGTTTCTCTAATTCGATATACATTATTCAGTGACTGACAGTTTGATTATGCTGCAAAGAAACAGAGACACAAGTGATGTTAATGCATCTTTATTTCATGCCTCTAAATTTCATAAGAAAGGACAAACTCAGTAGATTTTCATTCCCTTTTCATAATAAAGCATTATCCTTCTAGTGTTTCACGCTCTCTCATATAGATGTATCTTTCAAAATATATTGAATTACCTACTCTTATGTACAAAGTTTCTCTACCGTGTTTGACCTTCTGCAATTTATTTATCACATTAACTTGTCAAATGAATTGAATACATTAACACTATTTAGATTAGATACATGTACAATTTGGTTTGTCATCTGGATATACTGCAAGCACTGGGAATATCTGAGATATTTACTCTGCAACTTTTTACAGTTTAAATATCAAGACCACAGAGACTACTGTACTCAAAAACAAAAACAAGGTTGGAATGTTGCTATTCAAAATATTAATATTTCCCCCCGATTTTATTGTTTAATATTTTTTTTTTTTACAGAGATTATATCTTATTATTATTATATTGGTCTTAATTATAAATTCAACTCAAAACACAGTAGCGTTAGTCAAAAGGAAGCGACGAGGATCGGATGAGCAACTACTTCATCTTCATACCTTTAAACCAGCAGCGTCTGGTGTGAGAAAAATACTGTACTTCAGAAAACCTTGTAGAAAGCTGTATGTCCACAACAACAATATGGTGACTTGATGATTGTTTCATTATGCATTATGCATTATGTTGCAGGGATGTACTATTGGAGAAGGTAATGTGCTAGGAGCAGTCAAGGACCGGGACTTGGCTTGGAAGCGATGGCGTGAACACAACAAACACGATCTTCTGCGCTCCAACGCTACACAGTTAATGCCAATACGTGAGGGGTTCAGGTGGGAAAGGGAGTTCTGCAAAGAAGAGCAAAAACAACAAAATGAATCTCATACATGTTGAAATCACCTTAAATCATTTGTAAAACTCTTGGATCCGTCGTTAAATGGTATGCATTTTGCTCCATTCATAGCTACAGTATATAATTAGGTTGCAAAGTTGCTAAATTGTCTGGTTCGTGTTGGTTCATGTCATGGTCAGAAGTTGTTGCTTGGCAACACAGGACTGCATGATATGATTCGCTGTATGAGGGTTAAATTGAATCATCTGGGGTCTGCCTCATCTGGACCCTATTACTCTGTATCAACTTAGTCCCTGGGAGAGACGTGATGTGGTCACTGCTCACCTCTTTTCACTCTCGAGCTGCTTAGAAGAGACCGCAACTTTTAAGGTTTTCTTTGATGATGATGTCTGTCACAGCGTTGAACACAATCTCAACGTTCCTTGTGTCCGTGGCACAGGTCAGGTGGCAGTAGATTTCTTTCACACCCTTCTTCATGTTCAGTTCCAGGAACTGCAACTTGATGTAGTTGCTGGCGTCCTCGTACGAGTTGCAGCCTAAAGAGAGATGAAGGGTGTGAACATGGGATCGGATTTATGAGAATTTATGAGTTTTGTTGTGAAAAAGAACAAAAGTACCCTGATCTTTACATCAAGCACTCTGCATCTCTGTGTCGGTCAGCTGACATGACATGAGTTTGATATAATTGCTTGCATCACATAATTTAAGTGAGGGAGCAACACTGAAGCTCTCACTGTCTGCAGTTATAATCTCAATATTCCTTACTTGATCAATTTAGTTTTCCTTTATCATTTTTACCGATTGGTTTGCTTATCACACATTCTCCTGTTACAGTCTCAATCGAAGATGAAGGATTAATTGTTGGCAGCAGACTGTGATCCACTCTAACTGCATGCCTGACAGATTTAGTTTCCCTGTTCATCTAGCCTGATATCCTCACTGCTACGACAAGCTTTGCTCTGTCATAGCACAGTTTGCAGCAGGTATGGCTGACAAACCATTGACGCAGCATCAGTCTGTAGGTCTGTCTTACCATCATAGTCTGGGAAGCAGATGCTCAGGTGGACTTTCTTGATCTTTTCTTCAAAGAGATCCTTCTTGTTGAGGAAAAGCACGATGGAGGTCAGTGCAAAGAATCTGTGGTTGCAGATACTGTTGAAGAGATGGAGGGACTCGTGCATGCGGTTCTGAAAAGGTCAGAGACAAACAGGTTAAGTTTACTAGCCGACCTGTCTGTCGTCTCATGCTTTACGACCTGGTAGTGGAGTCTCAACTCACCACTTCGTCGTCCTCGACCAGCACCATGTCGTATGCACTGAGAGCTCCGCAAAAGATGATGCAGGTCACACCCTCGAAACAGTGGATCCACTTCTTTCTCTCTGACCTCTGGCCACCCACATCGAACATCCTGTTCACCACACAGAAAGTCATAAACAAACTTAGTCCCAGATATCTCGGTGCGGTCGTTTTTTGCAGGCGTCACAGACTTTAGTTTAGTGCCCCGTTGTGACTCACCTGAAGTACAACTCTTTGCAGGCAAACTGTTCTTCAATGATACCAGTTGTTTTGACTCGAGACCGCAGCACGTCCTGCTCAGTGGGGAGGTAATCTGGCTTGGAGATTCGGTCCATTTCATTGAGGTAGCTGATGATGGCAGAACAAACCGTACAGAAGTCAGGCCTCAGACAAACAAAATCACCTTTATCTATCAGCATTAAACCAGCTGCCTCTTCCGTTTTACATGTAATCCCTTAACTGTGTTAATCCCAGGAGTAGACATGAACTCACTAGCCAGCAGAGTCGTTCAGTTGGTACTCAGCAGCTCTGTCGAAGCCGGCCTGCACACTACTGTCTTTCCACAGCTTCATGATGACATCAGACAGCTCAGTAGGCATTGTGCCTTCTTCAATGGAGTCTGACAAGTTCTGCAGCTTCTGTGCCAACTCCTGTGGTTGAAAAGCACACAGAAAGATCCATCAGCACCGTCACAGTACTTTAACTACTTCATAGTACGATTTTATGTCAGTGGTAATGATTAACTCTGCAAGTTAATCAGGTCTACATCTTTGAAGTGTCATATGAGACCTGTGTAGCAGGCGAGGCAAAATCAATGCCCAGAACCTCCATGCCTCTGATGATAGCCAGAGTAGACTGCAGGATGTTGCCGTAGACGACTGCTCTGAACTCCATCTGTTCCTCTTTTGTGTAACCACCTTGATGCAGAATCCTGTACACAGATGAAAGTGTGTAGTAGCATAGGCCGACATTTGTAACAATAATCCTCTGCTAGGCTTAGCTGGTTGGTCATTTATATATCCCTAATATATAAAAGAAATGTTGTATTAAAAACCTTCATTTAATATAAATACCAGGATCTTGCAGATGTATGATTGGTTTGGATTTCCACATGTAAAAGTCCTGCAATATAGAAACAACCCACTGGACATCCACTGGCGCTTGTTCTCACAGCGCCACCCCGTGGTGTGTTTCTGACCTCACTCAGCTCTCATTGCCAGAGTGAAGCTAACAGCACAAAACAAGTGCTGACAAATCAGAGTAAGCGGATGTTTGCCCTATTGACCTTTTGTTTAAAGGCTTCACTGCAAGTAAAACAGTCAGAGATGAGGGAGCTTTGGCCTGCTGGCTGTATGCCTGACCGATGAGATTGAAAACACTTTCATTGCTAGACACTGACATGGTGTGGATTACACAAAAACAGATTGTATCAATTATTTAAATACTTACTTCATTTGCTTTACAATGGTGCTTTTCCCTGACTCACCAGCACCTGTAAGAGAGTGAAAAGATTAGCAACAACACACATAGCTGCTGTGTTTATCGTTGCCATTGAGTCGAAACACACTGTAAGCCGTATACAGCTATGAATGTGCTTTGACGATGCACGCAATTTAAAGAAGCAGTCTGCCCAGAGTAGACAAAAATGCTGTGACTTTGACCGAAAGTGCTATCTATCTGTTTTTAGTTTCAGGATGATTTTCTGTAGTTTGCAGATATCTGCCTTCATCACATGGGAGCAAAACTCAATGACATTCAGTTTGTACAATGCAAATAGTTATACTGGAGAAACCCATAAGTAACACATATCTTTATGGAAATCATGACAATGCTCTTCAAGAAAATCCATTATGAACAGTTTCACAAATATCTGTTTTTGTATTAAAGGTCCCCGGTCTATCTCCATGCAAATATATGTGTGTCATTATTAGACCATTCATTTAAAGTAGACCTTTACGTGGGCCTGAGTTCGCTTTAAAAACTCTTTCCCTTGTCTGAGCCAAATGTAAAAAAGTAATGCAAAACTCATACAATTGATAAAAAACAGGCACAGAAAGATGCTCTATAACATGCACGTTCGGCAGAGCAAACAGACAAAATATATTTGTAGCGCATTTAACAAACAAAATCAGCTACGGTTGAGAAAAATGCAGTTTAAGGGGATAAAAGCAAGACAAGACAATGTTGTCGGAGGGAGTGGAGAGGACAGATTTTTTTATGTGTGCATTCATTGCTGATCTTTTCAGCTGGTCTGTGAAATGATGGTGATCATGAAGTTGTCTGAAGTGTTCTGGCTCCCAGTTTCATGTGATGCCTTGTGACGGTTTAAAACAGGACACTAAACTGGCTAAAGGCTCCGCCAACAAGAACAACATAATCTCCTTGCCGCACAAAAACAAAGCTCTTGCCTTTTTTGTCTGGCTAAGCTATAATGTAGTCTAAATTGGTCTTCTGTAAGCAATTCGTGTCAGATTATCAGAAGATTTTTGTACACTGAACACTCATTCTGTAACAAATGCCACTAAGCTCCAGTGTGTTGGCAGACATCTCTAAACTTAAGCAAATCACACTGAAACTGAATGAGGCAATCCAGAGAGGACAGGAAACATGTAGTGAAATGTAGCTTGTGCATACATTGTACATTGATGCATAATGTAAACTGTGCAGTTATGTACAATTCAAGTCACAGTTGGGTGTGCGAGCTAAAGATTGCAGGCAGATCAGGCTCTCTGCAGCACTGTAAGCTATCTCGTATCACAGAGCAACCTAAGCTGGCTCTCTGCTCTCACCGAAGCCACGTTGAGCTCAATACCACATCCGAACCTTTCAGGGAAAAACTATTTTACCCCACTGGCAGTCATTTACTCCCTGATCTTTGTGATCAGGTAGTAAAGGCGACACTGTGACAGTATAAGACTGGTTTTCATCAGCTGTGACGATTTAGTTAAGAGCGCCTTTATCCTCTCTGAGTCATTCTTTCACCTTGTGTTCATTAGGGAATGTGCCGTTAGGCTTTGCAGTGACATTAAATCTGGGCTTTAGTTAATTAACTAAAAAGGGTGCAGATTTTGCAGACACACTTTTTCTCAGTTCCAAGTAACTAACTATATTTAGGTTTCTTTGTTATACCCTCTTGATGAAGCTCTTTGCAAAAGCTATTTTTATGTATCGTAAATATTCAAGTTTATTAAGAAATCTTCACTTGTAAATATTTCACTTGTTAGCACACCGTCACACAAGGGACTAACAGCAAACGTAAATAAAAACAGCTTTTTCTGGGTCCATTCTCAATGTCCATCAGAGCCCAGCAGATGACACTCTTGTAATCTTTATCTACTCAGTTCCTACTGTCTGACCTCTAACACTATACTGCTGGAGAAGCAGCTCCTCTGTGAATCTAAAGGAAGTAAATATTAAGTCTCTGAATAGTGTTTCAGACGCACAGATTACTTTCTGAAAGAATAATGCAATGTTGTGAAAATAAAACCACCAATATTTTTTCTACTACTGTTTTTTTAATCATGTTTGTTTAACACTGTGTCCTCGACTTTCATCATTTATATAACATTGGTGGCAATAAAACACTTTTTATATTGTGCAGGTTGAGGGATCAACAAAGACTTCACCAAGTGGATCTGCGCTAAACCAGTTAGCTAATCGGATTGACATATCACAGCTGGCCTGTGATTCATTTAGACCAAAGGCTATGATGGTTTTAAGCACCAATGTCCTAATAGCTGTTCTTGATTTGTAGACGCAGGGGGTAAAAATCTAAGTACCTTTTGCTTCTACTTTTTTTTAAATTGTATGTATTTGTTGAATATTTAAAAAGAAGAACATGTAGGTTCTGCAAATTCTTAAAAGAAGCTCACCATAATAGTAAAAACACAACTTAAAAACAGCTGACCAAGTTCTCAAGTCTCTACAGTATTTATATTATAAGTATAAACATAAGTAGTTAACGTGAAAGTCAATTCCTAATGTTTAGTTTTTAGTATACTTTGAAATCTGGTGTCTAAATTATTCCAAAGTGCTGTATTGAGTTTCATCTCAGATCTTTGTGTTAGCTGCTCATCCTGCAAACGTCTCTCTCATATCTCCCTCATAATTACCTCTCAAGCTTAAACAGTCCTCCCCTTTTTTTTTAATAAACTAATGTAGAGTTTAATTCAGAAACAAATCCTCTGAGCATACTTTATCTTACATCTAACTAAGCAGTGAACATTTGTCTCAGAGAAGTTTGAAGCACCTCAGATGGCTCTTATCCCAGATTTGAAGAATATGCAGCAAATGAGTCAATAAACTTAGAGTGAATTATCATTAGCTTATGAATACATTATTATGAATTGCATTTTATAATTTATCAGTTACACCTGCTGGTTGTTGGCTGACTGCAAGACTACTGTTCTACTTTGCAGACAGAACGCTTTGTTAAAAAAGAGAGAAAAAAGTTAAAAATCAGAATTAATTAAGCACTGAATGTATTGAAGTGAAGCCCCTTCAGTCTGAGCACTTTGCATCACTTCCAGTCTGGGACAAAACACACAACTTCCAACAAGCCTATTCATAAGTGCACTTACCAAGCAGTAATAGCTTGACTGTTTTAGAGTCCTTATCAGCATCTTCTTGGAGTTGCTTTTCCAACTCCTTAGACTTTTTGTCCTCGGCGCTTGCTCCCGCACCCATGGCTTCTTCCTCCAGAAACTCAAGATCCTCAAGGATGGAAATTTTGACGGTTCACTGTGAGCTGTAGAGCAGAGAATCTGGTGCAACACTAATCGTGCTGAGAGGCGATTTCCGAGAGGATAGGGGATTGAGAGGGAGGTGCTTGAGCTTTCTTGGCCTCTTTCGATAAGGTGATCAGAGAGACTGTCCAAAAGTTCAAATCAATTCAGCAGCTCTGTCCAGCAGATATCCTCCCTTTAATTCCCTCTGCTTAAACCCCGGACTTAGAAGGTGCCTCTTCCTGATTGGCCAGTCAATCCAATTATCGAAACAAGGGCAATAGTGAATGATGTAAAGAAAAGGAGAAAAATAAACTCACCCACATACTTGGACTCAGTGAGAATCTTCTCAATGACTGATCTCATCAGTCATTGAGAAGATTTGTCCATATACATATGTACAAAATGAGTCTATGGGTGTGAAAGTACACTATATAACTCTATATATAACTGTTTCTACGGCTGTGGTATGTGCACATTAGGAAAACAATATAAACTGTATTTCCTGTCATCATAGAGCCTCATATATTTGTTGGGGTAACCATTTTGAAACATTTAGACTTGACTGGGAGCAAGACGTCCATTTATATCAATGTGTGGTTTGCAGGCAGTGTGCATACATTTGATCCATGCTGTATGTCCTGTCGGACTTTTAACTTCAGTGTCAGTCACGTGGACAAAGCAGGGAGGCATTAACCTCTCCTAAACGTCTTATAGTTAAGACGTTTAAATCCCAGGTGGTGTGGTGCCTGCTAAATAAAGCAACTGACGGTGCTCTTTGCTGTTTAGTGGGGTCTCAGCAATAACATGACCTAACTATGTTTCCCAAGTTACATCCAACATAACTGAAACTATCTAAATAACATATTAGTGTTTTCTTTCAGCCAGAGCAGACACTTTTAAGACAGTAGGTGGGATGTTACGTGCATTAAGCTTGTTGTTGCACGATTGGAGCAGCTGATCGGTGAGCAGGTCAGCCCTGTGACACTGATGGGTGGAGGTCAGTGGGCCTGGTCTTGAGGGCTGCTACCGCCCTGCGTGTTAGAGGACATTCATTGACATACTATATTGCTGATGTATATTCCCCCCCCCCCCCCCCCAAAAAAAGCACATCAGAAACCAGCAGGGTGTTTACAAAATGTTGTTTGGTTTAATTTATTACCTTTCATGTCCCATTGCTTTTTAGTGAAGCGTTTTAATTTATCTTTTACTTTACGTTCTTTTGACATTTGACATTTTAGAGGTGTGATCAAAGCATAAATCAGTTTTGGTTGCTGAATGTTTAAAACCTTTGTATTTGATGGAGGTAAAGTTCTGGATGGATGTTTGGATAGTTTGATACCAGTGTCCTGGTCCTGAATAGACTCGTTAAAACCTATTTTAATGTAGCCTGTAATAGAGTGCTGCAGGGATGAGGTATTTTTGTAGGCCAACCTGGTAAGTTAGCATCATTTGTGATTTTTATTTTCATTGGATTTTGGATTATTGCAGAAAATAAACCCTGTGGCAGATACAAGACATCTACAGTAGATTCTTGTCTGCGTTTAGATATTCTTCAACACGCTGCTGCACAAACTGGCAAATTAATCAGGAACATGCAATTTTACTTTTACATTTAATGCAAAAATTCTTTATGGCTTTAATATTTGGAGATAATATTAATTTGTAATTGTTTTGTGACTACACACATGTTTCGATAGAAATATCTGCTATTCATAGATTTGTTGAATTGATGTTATTAATCTTCTAATTTTTTGTGTTTAATGTGTCGTGATGATTATGGCTAAAATGATCTACATCAGCTGCAGCTGTTTGAATGCACAGTCATCTACATCATCACGCCATAAAGCTTTTTATGCCTCCGCGCCGGCAACAACCATGGCCAAAGGGATTATGTTTTTGGTTTGTCCGTCCATCTGTACGTCCGTCCGACGTGTTCTCGTAAACACCATTTGTGCAATCCAATACCCATACTACCATATTAATATGCCAGAAAACGATTTAGTATGTCCCAATACATACTATTTAAAATGCAGCATGCTAAAAATAGCAGGATGTCCTCCTGCATCCGGTCACATTTTGCAGTATGTAAGCAGTATGTATTTCTGGACATTCTGATCCACAACCCTCTATGCAGCGGAGATATGAGCAAGAGGGTCAAAGTTGAAGCTGCACTGTTATGACTAAGTATATGTCCCAAGTGAATGCATGCTGCATGCAACAGTGCTTACTTTGTAAAGGCAGCTGCACGATGAAATGAAAGCAAAAACATCAAGAGAGGGAATTTCTTCAAATTGTACAAACGTCTACCTGGACTCAAGGTTGAACCGATTTAGTGTTTAGAAAAGCATGTTTTTGGCCATAACTCAAGAATTAAAATTCAATGCTTATGACAATTTAACACAAATGTCTAATAGGATAAAATGATGAAGTGATGAAGTGATGACATTTTGGACTGACATGCCATGTAAACTTGACATTGGCATTCAACCACAAGGCGGTAATTCTAGTTTATCAAGTGAAATCTGATGAACTAGAGGTGAATTACTGTATTTAAAAAAAGCCTTTTGTAAACTTTGCACATATTGTTCCCGCGTGTTTCTAACTTTCTCTGCACGTTTATTGTAGGAGGAGCAGGTTTAAGAGAAGTTGGATCAGACATCAGTGACATCAGGGTCAAACAGGCTCAGCGGGCAGCTAAAGGATTGACAGACTGGGATCTCTGAAGCAGGAAAAGTGTGACATGTGAATGAAGGTGACAACAGAAACAGTGATTACATGAAGTTTCACTCTGGCTTTGTTTCCTGTTTTAAACTAAGTTCAACCTTACAGGCATTAATATACTTGTTTTTCGTTTTTTCTAATGAGTCTGTTGTCATATTTTAACAGCCGCACAAATATAAAAGAAAACAACTCTAATCATTGACTCCAATCACTTTTTAAATGTAGATATTGTATAATCGATGCATCAAAAAAAGGAAATCCCACTTTCCCTTTCATACTGCCTCACTTGCACCATGTCAGAGTCCAGTTCTGTGTTGAGATACTGAGCACTTAGCTCACGTCACTCTGCCTAAGCATGTAGTGCTAATTGCCTGGGGCAGGGTGTTTCGGGTCTAAATCCTTGAATGCTTCCAAGCAGGCTAATCGCAGTAGCACATCTAGTGATGGTGGCCAATCTCATTAGGAGGAGGATGGCCTAGCCCTGCTTTGTGCTCAGTCCCTACGTCTCTGATCTGTTGACAAGATTACACACAGAGCCACAGATCAACCAGAGATGCAGGGGCTTAATGCATCGTCTTTTTGGGTGGAGGGTGCAGGGAAACTGAACATGTAGGACTTGTGTTTTTGGCGACATACTACAACACATCACGGTGCAGAAAGGATGGATAAGGATCCTATATTTATTTGTCAAAGTAGGTCAAGCTGGAGGCTCATTGATGCTTCATCCACAACATTAGTAAAACACCAACACTCTCATGATCACAGTGAGCCTTTTGCCATTCAATGCATCATCAAACACCTCATATTACAGCCATAAATACACAAGAAATAGCTAATTCTCCTGCTTAAATTTGGGACTTCACTGAGGTCGAAATGTAGAGCCTCTCAGATGGATCATCTTTACATCCTCAGTGTGACGTGTGGTGTTGCTTTGTAATTCCTCGGCAGACTCCATTACAGGAGATCCCGTCCCACTGATGAGCTCATGTGGTTTTACTCTCCATGCTTTTTAATAAGTCTGCCAAATAAATGAGTGTACTCACTCTGATGACGCATAGGGGAAGCTTGGAGACCTCATACTGTAGCAAGATGTGATACTCGCTGTTAATCCTCTTACACAATACGTCTTGTGAATCCATCTTATAGCTACCATTAACTCTGTAGAATTAAGGATTACATCATTTTTTTTTTTAAGATTTTATTTGCATCCAAACAGTAAAAGATTTTGAGTATTTTTATTAGATTTCTTTCTGTGATTTCAATTATGAAATATAGAGATAAATGAACACTATGGTATTTATGCATGTACGATTATTTTTGAAAGATCTTTGTATGTATTTCTGAGCTAAAATCATTTAAAGTATTTTTCTTTGATTTCATTTTAAATCATTAAATGGTTTATTTTCTATTTTTGTTGGTTTGCAGAGTTTAATTGAATTTTCTCAGTATTTCTGATTGAAAAATTCAAAAAGAAGAGACAAATAGCAAAAGAGTGGCAAAATGTCAAGCTCCAGAATCAAAATAATATACATATATAAACAAAAGAAAATAAATGCTATTCAGCGCAGCACAGCAGAAACAGAATGACGATTGCTCTTTTCACACGGTCTGAATCCAACGTCCTTTGTTCTTTCGTTCAGTTTACATCCGCCTTTGTTCCTCCCACAACCCCAAAACTTCTCCAAATGTTTCTGTGTTAATGTCCGGTAACTGATTGGCCACCTACTGTATGCACAGGGTTTTCATGCAGTTTGCACAGTGCATGCTGGGACACTTAGAACATAATCCAAATTCTCTCTTAATGCTTTCTCAATGGCATGCATGTATGTATAGATGCATGTATAGATGTGTCTTTGCCATAGGAGGAAGCTGTGTGTCCAAGGTCAACGTTTATTTTCCTGAAGAGGAATTAACCACAGACAGATTAACTTTAGAGGAAACGAGTGAAAAGAAGTCAGAGCGCACAAGAGTGGAGTTAATGTGATTTTGTTAACGAATTCAATACATTAGACTCCTTATCCTCATTCATCCGTTCACTTCTGTTATTACTATCTGATACAGCAAACACTTTGACTGTCTTGAGCTGTCTGCAGCTCTCAATCACAGTCAACTGTGCACTCACACATCCATCTCCATCTACTCTGAAATGTTGTCAGGGAAGAAGAAGACGTCACATTACCCGTTGTGTCATCAGCTTCATCTCTCCTGCAAAACACCACAATATCTGGATTCCTCAACATCGTTTACTTTGGACCTATTCCCACTCATTCACCATGATCTTCATCTTTATAAACATTAACCGGTACAATAAGAAACAGATTACGGGTTAAAAATCTCATATTTGTCTTCTGTCCCAAGATGGTCAACTAAAATCTGCCACAGGTTTCTTTTTGTTTTATAATCACCCATCTTTAAAAACTCATCATAAATGAAGACCACATGGATGGACATTAGCTAATGCTACTGCTGCGTTATTAAACATTAAACAATATAGTTATATTCTATTAGACACCATGTTTACATTTTGGGTATGAACCAAACATAGACCATCTTTCCTTCTATATAATGAATGACTTGTGCTGAGCCTCATGACTATTACACTGACACTCGTGGCCTGTTTTGAAAAATAAAAACAACTAAATCATTCCTAGAATATAGTATAATTCTGAGGCTATATACTATGTGCCCTTTCAAGGTCCATCATTTTAATTAAAATGTGTCTTTGGCGATTTAAACATGTTCTACCATTTTAATGGTGTCACTGAGCAGCTTTTCTCTCACTCACATTCACAGACTGCAGTAAAATGAAGTGCTGCAGTCTGTGTCACTACTTCCATATAAATACCACAAGAGGGCGCTGGCTCCACATTGCACACATTGAAACGTGAAGGATTATAAACGGTCACTGTTTTGCACTTATATGTGTTTTTCAGCCAGGAGGTGACTCTGATATATTGATCCTTCAGGTGATTATGTCAGGACTGAATAGACGTCGGGTTTCCATCATCCTGTCATATTTTACTGTGAGCTCCTCCTGGTCTGTATTTACAAAGGCAGTGTGACGTAAAACCCATAAATCCTGCAGAGAGGAAAGACGGATGTTAGACTGATTTGTGCTCTCATCTGCATGTCTCTCTGGAATATAAATGGTTTTCTAAGAATACTTTGCACCGCAGGCTACTCTGTCACTACTGTCCTCTCTCATCACACTGCCTCTCCTCTCACAGGCCTGTGAGAAGTCACAACAATCAAATGATTGAGCATCATTCAGGGCCATCCCAACAGAAGAGGTGGAACAAAAGGGTGATCTTCAAGTGTAATTTTATCATACATTTAGTATAATTAGAGCTGATATAAGTGGATTAATCAATTAGTTGACTTGGTTGCATTTGGACTGTTGGTTAGACCCCAAAAAAGCAATTTGAAGACGTTTAAAGCCCATCCTGGCTTGTTGTTGCTTTGATTATGAAGTATTTTCACATTTGTCTGACATTTTACAGAACATTTTTTAAACAATAATGAAAATAGTTCTCAGTTGACCCCCTGAAACTAATAAATACATGAGAAATAAAACTTAAAAAGTGTGTCAAAAAATGATATAGTGAAACTATGAAATTCTCAAGTGTTGTCACATTCCTTTGTAGCATTTTATTTTCCTATGAATCTTTCTATAAACACAACTTTTCTCCCCATTGATTTGCTCATGATTTGTGGTTGTCATAGCAACAGCAGAACTGCAGACTGCCTGCAAGTGTGTTTTGTACCCGGTGTGTGTGTGTGTGTGTGTGTGTGTGTGTGTGTGTGTGTGTGTGTGTGTGTGTGTGTGTGTGTGTGTTATTGCGTGGCAGGGGGGAAGCCGAGCCCCTCCATCCCGCCCCTCAGCCTCCATCAGTGCTGCAGCTCAGGCACGAGAGCCTTTTGGAGGGGGCGGGGTCTGTTTCGCTGCAGAGGGATGCACTGCAGCCCCACACTGGACCAACCAGTCTGGAAATCCCTACTCACAGGCACGTAGCACACACACACACACACACATACACACATTTAAATACACACACGTATGCTGACTGCAATCAAACCCCCTCAAGCTCCCAGCATCTGCGCTACATCTCCTCCCTCTCCTCTCTTTTCTCCTCCTTAGCTCTCCGACGCTCGGTCCTCCGCAGCTCTGACTCACTCGGCTCTCCTTTTCCCATCACTGCCAAGCTGAACCACACAACCTGGGATCATGTCCTCCAACCTGCCCCCAGGGACCGCCACCGGGGCTAAAAACAAGCCCCTCTCCCCGTTTCGGAAGCGGGGCAGCCTGCAGTATGCAGCCGGCACAGGTGAGTGGAGGTTGCATGGAGATGGAGAAGGAGGACGGTTTGAATGTGTCGGTCCAGTAACAGAGGAGCAGTCTCACATGAACTGAGCCTGAGGTACTGTGGCTCTGGACTGTCCTTTTTATGTGATTTCTGACTTTTTGAACCATTATATTATTATATATTATACATTATACTTTGATTTATGATCATTTATCAAAGAAACAAAGCACTCATCAGAGGAGACCAGTGTGCAATACTTTTTCTCTGCGAGTAGTTTTGGGGAAATGCAAACCTGTTGATGAAGGAGGTGTAGCCGGGGATCCTCTCTGTGGAGGATTTCGGCATTTATACCCTGCAGGTTCATGTCAGTGTGCTTTCTTACAGCTTTTCTTTTCATCCCTTTTTCTCTGGCTGATTTTTATAAGGGACACAACATGCATACAAGCATTCTCTAGCACCAGCCAGAGGTTAATTTACAGTAGGATCAGCCAGTGCTGTATGAAACCACTCTGACGTTGCTGAAATGTTGCTTAACTCGTTGTTGTGAGGGGAAAACTGATTTTGTCAGTTTTCATGTTTTAACTTAAATGATTACATGGTCCTTCGTGTGTTGGGGACCCTTTTGGCTTGTGACGTCCTTTCCAAACATGTTTCCAAACAAGATGAGAAAATGTACCTGAGAATACTTTGTTATTATTAATGCGTTGCTTAGACAAATATGATGACATGTGTCTTTCATGTAGCCTGATGGCAGTATGTGGCCTAGATAGAATATATAGGTTGGTACCTCAGGACTTGATCCCCGCTGAATGAGAGGATTAGCCTCCACTCTGATGTAGGCACACGCCGGTCAGCCTTTCATCCAAACTACAAAGAGTGTAGAATGACCATATGGCAGACATTACCCTCCCTCTGTTCATTCTGTGTCGTCTCCTAATCCAAACTAATTTTCTACAATATGTAAAAAGAGACACGTATGACAGACAGTGACATGCTGTGACATTACGATGACTGTCAACGTGGTCAGAGATTGATTTGAAGCCCTGACAATAAATACAACAGCTGGAAGTCAAAGTGATTTACCAACCCCTGCAGTGAGGATGCTCTCTATGACTACCCTCATTTATAGCTCGTAGCTGTCAGTGGCTGTTACAGAATTTGTTACGGAGGAGTAAACAGTCACTGAACTGATGAGAGGCCGTCTTAGCTTTTATATTTGACAGTCGGATTTATTTTTCTGTTTTATAGTCGTAGAGTGCTTTGCAGAGATTCTTCCTCTGGGGTTTGATTTAGAAAGACTCTCCAGAAGCACATTTAAGATTTTATGTTGTTAAAGCATCCAGGGAGCCATCTGAGTAGGCAAAGACGACATTTAGGCGACTCATCATCTTTTGTTTTTCAAAAGGGGACTAATCTAGTTTTGGTAACATTATACAGTACAGTCTGCGTAAATAGTAATCCGTGCAGTGAAAACAGGCTGCAGATTCACTATCATTTAACTGAATTTTGATGGACTATTTGAATAATTGCTAGTGTCTTTTATTTAAATGTCTTTTATTTAAATGCTTAATGAAAACTCCATAAAGTGATCGTTGTTATTGAATCTGCTGCAGTCGCTCATAACAGGATCATAAAGGATTTATCGTCAGAAACTTTAATTTCACTCGTTTAATGATTGTCTAAATCGACACTTAGCATCCCGGAGGAGCTTTGTCTTGTGGATCCTGAACTTTTGATCCAATCTAACGGGCCAATCAATCAGCGCAGCAGAGTGGAATAGACCTGGAAGGCTGCAGCTCATCTAATCAGCATCAAATGAGTTTGAATCACTCACATCTAACCTTTCTTTTATGGACCCGCTAAACAAATACTGTTGTCTATCAGACAGCCCTTTGCTCTGTTTTGCTGTTATTGTGTGAAGAGCTGAGGCGAAGTGTTGTTTTGGTGTTGTCCATATTTAGACATTATTGCAGGTTTTGTGGAACTCTGCAGAGAACGGCAGTGTGTGAATCACTTCTCTGGCTGTGAAAAAGGTAGTTCTGAGATTAGAGTGCCACCCACTCACCAGTCAGCCTGTTCTGTGCCTCGTGCTGTTTTACACTTGTTGAGCTACTTAAATAAAGAAGAACGTAGCAAGATATGTTCTTACTAATGAAAGCTTTGCACAGTAAGTGACATAAACAGTCATTATCTTCAGCAAAGGCAAATACACACACTCTCTTGGAAACTATAATTGTAATAATCATAAACTTTATTATATAGCACTATAGTATTTAACAGATATAAAAAACAGATGGATTTATAATATCAATGACAATGACATTATGACTACTCACAGGAGCACAAAATAAATGATAAATAATAGTTCACAAGAGTAAAATATATATTAAATAACTTGTTTCTTTGTTAAATAAGGGTTTTCCCATATCCAGGACAGCCGCTTTACTCAAGTGATTGTAGAAAAATACTCCATTAGTAAAAGCACAAAAGTTCTATACTCTGAAAAGTATGCTGATTATGCAACAGAAGGGCTCCTGCCAGTGTTATATATTATCATATCTTAAATTGTTATTACTGATAAGTTAATGTGTGAACGCCATTTTTAATGTTGTACCAATGCATCATAACCTGCAAGGTAACAAGTAATTATGGCTGTCAGAAAATTATAGCGGGGTAATGAGTTCAATTTTTGATAAAAGTATAGAAGTACTTTCCACCTCTGCAGGAAAGCAATACTACAATAACATAAAAGAGGAAAAACTATGATTTACTACACCTGGCCGTTAGTCAGAATGATCATGTATACAGTACATGAGGTTCACGATGGACCTTTGAACACATTGTACTTCGCCCACATCTTGTTCACGCCGCCTTTGGTTGTGGCACATGCTTGTCATCGTTTTGTGTCCACACATGTCGGGGTCTGTGTCAGAAACAAATACTGTAATTACAGGAGAGAGACCCTGTAGGTTAAATGTTAAGCCTTGTCTCTCCCCTCAGTAACGCAATCTGTACAAACAATGATTGACCGAGCCCTGGGACTCCCACCCCAACACACCTTCATCTGATAACCTTTAGTGAGTCACTCCTCGTGTGCCTACTGTTGTTTAGTTGTCTGTGTCTCATAAGAACCAACATCTGTCCTGTGAGAGGTCTCGTGGACTTGTGCCCTGTGGGTGGGACCACCTCTTATTGTATTCATACGGTTTGCAACACATCGACGTGTGGAGAGCCGGAATCTTGTTTGAAAGGTACTGTGCATGCTGCTGTTGACATGATATGACATTAAAGAAAATATGTAGTGACTGAAATATTGTAGAGTTTTGTCTCTTGGCTTAAAGAGATAGACATCTACTTATGTAGAGTAAGTATTTATATTTGGTCCTACTTAAAATTTCTATTCACCAGATCTCAAAGGGAAACTTTTGAATACATTCATCTTAGAGTCATAGTTATAGCTTCTTTTCAGATAACTTTTTTAAAGCTACAATGATTAGTCGATTAATTTATTAGTCGATTAATTGATTAGTTGATTGACATCAAATTAATCTGCAGCTTTTTTAAAAATCAACTAATCGTTTTAATCATTTTTAAGCAAAAATACCAAATATTAGCTGGTTCCAAATATGAAGATTTGCTGCTTTATCATCTTGTGTGACAATTAACTATTTTTAGCCTTTGGGCTGTTGGTCAGAAGAAGAAAAAAACAAGCAAATTGAAGACATCAGTTTTCTTGAAATGTTTTTTTAATAGACTGATGCATCGCTATAGATGAAAATGCAATGACTTTTAGGTTGGGTGGATTCATGCTTTGCAAGCATCTAGAGTTAAATTTGTGACACGCTTATGTTGGTTTGTGTGTGATGCAGCATTGGCCCACCAGAGGGAGCCGAGTCTGAATATACGGAGCTGCCCTGATGAGTCAATAAACCGCAATCTTGTTTATTGTGCTCCTCTTGAGGCCTCATCAATTTGATTCGATCTCGTGAAAGCTATTTTGGCTTTAAGTGCCTTTCGAGGTTCAGCAGTGATTTGCCTGACGTCGGATTGCGTTTGGCTTTCTGTAGCACTCTGTGTCTTTTTCTGTCCAGTTTGTCAGCAGTGCTTTCAAACTGGATTAATCCAGTTTGTCAGCAGCTCGCGATGAGCTTGAAAGGAGGAGAAACATGTGTTTTACTTGCGGTATATGAAGTTCTGACTGGTCCGTTTGTATGTATGATACTGTATTGAGTTGTATGGAAATTCTGATTGGATGCTCAGGGTCCTAGAATAGAGCAAAGTGCATTATATTTGGTTTGAACAGCTTCAGAAATGATAGTTTAAAGGATAAGAAGGGCAATATTCTCTATATTTTCCCTATTGTCAACAAATCTCATCAAATTAATTGATCTGGGATTTCCAAAGCCTGCAGAGCTTTTTCCTCTGTCTCATAGAGCTCAATTGCTGTCCAACAACTATTAAAAACACATCGAAGAACCACACTGGGAACATGGGAACTGTAGTTTATTTTGACTAAATCACATACACGGTCCACTGCTGTTAATAGTCACTGGTGCACTGAAAATAGTCCCCAACAAATTCACTATTATATCTGTTTGAGCAACTTTTTCTAGAGACTACATAAACCCTAAATTATTTAGTGTTTTTAAAAAGGAAAAAATATATTTGTGATAAACTTTTTAAGATGTACCTCTTTACCACGAGCATGGTAGAGACAACAATAACAAATATATAGGCTGTTGGAAGTTTTTATCCAGATCTTAACAGCAATTAATGTGCAGTCTGGTAAACGCTTGAAACCTTTTTCATTCCATATTTTTGCAATTAAAGCGGGCAGCTGTTATCCAGAGCACAGTGTAGAATAATAAGAGGAGAGATATGACCGCAGAGAAGCTTGCACACTGCAGACACAATGACAGATGTCACAAACGTCTCTCATTCTGCGTCATGAAATTGCATCGTTTTAATGAATTATGAATGTGTTATTTCAGCAGTTTTAGCATACACACGGCTCTGTGTTTATAGCATGAGAAAGTATGTTCCAGAAATTACTGCTGCAACCATAATGAGCACAACGTGCTGGCCCTTTAATTTCACTCATGTGAGAGGACATGGAGGCAAGGTCTCTTTTATTAAATGTTCATCTCCCTCAGACTGCTGCTATTCAGCTGGCAAAAAAAAAAGACCATGACATCTCAAACCTTACCGCTGAGGCAGCACCATTTTATTCACACAGACGACACAAACATCCCGAACACATGGTCCTCTCAGCAAAACACAGCACAGAGGACAAAGTAGAGGACAGCGGGGGTGTTGTTGGGGAAACTCACAGCAGTAGGACCCACATCCTCCAGTGATGTACGTCTCCCCCCCCCTGCCTCCTCTCCCTCCTGTGGTACGTTCCAGATACATGTCAGAGGCATTTAAATGAGGAGGATCAGCTCCAGAGGAAGCTCGTGCAGCGACAGCTGGCCTGAACCAGGAGGCAGACAGAGCAGAGGGGGGTCACTCACTGGGATGTGAGGGGGAGTTCATGGACTTGCTGGACCAGCTCTTTGTATGTATGATAGGGACAGATTAAGGGAATAGAGGAGATGACTCTGACTCTGTGAGAGCATGTTTATGTGTGAGCGTATGTGTGTTTTTTATGAAGTGTTTGAAGTGTTTCTTTCTTGTTATCCATCTCCATCCTTCCCTCCCGTCATGTTTAACCCATCTTGAAGTGACAGCAGACGCCATCCTGGGCCATTTGCTATTTAGCATGCTCCATCTCTCTGTCTCTCTCTCTCCTCTCCTCTCCTGGCCCTGATAGCTGCTGGTTAACTCCGGCTCTGAGGAGACAGGTACGCTCCACTACCCTCGTCCTGTGCAAAAGCACAAATAACGCTCTTCCCCTCTAACCCTCCCCCCTTTTTCCTTTCCCTCTTTCACACTCACTACCACACTCCTCTGCCTGTCCCTTGGCGGCTTTGTGTAATAGCCCTGAGCAGTGCTGTCTATAGTGGGCTTTAGTGTGTCGATTGATTGCCCCACAAACTAGCTGTCTTATATCTTTTGGAGATGGTGTTAAGGTGCAACTGTGCACAAGGAAGCGGATCAGATCGATCAATTGTGCTGACTACACCTGCAGCTGTGTGATCTAAACAAGAGGGTTGTTTTTAGGGCTAGTGGACATCCTGCCTTCGTGTTTTTAGCATTCCTTTTCTGTATGGTTCAAGTGAGAAGGCTGACAGTAGTAGTGAAAACGCAGGAAAGAAGTTTCTACTTGAATACCAACATCAGCCATCAGCAGACATTTAGATTATGCAGAGACTAAACAAAAGATGTTGATTACACATCTTGAGAGACGTCAGCTGCTTGATGCAGAGCCATTGAGAGATGCAGGAGGAGGAGGCATCCTTAAGAGGAGCGTCGTTAAATCCTGCTTCATTCTCTCTTCAATGCATGTGCTTGTCCTATAACATAGACGCTCCCTATGTGATAGTGAGCAGACAGATTTAATTGTTGTTATGTTCAATTGTGTGTCTGCCATATTTTCTGGAGTGACAGATAAGTGACATGTGTTTTTTTCAGATTTTATAGATGTTTTATAGTTGTGGAAACCAAACTGCTTTGATTTGATATTCTGGCACTAAAAGCTGGGGCCAAGTATTGAACGTCGATCGTTTTTTTGTGTCCAAAGCACAAAGTGTCAAAAATTCTCAAATACTGAAAAGCATGGCTTCAAAATGCCTGGTGAGATTTGTAATCTTGTTTCCATATTTCCTAAATTAACTTTGCTAGTTTATGGATATTTTATGTTGCCTGTACACCTGCTTGCGTGACGATAACATGGAACATTTGAGACTTTTGCCTGCAAAAATGGGTTTTGCAGGAAAAAAAGTATATTCCTCAAAGTAAGGTATAAAAAAGTGTGATTTAGTTATCTGCACTGAAACGGAGGTGGTGTTACAGCACTAGCATTTCCATAGTTTAAAAGGTATCCAATCTTATTAAAAACATTTTTAAATTAACCTCCAGTCCTGCTTTGTTTATATTGTTATTCCTGCTTTCTCAGCAGCACTGACACATGTGAGCTGTGAGTAAGTATTGGTTCTCGCTGTGAGACATTTGCCACGGAGGCTGTGAGTCACTGGCACACTGACTGAATACCAAATCTGCCTAATCAATGTAAACAGGTAGACAGTGGTTGATTATGCATGGCCCGCCTGATGGCAGAAAACACAGAGAGAAGAGGAGAGATGAGATGAGATGGGGGTAAAAGAAAGGGAATGTCTTGATGTTCAAGTATAATCTTTCAGGAATGTATTTAAATATGCTGGGACAGGGATTCTTGTTCTCAGTAACAACAAGTTTTCTGACAAAGGGGCAGGGGCACAAGCAGTCCCACACAAAGTCTCTTGACCCCTGACCTCTTGCTCTACTATGGCCTGTAGACTTCCAACTCGTGATCTCATCCCCGAGGATCTATTACACCGCGGCATCCTGTTTAAATTACACTAGAGTTAAGTCTCTCCATACTTTGTGTTGCTGCTGAAATATACATGCAGCGGAAGTCCCCCAGTAAGCTGAAACTCTTTGACCTCATTTTGAGGCTGAGGAAGATGATGTGTTGCATTGTCTTCTATTCAACTAGTCGTATTAAACACCTTCAATCCGTTTTACTCAGCTTACATTTGGTCCTCATGTTGCTTTCTTTGCTTTCTTCCTAGATCAATAAAAGCTTCATACAACTAGATTATGTGGTACATGTTCAAGTGAAACATGTCTGACTTTTCATTCCTGAGTGGTTTGCTCTCAAACTGTGGGGGGATGAGTTGTTATGTAACCACGGATGCTATGATCCAAATATAGCAGCCATTAGGGGATTAGCTCCGGGCCCAGCAGGCTTGGCTAGGCTCGGCTTTGCTGTGGCCCCGTATGGATGTCTTTGCCGCTGGTTGGCTCCTGCCCTCCACACCAGCGTCCACTGTTATCACGAGAAATTGATGTGCACCAAACCGACAGCAGAGATAACATCTTAGCCGGCCAGTGCATTACACAGACATGCTCCCTCCCATCACCGGAGGAGCATTTATCTGTAGCTTGACTTTGTGGACTTTATGACTGAAACTTCGAGGACAGTTTGGCTTCACAGCATGTGTTGTCATTATTATTTATTTAAGCTATGTATTATTTATTATGTACATGTATGACAATTTAATAAATTTGTCGGGGTAGAGGTTCTTCTATAATGTTTGCAGATGACGCAACAATTGTTCTTTTTCATGTCAAAGTCTTCAGATGTCTTGTTTGGTCTTTATATATATACTTTTTATGGTGTAACATAGCATAGCTATACTATATGTTCTGCAACCCTTTGTAACAAAAACGTTTTGTTTTTCTCTCAGTCTGTTAAACTTCCTGCTTATTTTATTTAAGAATCGTTTTCCAAATATATCTTTTTCTAGATCTACCATCATTTTGTGTCTTTTTTTTCAAACTACCTCACAGATGAACTCATATGGTTAGAACTCTTCCTGTAGAGGTGATCTCATTAATCAACATTAATTCTATTATTATTTGTACATTATTATTTTTTTTCTTTTTCTGAACGTACTCCAACTCACAGCTTAATGTTGGAGCTCGTCTTTTAAAGGTCAAAGCATCAGCCCACTTGAATATATACACTGAAGAAGTTTGTGATTCCCTCCGTGTTCTCTGAGGTATTCTAGTCCGAGATACTTGTGTATGTTTTGACCTCGCTGCCTTGTGGTGCAGGCAAACTTGTTCAGCGTGTTGAGTGGGATGTGTTGATTGGACAGTGTTAAGCAGAAGGTGATAAGCAACGTGGTGAGTTGTGGCCAATGATTACACCATCGCCTCTTTTCTCTTCATAGCCACCATTCCGTCTGCCTTCTCAAGTGTTTTTGTACCTTTAATGAAACTTTTAGTTGAGTCCTAATCAGCCCAGTTAATTGGCCTCTTTGGTATCCTCTACTGTTCCCATAACGCAGACAGACTCAGACATGCTGTGTTAAATAAATCAGGCTCAACACAAACAAGACAGACTGCAGGTATCCTACAGTGTGCCCTCTTTGACCTTCTTCTGTGTATGGTCTATAAATGCCGAGAGACAACAGGATCAATGACACTCTAGCACACACAGGATGAAATATTTAACAGGATGATGAATATTTCAGTGGCAGGTGCGTAGTTTCGAGGGAAAGATTAATATCCTTGCAGACAGACTGCTAAATATACACCCAGAGGGAAAACACAGCAGCGAAGGCATTGTCTCTCCTCACCGTTTGTTTCTCACATCTTTGTTTTCCTCATCGCTGCTTATAACCTCCTCTCCGAGCATCCACTCACCAGCTGTCTTTGTCCCAAGTCTTTTTTCGATGATCCTCCCCCTTCTTGTTTGTTTCTTTCCTTTCCATGATAACTGGGTTTGTCTAAAACTTGGGTCTTGAAATGTCAACAATGGAGGGTATTAGCCGGTGTATGTGCTGATGGGCTCTCCACCTGAATGGTCCATTGTGTCTTGAGGCGCTGACCTCAGACCTCCACTGTTGTGTGAAGGCCCACTGGCAGAGAAACATCAATCTTCTGCAGACTGTTTTGGTCATTGTGAATTATATGTTGAAGAAATGACAAATCATAAAGACAGAGTACTCTCATGAAACTGATTAAGCCAGTTTAGCTGATTCATTTCCATGTTGAGCCTACTTGTTTCATTCTAGACGTTTGCTGTTTCCATCTTGGTTGATAATCTCATTGACAGTTAATAGGATGCAGCTGTTGCGAGCAAAACTGATTTATGATCTTTTCGACCTGAAATTAGTTGCTGTGTGCGTCTTTAGAGCGACTGAAATGAGGTCGTTACTTGTTTGATTAGAAGATACTGAGGCCTTAATGTGCCGTCCTTCGTTTCTTGAGTTGAAACTACAGTTTGTATTATTCTAGAAGAGACATTCTTCAGTACTTCCAAAGATACATAATTTTCTCACTCATTTTATGAGTTTCCCTCTTTCTCCTCCTCTTTATCTCCAGCTGATCTCCGTGGTGCCCGCCACCTCCTCACTTCCCAGCATTCCTTGCCTGGGATCCCAGTGGCCTTGAAACAATCCATTGACCTGCGTACATCCATGGACGGGAAGTACAAGGAGATTGCTGAGGTTAGTACTTTATTATGAACCTAAAAGATAATAATAATAATACATTTTATTTATATAGCGCTTTTCAAAATTCTTTACAAACATTAAAATCATCATTACAAAGCTAAACACTTAAAACATAGAACGCACATTCGTCACACATTAAAAGCAGTTCTGTGAAGGTGGGTCTTGATTTGTGATTTGAATATTAAAGATTGACTTTAACATGACTTGTGGCTAGATGTGTAGACTTTCATAACGGTGTTTACTGTCTCTGTGAAGGAGCTGTTCTCACGCCCTCTGGCAGAGAGTGAGATGCGCAGCGCCCCTTATGAATTTCCAGAAGACAGCCCCATAGAACAGCTGGAGGAGAGACGTCATCGCCTTGAGCGACAGATCAGCCAGGATGTCAAGTAAGTGAAGAGAAGGAGGTTGTTGTTAGTTAATATACCAACATTTGTGGATATATTTGCAACGAGACTCTGCTCTAATGATCCGAAAAGCTAACAACGAAGAGCCTCTCTGTTCTCAGGTTTGAACCCGACATCCTCCTGCGAGCCAAACAGGAGTTCATGAAGACTGACAGTGCCAGTGATCTTGAGTGAGTGTTTTCCCTGGCTATAGGCAACAGTTGTGTCATTATGCATTGAATACTTAGCAGAAAGTACCAGAATAGAAAATAGTTTAAGTAATTTTCTTTGTTAATCTCTTATCAGATACATGAAAGAGCAGAGCCAAGCCTTTGACCTGCAGGAGAGACAACCGGTTCCAGAGAAAGAGTACCAGCGAGTCGCTATTTCTGGAGAGGAGAAATGTGGGGTAAGTCAGAGCACCAGTAATGCAGGGACGATTGGAAAAGAAAGTATTTCTTACTAGAAGCACGTTGTGGTGTTTCTCACAATTAAGTAACACCTCCTCTCTGAAAAGGACACCTTCTTTTTTTCCTTTTCTTGCAACTTGATTCCTTTTCATTCTATTGTTCTTCTATCAAGGTTCCCTTCACAGATCTGTTGGATGCAGCCAAATGTGTGGTGAAGGCTCTGTTCATCAGACAGAAGTATATGGGTCTGTCGCTGCAGAGTTTCTGCAGGACCACCGCTCGCTGCCTTCAGGAGCTGAGCGAAAGACCTCTGGACTTGGATGTCTATGAGGAGGAGATCCCAGAGACCTCAGCCACTGCAGGTTCATACACATGTACACATCTACATCCTCATATACTGGGCACAAAAACAAACCTCCTCCAAGACAGACAGACATGCAATAGATATCATATCTGTAGACAAAAACAATAACAAAATTGGTTGAACTCAAAACAACAGTACGGTGGCCTTCAGGAAGCGTAAAAGCGCAAAGGCCCTCTCCAGAGCCAGTGTCTGGTTTGTCCGTTCTGAGCAGCAGTCGAAACATGACGGTGCAACATTGTGGACTATGTGGAGAGAACCTGTTCCCTATGTAGACACGAAGGGCTCATTCTAAGCTAACAAAAAACACTCACATTCTTAGTTTCAGGTGATTATACACCAATGAAAACATAGTTATGAATATGATATTCCATTTCTGCCAATCGATCCCCCAAAGTCCTACATACCGGTTAAATATGGGAATACAAGTCATGTCCAGTGTTGTGTGCCGTACTCTCATTTTAAGATATAACCGGGCACACCCACAGATTTCACAATCCATCTGTCACACTCCTCTTACCAAGCTATCACAACGTGCAGGCTGTTTAAATCAGACCTTAGTCGCATGTGCGTTCCCACCTCGTTCAGAGCCGTGACACAGTGCACCATTCTGTTTCCTCTCAGATGCCACAGTGCACCCACCTGCTTCTGAAAGGCACCCCTATGAGAACCAGGACCCTGCCAGCATGCCCCATGACATTGGTTACGGCTTCAAGATGGTGGATGGTGTCATGCATGTGTACACGACGAGGAAGATTATGGAAAAGTGAGATATTTATGAGGAATCACTCGCATGCTTTATGTTGTTGTCCTCGATGTGGTTGGATGTTTTTAGACTTGCACCTTTTTTTGTTGGTAGCGGAGACTTTCCTGCTTAAGTTTCGATGTTGCCAACAGGAGCACAGAGCTGGACCTGCCGTATCCAGACCTGCAGGAGTATATCGCTGATATGAACGTGATGATGGCCCTCATTATCAACGGACCAGTGTACGCTTCCTTATTATTGATTACAGAACAGTGTTAGATTGTTGTTTTTTTAATTATGAAACTTGACCGTTCAAATTGTTTATCACAAGACTTTCTGGTCTCTTTTTGAACCATCTGAACCACATTTTCCATCTCTCTCAGAAAGTACCAACTGCTTGTTTTTGTTTCCCTATGCTGCAGAAAGTCCTTCTGCTATCGTCGTCTGCAGTATCTTAGCTCCAAGTTCCAGATGCACATTCTGCTGAATGAGATGAAAGAGTTGGCAGCACAGAAGAAAGTCCCACATCGCGACTTTTACAATATCCGTAAGGTGAACTTGGCGGCTGTTTCTACTGAGCCTAATCAAAATTGTTTATCCAGAACCAGACTCCAATATATAACTTTTTTGTCTCATTTATCTGTTTTTACAGGTGGACACACACATTCACGCTTCATCCTGCATGAACCAGAAGCACCTTCTGCGTTTTATCAAAAGGGCAATGAAGAAGTATCCTAAGGAGATTGTGCACGTAGAAAGAGGCAAAGGTCAGACGCTCATGGAGGTGTTTGAGACCATGAACCTGACCGCCTTTGACCTGAGCGTGGACACCCTGGACATGCACGCAGTGAGTAACGGCCATGATGGACAGACAAAAAGCTAATCAGTGGACCAAAATGACGAATGTTGATTCAACCAGACAACAACGTTAGATAATGAGAAACTATTTCAACTCTTCCTGCAGGACCGTAACACTTTTCATCGCTTTGACAAGTTCAATGCCAAATACAACCCCATTGGCGAGTCCATCCTGAGAGAGATCTTCATCAAAACAGACAACCACATCGAGGGGAAATATTTTGGCCACATTGTTAAGGTGCTCCCTTGCTCTTTAAAAAATGCCGTTACCACTGTTAGCTGCAGAATGAGTGCATGAGACACTGGCACCATCTGCTGATTGGTTGTGTCACTGCTTTTCAGGAGGTGATGGCAGACCTGGAGGAGAGCAAGTACCAGAACGAGGAGCTCAGGTTGTCGATCTACGGACGCTGCAGAGACGAGTGGGACAAACTGGCCAAGTGGGCTGTAACACATCAGGTCTACTCCAGCAATGTGCGCTGGCTTGTGCAAGTGCCAAGACTCTTGTGAGTAATCCTAGTGGGGGGAAGTATGATACTACATTTACTCAAATATTGTACTTAAATAGGCCTACAATATTGAGGAATTCCAACTTTATGCCACTTTATACTTCTTTCTTCACTACAACATATTTTAGTTACACGTTTCAATTTTACTTATAAGATAACGATTATTTGATGATTTGTTATAGATTACACTACTAGAAAATAGTAAAAAACCTCCTTTGATGTTAATTAGAGGATCTGTAACCTTTTGTTAAGACAACTGCCTGGAAGGCAAGTTTCACATTCCATACACACATTAATACTCAAGTAAAATACCTGAATACTCTTCCAGCACCAATTAAAGCGATGTGTGTCTGTAAACATCAATAAGGATTGATGTTTACAAACACACATCGCTGAGCATCATTGAAATATCTGCAGCATACATAAGTACATTTCATCAACACAACCATAATCTCACAAGTCACTTCTTCGTTTGCATTTCTCTCTCAAAGTGACGTCTACCACACGAAGAAACAGCTGTGCAACTTCCAAGAGATGTTGGAGAATGTCTTCATGCCTCTGTTTGAGGTTACAGTGAACCCCCGCAGCCATCCTGAGCTGCACCTCTTCCTTCAGCACGTATGAAGTCTTTGCTGTAATATCACACATTTATATTATTCACATGTCGCCAGAGCTCAAAGGGTTTCATGGGTCTCTTGTTGGTTCCTCACACAGGTTGTGGGTTTTGACAGTGTGGATGATGAATCTAAACCAGAGCAACATATCTTCAACCTGGACAGTCCGCTGCCAGTCAACTGGACAGAGGAGGACAACCCGCCCTACTCCTACTACCTCTACTATATGTACGCAAACATGACCGTGCTGAATCACCTGCGCAGGTACATAATCTACTTTCTTTCTTTTTATATCCGTGAGGCACAAAACCAGTTTTAAAATATGTTTAATATCCAAGAGAAATTGCAGTTTGTATGCAAATAATAATGGAACAACAACTTGTGTCAGTTTTTCTTTCTTTTCCTTCACTATTTACCAGCTACAAAACACAATACATAAAAACATTAAACATTAACAACATTATTTGAGAATGAGGGAATATTTTGCATGTAAATATTTTTGGAATGGAACAGATTGAATAACCGTATGACATTAATTATTAATTAAAGGACTCATTTATGAAAGATTTAATTTTGAATGCATCCTGAACTGATTTGATAGCAAATTGTTTCAACTCCACCTACTCATTGAAAACAGAATACAAAAACCTTCATAACAAGTAAAATGTATACGAGTGTGTGTGTAGATTCGCAGTACTGTAGTACAGGGTAACAAACAACAAAATAAACTCTTATACTAGACGACTTTTCATCTATGCAGACCATACTTTGCCTGATTGTTTACACCTCAAACAAAGCTGAAATCTGTTGTCTCCCTTTAATCCGCTGAAGTCACCTTCTGGTCTCTGTGTCTATTGTGTTCCAGGCAGCGAGGGTTCCCCACGCTCGTCCTGCGTCCTCATTGTGGGGAGGCCGGGCCGATCCATCACCTGGTGTCTGGTTTCTTGCTGTCAGAGAACATCTCCCATGGGCTGCTGCTCAGGAAGGTGTGGCCTCAATATCACAACTCTGCTCAGAGTGTATCAGTCCAAGAGTTTGTGAAGAATTTATGACTCTAATAATAGATAATCTAGCTGAGTAATACTTGAGTTTTAATGTTACTTCTTTAAAGGCTCATGGAAAATTAGGGCCGTGGTATTAATCTACTCCTAGGGCATTGATTGTTTATTACAGCACACTTTATGCCTTTATGGTCCTCCAGGCTCCTGTGCTGCAGTATCTGTACTACTTGGCCCAGATAGGTATCGCCATGTCCCCTCTCAGCAATAACAGCCTGTTCCTCAGCTACCATCGTAACCCTCTACCAGAGTACCTGTCCAGAGGCCTCGTGGTCTCTCTGTCCACGGACGACCCTCTGCAGTTTCACTTCACCAAGGTCAGTGTACGCCAGTCAATCATTGTAACCTCGTACATTTTAGATTTTTAGGTTTTCTCTAAGTTTGTTATTAATCCTTTCAAATGTCAAAACAATTAGAATTGTAGCAGCAAAATGTAATAATAAAGGTTAAGGATAGGTATATATACTGTATATATGACGTGAAGAGAAAATTTTCAAGAAAGAGAAAGTTCACTCACTCTAATTAGGCACATGACACATTTGCTGTCTAATTGTATTGTAATTAATATGAGCACCGTCTCCATGTTGTTAATACTGAGTAGATGTGACTTAATCAATCTGACACTTCCTGCACACCTGTCTTCAAATAAACATGAATTAGACACTTAAAGCTAGGGTTGGTAATCTTCTTCAAAATGTAACCTACTCTTGCTAGTTTCTCAAGATTACCAACCCTTTAATATGTCCAAAGAGGAGGCAAGCAGTTATCACTCAGGAATTATAGATTTTGTATTTGTATAAGATGGACAAAAAGCAATACCAAGCACTTTAAATTAAAGTTATAATTCTCAGTATTTTTATATCACACCCAATTTTTTAAACAACTTATTGCCAGCATTGAATTGAATTAGATACAGTGAAGGTATCTAATTGCTTCTCTAAATTGTAGTTGACATTGTAACTGGCAGAGTCTGCTTTTGAACACATGTCCAGGATTAAAGCTGCTGAATGCACATATTTCTAATCTTGCAGAGGACAACATTTGATCATAGGTTTAGCATTATGACATCTGAAGACCCTGTTGACTGTCTTCTTAATGAAACAATGTCAGGTGATGAATCCTCTTAGCCCACAGTTGGGCTTCTGGTTTGACTTCTGGCCACTCCAGGTGTGTTTCATTCCACGAGTGGTCAATACACATCTTTTTTGAGACAGAATTTCGGGCACCATGTCATTAAAATTCACTTGCTGTTATCACAACTATCTAAAGAAAAAAGTTTGTTAAAAAACAGTGTGGCCGACCTGCAGTAACACATTTAGTATGTTCAGTTGCAAGACAAACAGTATGTTGTAATTTACTTTTTAAACTCCCCATACCTTTGTTTACTAAAATTAGGTTATTTACAGATTTTAATGAAAATGCTACATTGTATAAAATCGTCAAGGAGCAGTGTATGACTTAAAGTGATATTTATTCTGTGCTGTGTAGGAGCCCTTGATGGAGGAGTACAGCATTGCTGCTCAGGTGTGGAAACTGAGCTCCTGCGACATGTGTGAGCTTGCCAGAAACAGCGTGCTGATGAGCGGATTCTCTCAAAGGGTATCACTTATCTTTATAGCACAAAATACGTTATCGAGTTTTACTGTCTATAACTACAAAACTCCCTCCTCAGTCTATTGTTCTGCCCGACAATATGTTTAATTTTGCTCCTCCCCTGTATCAGGTGAAGAGATCCTGGCTCGGCCCACATCACAACAAGGAAGGGCAGGAGAGTAATGACATCAGGCGCACCAACGTTCCCGACATCCGTGTGGGGTACCGGTATGAGACATTGTGTGAGGAGTTGAATTTAATCACACAGGCCATTCGCACAGACGAGCTGGATACCATCGAGGAAGAGGGGAGTCTGTGTATGGGAGCTGGGCAGGGAGAGAAGTGAACAGGCACTACAACACAAACACTCTCGACATTCCCTGTTTTCACATCAGGACTTTGTAAAGATTTGCATATCGACATATCACACCTGTGAAAAGAGAAAAGCTTTTACACAAGGCAATTTTGAGAATTGCTACTGTGGCAGTATGAGAGAGGACCTATAATCTGTGTACCCAAGGTGTTTACTGCCTTTAGTTTCTTGCGTCAATCTTTGTGTCATTTGTCATGCCAATTTCACGTTGTCTCTTGGTGTATTTATTTTTAAATAATAACATATTCGTGGTTTGAGACTACAGTTTGTCAGAGTTTCTGTACAGAGTCTGTATTTCCTGTACCAAGCATTTAATAATATTGACATTCAAGATTCAACCCTTTAATAATACTTCAAAACTTGATACTACACTGACCGACGACCTGGAACAATTTTTCAAAGTAAAGTAACTATACGTACAGGGCTGTAGCTACCATTGAGGACACTGAGGTCATGCAATTGGTATCATTTCAGGACATTTTGAAGGTTTTAGTGACCATGGGGGAGGTTACTTTCTGAAGTTAAAAACGGGTGGAAAAAAAATCAGATTCACATATTTATAGACTCCAATCTATTTCAAAATAAACAACTGTGCAGTGTGGAGAAGGCTTTGGAACCTCGCACTTTAGTTAGAGTATAGTTCGTAGTTGGTCTCCAGGAGCTGGTTGCACCAGCTGTTAAAGGTGCAATGGGTAAAATATGGACAGGCGGTGGATAGCTCAGTGCCCCGTAGAGTGCTGCTGGTTCCCGCTGCGAGCCAACACCGACACACCGCTGCTGGAGAGCCAGGCCTTATCGTTGGGCCCGCTGGAGGAAAGGGAGGCAGAAAGGGAGGCAGGGGAAAACCAGAACCAGAACCAGGACTGAGCGGGGTAGACTGTCAGACCCTCTGCAGTAAAATGAGAGATTTTCTAAAGGGAATCTGGTGCTCGTAAATATTACCGCTATTGTCCACGGAGGCGCCAAAATCAACACACAATGAAAGATCCTCAATGTATCTTTAAGATAATAAAAAACAACCATAGCCTTGAACTTGAGTCATGACTTCACTAGAATCTTAATCTCTAACAAATAACACACTGCATTCAAACTAGCATGTGAACATGCACTGCAAATGTTACCTTACAGCAGGGGTCCCCAAACTTTTTCCTGTGAGGGCCACATCACTGAACATATCGTTTGACCTAGGGCCCGATTATTGGGGGGGGGGGGGGGGGGGGGGCGACTGTTGCATCGTGCGCGCGGATCGGGGCGGAACACCGCCGTGCGCGATAAAGAGAGCAGGGGAATTGAAAACGCGCGACCATGTATTGACAGACATGACATGCCGGCGTGTAAATAAATTAAGCACAAGTACTCGTCCTTCAAGCTCCCGTCTCTCGGCTCTTCTACTTCTTCTACTCTTCTACTTCTACAGGGTGCGCGCATGACAGCTCTCATCTCGTTCGCCCCCTGGTGGTTGGCTGATTCAGGAAGCGTTTGATTTGATATGTAGCAGAGCACGTATTTTAAACGTTAATATCGCAGACGATCATGCTCATTTAATCGTGGCAGCCAAAATCGTGATCGCGATTAAAATTCGATTAACTGTGCAGACTGAAAAAAAATCATAATGCGTCTCTGGTATTGTTCAGGGGGCCGGACCAAATGTGGAGGCGGGCCGCATCCGGCCCGCGGGCCGTAGTTTGGCGACCACTGCCTTACAGTATAGCGATACAAGATAGCTGCAAGGCCGTCTGCTGACGTAAAGATGTAAACACATGATCACAAACTCTTGCGAGAGTTTTAAACAAGACGGATCCTTTCTAGCCGTAACCAGTTGTCACGTTGAACGTGTTTGTTAATTAGACAAAATGTATGGTTGACATTTCCTAGTGTTATTATCCACAGCACAATAACTTCTGCTGTATAACTGGCAGAAAAATCTACATCTTCTGCATTCCTTCTACTGGTAATGATGACATATTTCCCACAGCTGTTTTGCATCATATGGTTGTTGGGCTTATTTTTACAGTCCTTACAGTTATTCAGTAGAGTTGCATGTGTGCTCCTCAATATTTGTTTCTGGTGTGCTGTAATGCTACTCAGTTGTAGCATCTTATTATACTAACTCTTATTTAATGATTGTTTCAGTCTGAACAGTAACTCTGTCCTTTACACACAGATATTAAAAATACATACATTTCCAAATCAGTGAATGACGCATGATCTGTTCCTTCAGTTTTTCCTCTTTGCACAAAATTGCCAAGTTGATGAAGAAACAGATTTTTTGAGAACTGAAAGTCGACTAACTTGACACACCCTTTTCAAAATCCTGCCTTAAGTCTGGGTCCTGATGTTGTCTCTGGGGTTTCTTGTTGCTATTCAAAAGCCCTAAGTGTCCCTCCAAGGGAATTGTATGTGCTGTTTGTGAAATATCATTTAATTGCATTTGTGTCGAAGAAAAATAAATGTTCATATCGGAGTGCTTGACTAGCTGTCGTTTTTACATCCCAGAAAGCAAATGATATAGAATAGTTTAAACTATACTACATAGTTT
The DNA here is from genome assembly GCF_910591455.1 of Pholis gunnellus. Taxonomy (NCBI): domain Eukaryota; kingdom Metazoa; phylum Chordata; class Actinopteri; order Perciformes; family Pholidae; genus Pholis; species Pholis gunnellus. The sequence goes on from NC_136536.1 coordinate 14,832,769, forward strand.
GTCAGCAAACACCTTTAAAAGTGAGGTGTTTTTTTTGTTTATACGAGTGCTATGCGGGGGATCGTATCACCTTACCCCTATTATCCACTTGCCGTGTGCACTCGTATCACTTGCATGCGCCTGTTTTTATTATTTGCGGAGGGTGAGACATTACGCAAGACTATAGGAAACGATCCATTTAGCTGATATTGTGTTTCAAAAGTGAAATGGTCTATTGTTGAAAGTATAGTATGTCGAAAAAAAGTTGTATTATAATATGTTGTAAAAAGTCTTTAAAAAGTCATGGTATTGTGTGGCTTAAAAAGTCTTTAAAAGGTAATATTATAATATGTCAAAAAAAATAATTAAAATGTCATAGTATAGTATGATGATAAAAATCATAAAAAGCCATAGTATGTTATGTCAAAAAAAGTCATAGCATAGTATTTAGAACAAAGTCATAGTATAGTATGTAAAATAAAAACATTGAAAAAAAGCTGTAATATGTCGTAATAAGTCTTTAAAAAGTCATCGTATTGCATGGCTTAAAAAGTAATTAAAAAGTAATTTCATAGTATTTCGAAAAAATTCATAGTATAGTACGTATGTAGAACAAAGTCATGAAAAAGTCATAGTATGACGACATAAATCATAAAAAAGTCATAGTATACTTTTTATGATTTGACACAAGATGGGTAAGTGTCAAGAGACCATGCTCTATGGCATGTGACACTTTATTGTGCCCTGTCTACGCACAGGGCGGGGGAATTAAGAGAAGGAGAGGTTATTTTAGGGTGTGATCTGTTCCCTTTGTCTGTGTCGCCATGCCAGTACATTTGTTGGGACAAGTCTCCTAGTTTGAGATCATGCTGACACAGCAGTATGTTTGTTTGTAATGGTTATGCCAACTCATTTTAGATGACTTATGATTTATATTCTTATAAGTTATGACTACATACCATGCATCCTGATTTAATGTGTTTGTGACTTCCTGTCAGATCCTGATACATTGTTTTGGAGATGGGTGTTATGGGCCACTCACCTTTGTGAAAGTCAAACCCAGTAAGTAAGGCAAACTGTATTATTTTGAAGAAAGTGGTTTAGTTTAGATTATTAAGGCTGTTTTCAGCTGAATCACCCAGATTATAGTTTGCGTTGCTTTTATCTGGATCAAAATACACATAATTGTAGGTCCATGGTAATAATAAAGGTATGAGACTTCAATGTTTCTTGTCACTGAATAATAATCTAACGAGTGTTTGCAGTTTAGTACTCAGGCATGACATTTACGTGATATAGGCAATACTGTTGTTTCCGTCAATATTTGTTTCTAGTGTGCAGTAATGCTGCTCAGTTGTAGCATCTCATCATACTAACGCTTATTTTATGACATAACTCTGATCCGTCCTTTACACACAGATATTTAAAATACATACATTTTTGAGTCGCACTGAATGATGCATGATCTGTTCCTTCAGTTTTCAATCTTTACACGAGTCCAACTGGTGCCAAGTCGACTAACTTCACAAACCCGTTTTCAAACTCCTGCCTTCAGTCTGGGTCTTGATGTTATCTCCGGGGTTTACTGTTGCAATGCAAAATCACTATGTGTCCCTCCCCAGAGAACTATGTGTGCTGTTTGTAAAGTGTTAACGGCCTTTGTGTCTAAGAAAAATAAAAGTATACATTGGAGCGCTTGACTTGCTGCCGTTTTTACATCCCAGAATGCAAATAATAACAGTATGATGAATGTATCTAGACAAATAAGGTCTGTTTTATTAGTTAATCTTTTCTTTTTGTTGTCAGTTGTGGGAGTGAATAAAGGGCGTGAAACAAAGAGTGCATTGTGTGGCGTGTCCATAATCCCATTCAGCTCATTACGCTGCACTCTGGGTCAAAGTGTGCAGGAAATCCAACACAGAATTCAGACCGTCTACAAATCTACTTCATTAAAGGATTGAGGTCCGGCTGCAAAAAATATGTTCCCATAGCTCACACACATTGTACCGTAAACCTTATAATATGACTGCATTTAGGGATTTAGTGCGTCTGGTAGTGTTAAAACGATTGTCAGATAGCTGATCTACTGAAAAGTAATAGATTATATTTCTAACAATTAATTGTTTGAGTCATTTGTCAACTGAAAATAAGCATTAGTAAATGTGCAAGAATGTCTGTAATTGTATCATTGTAATTTAGTTATAGTATTTGTAAGACTCAGTAGGGATATTCACCTCACTTTAGACGCTAGGTATTATTTAGCATTTGTCTCACTACACAATCAAAACATGGTTGATAAGTATATTGATAACAACAATAGCCCTTATAGAGTCAGTACTGCACCGGTACCTGTTTGTTAGAACAATCCTAAGTCCACTTACCAGCTCCTTCCAGAGCTTCCAACAGAGTCACTCTTGAAAAAGTGCTATTGATTAAAAATATAATTAAAAAAATAAACTACTGAGCTTGCATTGAAGAGACAGCTGAGCAAATCTGCTGATGAATACCATGTGAGACTTTTAAAAGCTCCAGAAAAAAAGATAATAACTGGAACTTCAGTTGGTGAACTTTCATCTTTCCCCTTTTACTTTTTGTGTGCAGGCCAATGATTGCACAAACCGCCCTGAAGAAACTGTTTTGAATGCAGGTGATGCACGGCGTTATTTTAAAAGCTGTATAGAAATCCCTGCGTACAGTGTGGAGAATTACAGTATTAAGAAGTAGAAGTAGTAGAATTTGTAGCACCCTTAGTGGTGAATAGAAGTGTTACAATAATAAAATGTAAAATATGTAAGAGTCACAAAATATTTACTGAAGAATGAATTATGTTTGTTATATGTTTACATGAAGGATATTGCATGTTACAGTGTACTGACATATTGAATGTATTGAAATCATGAATGCATAAACACTGGAGGATTTAAACACTGTAAAGAATAGCCAACAGGGAAAGTTAGGGAATTCAAGGCAAGGCTTTTCAGAGACATCAAAGGAGACACCAAAGGGGACATCAAAGGGGACACAGAGGTGCTGGACAAATGGCCAAGGAAGGAGGAGGAGAACCGGAGACGACTGATGAGGAAGCAGACGGCCATAAAGTAACAGAGAGGACTCCTGGGAAAAACCATGCGGTCCCAGGTCAGAGGTGATGTCAGAGGTGATGTCAGAGGTGATGTCACAAGGAACCAGCCACTGAGATGAGCAACGGATCGATGGAGGTGGGGTCAGATCAATCGGAAACCAATCACTGACCCCGGATGACGGCCTTTATGTTTTGCGACGGCTTGGGGCGCTTTCCAGCCATCAAAGAACATAAAAAGAATGTTTGAGAGAGAAAGTTTCAGTTCTCGGCAATATTCGTTTTTCAGAACCCGGCCAGGTCGGACCTGTGAGTGAAATTGCACGTGGACTCTGTTCTCGAGAACATTACCATGCATGGTGTATTTAGGGCCCGAGCCGCCGACAACGTCGGGCCGGCGAAGGCCCTATTGAAATTGTATGGGGTATTTTTCTTTGCGATTTTTATTTTTATGCTTTGGGAGCATTTTGGGGGTACTTGCCATGCATGAAAACTCACCAAATTTTGCAGACTTGTCAGGTCTGGCGAAAATAGAGGTTTGATATAGGTGCCATAAATGTGTGTAAAAAAATGGCTCTCTAGCGCCCCCTACAAAGCGGACCGGTGACGCCCCTCGGCCAGTTTTTCCGATTGACTTGAAAATCAACAGGCATGTCCTAATCCGCTAGATCTAAAAAAAAGCCTCTCAGACCCCTAAGCTCCGCCTACTTAAATTTTCCGCCATCTTGAATTTAGTGTAAAACACATCTTTGCGAACTCCTCCTACACGCTGGCTCCTATTGCTACCAAAATTGCTGTGGATCATTAGTGGATGTAGATCACTCAGATTTATCAAAAGCTTTTTGATATCTCTTTGCGTTGAAAAGATATGGACCAATGAACTTCTTATGGGCGTGGCTTAATATCAATACACATAACATCTCAACCATTTGTCGGAAATTCACGAAACTTTCAGCATATGTGCACATCGCCTACCGTAACATACCCTGAGATTTTTGTTGCATTCAACCAATAGGGGGCGCTACAGTAAACCCGCAAATTTGTGTTTTTTGGCACTTTTCGCATTTTGCAGCCTTCGTATTTTAACGAACTCCTCCTAGAGCATTTATGCGATCGACTTCATATTTGTTCAGGGTGCTCTTAAGACCTTTTTGATTAAAAATTATTAAAAGCTAGAGTTTTCGTCGAAGAACCTTGACGTGGCGTGGCGGCCATTTTGCATCATTTTTATGAAAAATCAAGTTGTTATAACTCTAAGGTACATTAACCAATACACACAAAACTTCTTGTGCATGAAGCCTCTTCAAGCATGAACACACACAAATTAAAAAAATTTCGATAACTCATAGCGCCACCTACTGGCTGAAGGCAATGTTTTTTTTTAGACTTTCATTTATTCCTCCTAGCCACGTGACCCGATTAGTCTCAAATTGTGCTAGGATGGCCTTAAGACATTGATGAAGATTTGCCATAAGTATTGTGAGTTTTCGTTTAACGCTGTTGCCGTGGCGACGCATCGTTCGCCATGCAAAATTGAAGTTGTTATAACTCCAAGGTACATTATCCAATTTGCACAAAACTTCTTGTGCATGATGCCACTTCAAGCTTGAACATACCTGATTTGAAAAAATTCAGAAAACTCATAGCGCCACCTACTGGCTGAAGGAAATATGGTTCAGTAGGTTAGGATGCTCAAAAATTTATGGAACTATGCACATGTGTCAAAGGCATCGGAAGAAGTATGTGGTATGATTTTTGGCCTTGTCCGTTTTAAATTGCCTCTGTAGCGCCCCCTACAATATTTCAAAAGAGCAGCCCCGGCGCTACGTTTGAGCTACATGTACGAAACTTGGTAGGCACACGTATCCTGTGGAGACTTAAAAATAAGTCTCTTGGCACCATGCTCTAAAACCTACTGAAGTCGGCCATTTTGATTTTGGTGTCATTTTTCCATAGCATAGTAGGTTAGGATGCTCAAAAATTCATGGCACTTTGCACATGTGTCAAAGGCATCGGAAGAAGTATGTGGTATGATTTTTGGCCTTGTCCGTTTTAAATTGCCTCTGTAGCGCCCCCTACAATATTTCAAAAGAGCAGCCCCGGCGCTACGTTTGAGCTACACGTACGAAACTCGGTAGGCGCACGTATCCTGCGGAGACTTAAAAATAAGTCTCTTGGCACCGTGCTCTAAAACCTACCAGAAGTCGGCCATTTTGATTTCGGTGTCATTTCTTCCTTAGCATAGTACTATTTGCAAAGCATCGTTTCCGGCATCGGGCGGTCCCACGCGGGATCGACGACGTCTCGCTCGCGGACCCGCCGTCCCGCGGTCGCGGACGTTCTCCGACGCGCAGGCCGGAGTCCGCCGCAAGCCCGGACGCGCAAGGGAGGCGAGGGCCCGTTCATCACTGCTCGCAGTTTTAATTCAGATTGCATTTGTAAAACATTAGGTTGCAATTGAGTGCATCAGTTTGCATTGTTTACCTTCGTGGTTGCAGTTGTATCTGCTATCTTTTTATTAAATACTATTTTTGACTTTTAATTGGATCCAGTTCGTTTTTTGATTAGTCTCCGTTGCTGGGAGTCAGCAGCGGCGAAAGTTTGCAGCCTACCTCCTCTCGTGAAGTTCCGGCCTCGACAACAGTCTTGCAATACAGTGATACATTAGTTTCCGTTGTGGCTTCTGTCTGGACTTGCATGTGTTTCCATAAAACAGGTTTTCCATACACGCTACTGGTGTTGCTCATCCAGTTGCATTGTCGTGTCAGATGGATATACCGGTGTGAGCAGCTGCAGAGCGCGTTCAAAGTCACAGACCATGGCCATGTACAATAGCTGTGCAAACAAAGAAACGGTTTACAGAAATAATAATGTATCATTCACACATGAGGCTGCATTCACGTGAAGAATCTGAATCCCGTTTGGAGCGGGTCTAAACCCTCAAACACGTGATCCGTCAGGTCTACCCCGCCCACCTCGTGCTTCTGTCGTCTCACACAAAGAAACCAGCCCGACCTCTCCGTTTAAGGCAGCTGCTCGAGTCGCTATCAGCCACATTTAGTCCCTACAAGTGATTCAAAATGACGATGAAACTGGCGTACTGGGATATTCGTGGGGTGAGTGTCTGTCTTCTTCTTCTTTGTTTATAAAGTAGCCCCTGTTGTGTGCAGCGGCGCTGTGGGTTAAAGGTGAACTTGCTCAAACTGCTGCTAAAAATGAAGCCAAAGTTGCATCTGAAGAGCTAGCATTAGCTACGAGTCTAGTTGTCCTATTGTAACTGATCCGTGTGTCCGGCGCTCAGACAATGGCGCTGCTCTGCCTGGATGACCAGTTCAATCAAAGGGCTGTTAAGTTTGTAACATTTGATGGGAAATGTATTTGGGGAAAAAAATAAATCAATGCACGTGCTTATGCGAGTAACGTTCGAACACAAAATGTAGCTCTAAAAGCTAAAATCGTCAAATGTCTATATCCATTGAAATGGTTATTTTTCTTAACTTTTTATGGTCAGCACTCGATTTGCATTGAAATAGCTTGATTTGATAAGCTGTATACTTTTTATTTGAGCTTTAACTTAAAACCTGAATGATTACATTGTATCGCACAACAAAGAGAAACTTGACAATTGAGAGTCGGCAGCAAATGTGTTGTACTTTTACCTGATAAACCACTGGTTTATGTGATTTTTAACACTTATTGATTGTCCCCTATATTTATTTAGAATAACTAACGATAATCGATGAATTGGCTAATAGATTAATCAATTAAGATTTTTTTTTTCTTTTTCTTTTGTTTTAATCTTGGTCAAATATGTTGATATATAAGCTGTTTTTTTTTTTGTCCACTCATGAAGCTCGCCCAGCCTGCCCGTCTGCTGCTGGAGTACACTGGCTCCAAGTATGAGGACAAGTTTTACGCCTGTGGCGAAGGTAACTTACCAATTCAGCAAATGGTTGTCATAATTTTAAAGAAAATAGTGACTTAAGTGTCCATACATCATACCGACTCAACCCCTAACCCACATTATTCTCTCACACAGCTCCCGGCTTTGACAAGAAGTGCTGGTTGGATGTAAAAGATAAACTTGGAATGGACTTTCCCAATGTACGTGAGTTTAACTTTTGAGCATTAATTGAAGTGTAAAGCTGGCAAACACAAACTAATAATGTTATTGTTAACGTCTCACCATAGCTGCCCTACTTGGAGGACGGAGAACGGAAGATAGTGCAGAGCAATGCTATCATGAGATACATTGCTCGTAAGCACAAGTTGTGTAAGTATTGTCATTTATTCCACATATAAATTCCATTATGAATGTTTCAAAATATATTATTTATTTCTCGTGGTCTCCTTTTTAAAAAAAAAAAAAGAAGGAACCACACAATTATACACTTTTCAGGTGTAGTATCTCGGTCTTTATTCTGAGAGTGCTTCACTAAATCTGCTCTGATCACAGGTGGGAAGGAAGAGGAGGAGAAAGTCCGTGTGGACATGATGGAGAACCAGGCGATGGACTTCAGAAACGGCTTTGTGAGGCTGTGCTACTTAGACTTTGTGAGTACTACATAAAACGCTTAACAACACTGAATGTGTCACTTTACGCCTCCAAGCCGCCACTAACGCCAACATCGCCTCTCTGAAATCAGGACAAGCTGAAGCCAGAGTACCTTAAGACTCTGCCAGGCGTACTGAAGCAGTTCTCAGATTTCTTGGGGAAAAGGAAGTGGTTTGCTGGTGAAGAGGTATGTCAGTCAGCCATTAAACATGTTCTTTATGTCGGGTTGTGGTACAGTCACTTTTAAAGCCACAACGAGCCAAAAATGATACGCAATGATATCAATTACATGCATTTGACATATTATGGCCTTATGAGCTAACATTAGCCATTCAGGGTTGTTTTGTTAAATTGAGTCTTGAGCTGCTGTATGGTTATTAACTTTGTCATTTGGTGCTAACCAGGTAGCTTATATTATATTTATCAGAGTTGAGTTGACAAGGTGAGACTGAACCAAGAAGTAAGTCTTATGGGATGAAAAAACTAAACCATGAGCTTGAACAGATCATAAAGCTCCATAGAGCTGAGGGACAACCGCAGAGATGGGTGACGGATGTCAAGTGAAAGTTCATAGTGAAACACTCATGTCGTTTGACTCCTTTATCAGATAAAACTATATATTTTTGCGGCTATAAAGTCTCTGGTTTGAGCCTTTTATTTAGCTTTTTTTAACACGTTTGTGAATGATAACTTTTCTTTACAACAGATCACTTTTGTAGACTTCATCCTATACGAGCTGTTGGATCAACACAGGATGTGTTTCCCTGAGTGCCTGGATGACTTCAAGAACCTCAAATCTCTTCTTGACCGTTTTGAGGTGAGAACATGTTTGTTAGATGCAAACGGCACATCCAACACTTACCACGGAAAGTTGCAGTCAGGAAATATGCACTCTAGCGCTTATTTTTTGTCTTTCTCTGTGATGTCTATAGGTGAATGTTGTATATGTGGAGTTGTTTTTAATGCCTTGGTACGTTCTCATATCATCATAGGCTCTTGAGAAGATTGCTGCCTACATGAAGTCAGACCGATTCATGAAGACTCCTGTCAACAACAAGACGGCCAATTGGGGAAACAAGAAAGAGTAGAAGACAATGACGCCTGAGAGAAACAACAATGTTCACAAGTGCAACTGTCTCAGTAGCTCGTAAATTCAAGACCAGTGAAAAGATTGTTTGTAGTATGTCTTTTTTTAGTAAGCTGTTTACTGGCTGGATGTGCAGGTTTCAAGTCCTTTTAATCAGGTTTTACACTTCCCAAACATTTACATTCCTGTTATGAGAACCATTTTTAGTTGAATCAGAATTGTGTAAAAGGAAACCAAAGTTTAATTTGAGTTAAAGCACTTCATTTACTAGTCACATTGTGATAGAATTTGTTTTTGACGGATTAAAGTTAAATGTGTGACTTTCCTTCGTTTTGTGATTCATTTCAACTTCACCTTCTGTACACAACATCTAAACATCAATTTAAAGAAGATATATTACAGGGTACAAGTTAAACGGTAATTTTGATCATTTTTAGAATTGGTCCAGTATTGAGGAAGAGCACTGTAGACGGCAGCCTCTCGCATGCTGCAACGTAATCCTATCAGAGCAAGCTGTTCTCCACTAAAAGGGCTTGAGTTTGCCATTGACACGTTCTGATTGTTATAAAGTGTGACAACATAATAGAAAGGGTCTCACTCAAGGAGAAGTCCTGTTCTGAAACGAGGCGAGTGCCAGCCGGGCAGACTTGGACACGATAATAAACAGACCAAGAAAAGCAAGGGAACATGTTTTTGTTGTCGAACATTTCTAACAATCTGAGCCTGTCCGTTGCAAAAACAAGCACTTTTAGTGGACATCACGTAACACTGACGCTGCACAATTGCCCTCACATTGCTCTTTTTTTAGCGGCTGCCGGTTACTGTTATCCTTCAATACAGGACCAGTTATTTAAATAATGGTCCCATTGGTTACTTACACACAAAAACATGGGAACATAAAGACACGGTTGAAACAGACCTAAGTTACCCGTGAACGCAGCAGAGGTGAATGCACTGTATATTTACAGTATGTAACTTTGTTAAATGCTGCTGCTAAAGAAGAAACATGGACGGTGTTGAATTGAGCAAATGTCTAAATGCATATTTTGGTTTACTCTTAACTTCAAAATGTACTTGAAATAACTAAAAGTACATTATAAGTAAATTGCAGTAATTGATTTCAGTAAATTATACAGGTTTCATTCAGTAAAAGTGCTTTCCCTTAAATATCAAATGCTAAAAGCAAAGAATGTATGACTAACTGATGAATTAGACAATAATTCCAGTTCTGTGGATGAAAAGTCAGGAGAAAACAAACTGAAGCGGTTGGTTCGTTAGTAGCGGCCGTTGTACGGGCCTGATGGTTCACTGGCGAGCTGTAGGAAACAGGATCAGACATTACTGATGTGCTGCAGCTGGATGTTAGGGTGTGTGTATCACTTGACACATTACTTACAGCAATGGCTGATTTAATGGCCTGCAGCTGGAAGAAGACCTTGCCTCCTTCCTCTGGACACACAGTCCTAATCTCATCCTTGGACATCCCCAGAAGCAGTTTACCAGTCAGCACCCCGAGGCTGTTCGCAGTGCTGCAGATGAAAACACACAGAATATATGACTTCAGCATGCGACACAGGTCTTATTTACAGTACAATCGTGTTAAAGCTCCCAGCCAGTCTGTGCATTACTTCACTCACATTCTGGAGAAACCTTTGTACTCCAGCCAGGCTTTGACCTCTGCGGATGGGGACGTCATATCCAGAGTCACAGGACCACGGGGGTCTTCCATGGGCCCCTCGCTCTTCATCGGCTCCAGAACATTCTGAGGAATGTGGCCTTCCTCGTCGCGGGCGTTGCGAACAAGCCACCATTGCTTGGATTTCTGAACCACCTGTAAAAAGCCCAAAGAGAGAACATCTCAAGCACCTGAATGTTGATACTGGCAATACTGATTGTGACTGCTGTAAATATACAAACGGCTTTATTAAAAATGTACTGACGACAAGGCTGTATCTAGAGTAATGTAGTACAATATTTTAGTAGTTTACATTAGCACATTCTTAAACAACTTCAGATACACATTAATGCAGCAGTAATATTAATCCTTAAACATCACATATAATAGTAAAAAACTGAAGGAAAATTTGCTTTTGATACATTAATGTAATTTTGCTCATTCACTTTGGAGAATGGTTGGGTTACCATCCCATGACACAGATGTTGTCAGTGGGGGTGGGTGCCGAAAACCAAATCCAACTCCAGTTCCAGCAACTTTGGACTGCTTGAGGCAGATCAATTTTAAGGCACATACAATAAACTGCTCCAAACCTGCTTGATATTTAAAAAATGCAAGACAAGGATTTATACCTTTATTACCATATTTCTCATCTCACCTGAACAACATCACCCTTCATAATGCTCAACTCTTGGTTGTTTCTGGCCATGAAGTCGTAAATGACCCGCATGTACAGAGGTGGCTCACGAGGGCCGGGTGGGAACCGCTGGCTGCTGCTCCTGCTCAACGGAGCGTTCTGATAAGGGAGCGAGGAAGGCATGCGTGAGGGGGCAGGCGGCTGCCAGCCATCATAGAACTCGGGGATGTAAAGTGGGACATCGTCGTCCGGCCATCTAGATCTACGAGGTGATAGGAGGGGAGAAAACTTTCAGTCAAGTTACAAAAAAGAAAGAAGGATCTAATGCTCTTAACTTGACTTCATGCAACATTGCTTTTAATGAGCTTTCTGAGACATCTGTGAATGATGGCTTTGAGATAATTCAAGCACGAGAAAGGTACCCAACAAACCTTTATACCACTTTCATAATGATGCACCTTCATGGAGAGTTTATAAGAATAAATCAAACAGGACCACAGATGGCTTGCACAAAGTTGAAAGAATTACATGTATTTGTTTATCCTCTCTAAAATGCAGCTATAAATGCTAATACGATATAGGTGGTCAAACAGTCGGTTGGAGGGGTGTTCCTGAAGAACTACTGATATAAAAAGACTAAGTCTAAGTGTCACGGCGGAGGGCAGTTAAACACCAGCCAGAGGGATCTTCACAATCTGGCAACTTGTTCTTATTAACAGTTTAAAACTGATCATTAAAGCATTAGTGAATTAAATCCCCTTAAGTCCCCTCATTGTATTTCCTTTGACCAAACTTAAAACTTAAAAAATGAAATTAGCAGTAGTTTCAATTCACTCCTTTCTCTTATGTTTTCTATAGCACATGACTGAAGCATTAACTCTGACCTATATTCACATAACTGCAAACACACACACTACGCCCAGGTTGGGGCGTGTCAGGGCAGGTGACATGCAATTAGAGGGCTATATATGAGGAGGTAACAAGCTTGATAAAAAAAGAGTGCGAGGGTTATAAAGGCCGGTCTACCTGGGGATGTTCCAGCTGTCTCCCAGAGACCTCCACAGGAGATCTTCCTCTGGGTCGACGACCTGACTCAGCAGCTGCACGGCCGCCTCCGTCAGCAGCGGTGAGAGAACAGTAGGAGGAAGGTCTGCAGGATACTGAGGCAGTATCTGTTTAAAAATGAAGGAAGTAAATCTCAACTGTTGTGCCTTGAAAGTAGACGCGTCCAGTGAAAAATGCGTTCAGAAGAACTTACTGCGCCTAAACTAGTGAAGAAGATGTGGACAAAGTCAGGAGCAGAAGGGCTGGCTAGTGTCCCGTCCAGCTGACCCTGTAATACAAAGAGCTTTTCAATCGCACTCCACTGCTTTCTGCTGCAATCACACTCCAGTCAACACATTACAGCGTTCACACAAAATATTTCAAAAACCACTCTGGTCAATTTATCACCTTTGGAGACATTCAAGAAGTATTTACCAGAAGATTGAATCCATACTTGACTTTCTGAAGATAGTAGATATATTCCTCCCAGGGTGGCAGACTGAAAGTGGGTACTTTAAGAGAGGGAAACAAACTGATCAGACACAAACATCTGTGCTATCTGCATGTCTGCATGCAGATAGCATGACTTCTCCAGTAATTACTTCCATAAGAAGATGTGTCCTTGGAAACAGTCATAGTAAAAGAAATAAAAGGATATTACCATTTTTCTTTGTTTTTTTCATCTTAAATGCGTTGTTTTTCTTCTTCGCCTCTTGCGGTAAAGAAGGTGCATTTGCTGCAGCAGACACTTTGTCAATGAAGATCTCCAAATCACTTATAACGTGGTTTAAAATGTCCTGTGAAAAGGAGCACACGCGTGACACAAATCATTCAGCGGCGGCAGGTGTGAGCATGTTTTCCTTGAGATGAGAGAAATGATTAGACATCTGTGATCATTTATCACTGATATAATCCACTATCTATGATTTATGACTAATGTAAACAGTCCAACTGGCAGTACTGACTGTGTTCCTCTCTGTGTCCGTTTGCACAGCGACCTCTGGGCTAATATGTAATTCATGAAGATCAAGATGGTGCATCGGCGCTTCTCGTGGGGCGTCAAATCGTGGAGGCGGCATGTTTTCTACAAGGCAACAAAATGAGTTGTTTGAAGACGAACATCAACACACAGTTTAAAACATACTGGATACTTTAGTGCTGAACCCATCTTATTTGCACAGAACACATCCATAAACCTTGAGGAAATGAAAGAGTTTCTCTTCCATGAAGAACGTTTATCATTTATTTTTGTATATGCTTTCAGTGCATGCGTACCTGGTTCTCTGACCCTCCACTGAGGGGGCGGGTGGTCCGGTAGTGGTGGTGGTGATGGGGTCCTCTCTTGCTGCACAGAACGAGGCCCAGGTTGCCGGAAACCTCCTGGAACTTGTTGCCCGATGATATTCTCAAGATTAGTCCTGAGAACATCAACGAGAGACAGCTGTTAATGCATTATTTTACCCTTCAATTTCCTTCTCGCTAATGTTATCTCCCTTTAGACTGAAGTCCCGTGACGTGATATTGTACCTGATGTCAGAATGGTATCTGCGTGGTTCCACAACATCACCTCCTTTTTGGACTACCTTATCCAGATCCCTCTTGATGAGCCCCGCCTGGTGAAACACACATGTTTGAAATCAAACTTTCGTGACACAAACAAAAACCATTGTTGTGAAATCGTGATACTGGTTTCAGTTAATGGCCTTGATTTCGGAGATTGCGCACTACAACATGACTACCACATCCTTTCTTCTCTGGATGCTTTCAGGAGGTCAAGTTTAGGGTGAAATGTGACTCACCCCAGTCTCCTCACACTGGAACATGAAGACCTGGGGGATGTGTTTGCTGCGTTGTTGCACAGAGACTGTGAGCAGAGAGTTGTAGGCGCAGCTATCCAGCACAGCTTTGGTTTGCAAGATGCAGCTCAGAGGCAGCGACTCCAGCTCTGACTTTGAAATCAGATTAAACAGGACAAACATGATGATGACAGAAATACACAGTTAATAATCAATGTTGAGAATATTCATAAACAGAAAAATGGCCACGACACTGAACACTGAACATCTTGACCAGGGACAACAATGGAAATAAATCTAGGACTTTATGCTCTATCTGCAACAAATTATGATATGTTGTATTTTTATTAATGTATTTGAATGTTGTCAATCCCCTAATTGTCACCTACTATTGTCAGCAGTGCACTTACTAAACTTATTAGAGACCTTCAACATTTCTTCCGTCTTTAAGATTTGTCATACACTTTCCTCCTCCTCCACGCTTAACTTAACTTTTCTAAGCATCTCATTTTCTATATAAAGAGCAGAACACTTGGAATTCAGGATGAATGTTGTAATGTCCACATACGTTTGTCCATGTGCCGTACTTGTTGAAACATTTCTGAAGTGTGAAGGCTACCAACCTTGGTCTCAATGTCACTGAGCAGTAGGTATCCCCCCTGAACCTCCATGATCATCTCCTGAGGCCACAGACGACCTTTGGCATCCAGCCTCTTGAGCTTGGCCAAACAGTCGTCCACCGTCTTCACCTCCTGGCCGTCCAGCTCACAGGTGAACAGGTGCTGTGGAGTCAATGTGGAGAAGTCATGGATTAGGACGGCCATGGGTTGTACTATGTCTCCATGCTGGTGCACATTGCACTCTCACTTACCTCCACTCTGACGTGAAAGTTGTCAGGATGTTTGTTCAGCACCTCGGAGTACTCCTTTCTCTGCACTGATGTAAAGAAAATGGTTTCAAAGAAATGTTTGACACATTTTGTTCTCACAAAAAAATGAAATATAAACAGATGAGATGGCTGTTTATGTCCGAGCATACTGTATATTGATTTTCCACTGGGTCTGGACATGTTGTTTCTCTGCAGCGGAGCACCCTTGAAGTCATCTTGTTGGAAAGCTCGCCTCTGCTGAGGGAGGTCCTCCGGTGAGAAACCCCTGAGGTACAAAGGCACAGCGATTTGAAGATAAACCAGCCACTGCACGGTTACCACAACACAGTGGTGTTTTATCATGAAAGGGTGTGAGCACGTGTTTATAGTGCTGTAAAGAATCTAATTAGTGCTCATAGGCTTAAAAATTTATTAAAAATGAATTCCAGTGACTGGGCAGTCTGAAAGTGAAATGAAATGTACTAACCTCGGGGAATACGAGAAAGGGCCGCTGTTTCCAAACATTTTTAAACTACGTCCGTCTTTTTTGGAAAGTTAAAACTTCAAATTGGCAAGAATCCCTTGGAGCCACTCGAACCTGTAAGATTGAATAGAAATTGTTCTGCCAAAATTACACCTGTTTCTGGTGAAACCAGCACAGATGGTTGCATAGACCCACTCACATAACATACAAATCATTTGTTTACCCAGTGGGGATATTTACAGAGTTTGACAGCTTAAAGCAAGACTATATCACATTTGAAGGACAAAATAACATTTTTACAAGTTAAAAGTTGAATTCACAAGTGATAAAATACAGCTTTTCTCAGTCAAGCACACTCACCCTAAAGCCAGTATATTTCATTACACTCTATATATATTTATAGATTACTATTTACCATTATCTCGTGATTGCTGTTGTCAGCTATTCAACAAAAGTTACATACGATTGAAAATAACCAGAAGCAGTGAGGCAGAAAGAGGGAAATTTCCAGTTACTTAACTGTTAGTAATTCATGGTTAAAATGAGCAAAGATTCAGTAATTATTAATCTGTCAGGAAGACTTTACTTCGTGACTGGACAGAATAAATGGTAGATCAATAAAGGGAATTTTGAATTCAGCAATAAGATGAAACTCATCACAAGAACACACAGTGCTGTTTAAATATATACTGTTACATAGGCCCTGGATTAAATGTAGGCTGCAAAATGAGTTTCCCATTTCCAAACAAGAGGTTATGCCACCATCAGTCAATATGTATTTAACTCCTTTCATTACAACCAGTAATAAGCTTTACATAATGTATTCATTACCTGTCAGTGTTCGCTCTGATCCGGTGTCATCTTTCCCTTCTTTTAAATAGATGTTCTACCAAGCAACAAGGATCCGCTCCTCGCATAGACTACGGAGAAAGATTTCTTGACTTCCTGCTCGAAGTCACCAGGATCAAAGTGCAGCGATCTGACGGGAGTGACGGATCAAGAGGCTTGGCCGGGTTTGTCATTTCGGGATAAGTATTTGAGGTACTTATATCTGTGGCTCATTGAGTCCAAAGGTCTAGAAAATGCGTCACAGTATCTCCTTCAAAGTGATCAAAGGTCTTCAGTGCTCAAGAAAATGCCATTATGCAATTATCTAGCTGGAGCGTAATCTTGTATGGCAATAAAAATGGTGATGTAAATATTTTCCACACACACACACACACACACACACACACACACACACACACACACACACACACACACACACACACACACACACACACACACACACACACACACACACACACACACACACACACACACACACACACACACACACACACACACACACAAAACATAAAAAAAAGGGTTGAATGAAATGTTGAAAGAAAAAAACTAGACAGTTGAAGTTGAATAAGAGAACCATTTATTTTACCATCAGCTGACGTGTAAATACTGTACACACCCATAACATATTGACAGAGACAAATATTTTATTCCTTGAAGAAAAAGTGAACGTCTCGTCCTGGGACCATGAGTTGGGGATTAGAGAAGTCTTCTTTGGAGACTTGACAGTTTAGGCCGTAGCTTTGGCCTGAGTGGCCTTGGCCAGAGAATTCAGGTCTGTGATGCACTTGGCGATGCTCTCTTTCTCCTAAAAAACAAACACACATACACAGCAATGAGTAAGTGTCGCCTTGTTGATTCATGTACAAGACAGTAAGAAGGTACTGATCCAAATACATTTACGAGTAACAGTAATGTGCTCTTTTCAGACACGTTAACACCCCAACTGGAGGCTTCGGACAGTTTGACACTGAAAGACCGACCTGCTGAGGAGTGATGCTGCCGATGACGCTCTTCTCCACCCAGTTGACCATGTGCTCCTGCTCCATCCGGATGTGGAGATTCTGCAGCGCGACCTGGTAGTCCAAGCGCCTCTTCACCTCGTTGGTCACCATGTGTAGCCTCTCTCTGAAGTTGGTCTCCAACAGCATGGTCACATTGTTCTGAGAGGAAAAGAGGAGTTCATGCAGTCCTTGTAACCACACTGTGGAAATATCTGGTCTACACTTGGGTTGCCAAAATGTTTGCTTCAAAGCTTCAACTGTTGCAGTCTCAACAAAGTCAGGTCTTGTATTTAATATGTTGGCAAAGGCTACAGTCTATGCATTCATTTGTTTATATATGAACAAATTTGTCGTAATATATTTGATGAGATTATTGCATATTTTGTAGCCGTTTTTATTCAATAAAAAGGAAAATCCATGAAGTTTTTGTCCTCATCTCTCATCAGAAAATCATAGCAAAGTACAATATAAGTAAATAATGACTGCAGGTTTGAGGAAAGTTTAACAGCTTGTGTTGTCGTCACCCCATAATAAGGTCTGTGGATCATCTTGAGTAATCAGGTCATGATTTCTGGAAAGAAACATTGCTTTGTTTGAGTTTTTCAAAATGTATTTTTTTGGCTCTTTGATGAGCACCAGATGTCGAATGCCATATAGTCCTATTATATTAGAGAGAAGGCAGACTTCTCTATGACCGATATCTCCAAAACAAACCACATTGATAAAGAGCACTACAGGTAAGAGGGAAGAAAGAGGTATTTTTAAAACATACTGCAAACATATAAAGAGAAACAAATGTATGCAAGCTGGTGTGTTGCATAGATCAGTGACGACTCTCAGGACCTTTATGTATTTGGGAACTAGTATTTTTCCAAGATTATAATTAATTTTCTCTCTTAGTATTACAGCTCCTCACATTCAGAGCAGGTTTATTTGGCTACTCTGATGTTTTTGCGATTCCTACTTTTTGCCAGCAGAGGTCGACAAATATTCGAGATCACATAATGATGCCGGGCAGCTTCCAGAGTAGTCAATGTGAAATCTTTTGTAAATATGAACAACTACAATATGAACAACAAAGAATATAGTGGGGGAAAAAAAGAAAAATAGCAACACCGATGCTGCTTACCCTCTTGGCGTCGAAGAGCATTGATCTTCCCTCTGCTCTCCACTGTTCCTTCTTCTCATCCTCAATAGCCTGAGCCAGACTGGCCATGGCCACGTCCTTCACCTCTTGAGCCTTCGACACTTTGTCCTGCAAACACACACACACACACGCTTACAATGGCTGTGCACAAAAGAAAAGACCAAAGATCTTTGAACAGGAATCTCTGTACAAAAAGAAAAAGGACTACATTGATATCCAATTATTAACTCCAAAAATAAAGAAACTAAAAAAGCAAATCCATTCCGATGCCGGCCTACCTCGTTCAGTTTGTCAGCAAAAGCTGCAACACTTGGGCCAAATTTCTTGACACCATAGATGATGACGGCACCGATGGAAGCAGCAGCAAAGGTCTCATGGTTGATGACGTAGATTTCCTTGGAAAGCATGTAGAGGAGGAGGCCAGTGCCCAGCATGTAAGGTCCTAGTGAGGAAAAGAAACATTTAGAATTCCTCGTAGTCGTTAGTTTTTGATGAAAATGTACAAAATTAAAGAACGAAAAGCACAATAATAACCCTAGTGGGACATGTTCAACAAAGTCAACATATGTAGTTTAGGGGCAGGGTAATAGTGTATTCATTTTATATTAATATTTTAAATGTCATCACATTATTACTACAAGCATTTCTATTAGCAGCAGAACTGCACATGCAATGTGTTACTATCCGATACATCGCTCTTAACAGAACATGTTGGCTTTCTACTGGTCCACTGAGAGAGCGACTAGGCCTGTTTTACATTAAGCCTCAGCCATAAGCCTTCTGTGCTTAAATGGACAAGCAGCATTCAGCTTGTAAGCGCCACATATCTGAACCAACTCACAGAAAACTTGAGGCCAAATCTCAATTCTTATAAATCAGGGCTTAAGAGTTTTCCGTTTGCGACTGCATTTGATTAAATCAAAATTGGGACTGTTTATTCATATCTTGCACATTCAATAACTGCATTATGAAATTAAGTGCAGAAGACTGAAGTCTACTCTGCTTACGTATTTGAGCTAATGGAAGTGAATAGACACCATTTCTAGGTTTGATAAAACTGCTATTCATTATTTTACCTGAGGGAAAGGTATAGCGGTACTCAACTTTTTCAGCATTTAGGTAAAATAACTGAAAATATTTTGAAAATTGAATCTTGCTTCTGCCTACTGACCTGTGACTCCAGTTTTGGGGTACAGGAGCTGGAAAATCTCGTCGGGGAAGATGCCATGGCGAACTTTGCCTCCCTTGTCTGGCAGAGCGGGCACCGGGGCCAGACTCTGGGACGATGTGTGCAGGGAGCGAGACGCCTGGACCAGACTGTGGGAGACAACATAATAGCTTATATTATGGACGTAGGGTGTATTTTTTAATGTTTAATGAAAATAACAAATACATTAAAATACTACTTGTAAAGACACATACCCAGCTCCAAGGGGGCCGCTGCTTTTCAGGCCACTAGCTGCAAACAGAGGAGACAATGACGTAAAGTCAGTGAGGCAAATAATGTTTGTTTGTCACGTTTAGATCTGTTTATTTTCATGATTAATACCTCTCTACGGATGTTTAATCAAAAGCTGACCAGTACAGCCTTCATGAAGGTTGGATTAATAACAGGACTGTTTAATTAGTGAAGTGCAACTAATGAACTGGAAACGAAGTATGTATAACTTCACTGTACAATGACCAAAGTCAACAGAAGCCCAGTTACAGGACGAGGTCATTTCAACACCTGATGATAATATCATGTGGATGTCTGGAAGCAGCTGGTCTGGCTATAAATGAACAACACATACTTTTGTTGGCTGTACATTGTGTAGCCAAAGGAGTTTATCCTTCTACTACAAACGTAAACAGCACGAAACAGACCAACTGTCAAACAGGTGACATCTACAGGCGTGCAGAGCTTGCGCTAGCTAAAGTAGCTCTGGTGTGCTAACGTTAGCTATCGTCATCTAACTTGTCTGTAGCGATGTCTGACAGAAACACAAGGAACATCACAGTCAACAGCATTGCCATTAACCGTCGATACAAACAAATGCAATAAACTAAGTACAGTTTCAGATCGTAACGTTATATCCTGTCGTCAGCGTAGCTAACGTAAGCTAGCATTAGCATGTCTCTCATTCAATGTGCGGCCTTCACTTTACCCTTCAGCTTCACATTCAATTTAAACTTTTGTTTCTTGACATTTTGGTCGTGTTAGAGCTGAGTGAGATGTATTAATCAATGAAAGCAAGAATACTGCATACCTGACACAATAACGAGTCTGGACAGCATGTTTGAAGAATGAAGAGCCGAGTTCTTGCTACACCGGGGCACCCTTGTTTCGGTCTCTTCGTGCCCTTCTGCAAAGAGCCGCAAGGATGGCGGAAACATAAGATATCCTCGTGAAGTATCGCGAGAGTAGGGTAAAGCTCCTATTTTTAGAGTTGTTCAAGAAAATGACCACGAGATGTCGCTGTACGCAAGATGCTGTCCTGACGTTGCATTTGGGTTGAGTTCATAAATATATGAATGGAGAGAATTGTAGGTTATATGTGATGCTTAGATCCAGTGTTTTGGGTTAATTAATCTTGAAAATACTCATGACTTTAATCAAAACTTCTAACAAGTAAAATATTAAGTCAGTCAGCTTAACGCAAATAACAAATAGGCCTACACACGCATACACACCACCAGCAAATGATGAAGCTCATGACATTTAGAGCTTCTCAACTCATTTTAATGAAAATCTGAATGTAAAAAAGAATGTACATTTCCACGAGGCAACCACACACATAGCTCTCTCTCCCATGTGGTGGGTTTTATCCCAGGCTGCATGTAGGGGGAATTGTCTCAGTCTGTGTGTAATCTTGGGGGCCCACCCGTGTATGGCATCAGTTTGATGCGAGTGGCTGGTGAGATAGAGGAACATATGACGCTGTGGTTCACTTCACTTCCTGTAAAATTATGCTCAACAGAAACAGCTACATGCTCAACAGACCAAACCTCCGGACACTATTTCAGAAGAGTGAGAAAATGGATAACTTCTCAGTCGCCTCGTGAAGACTTTTCCCCACTGAATGAGATGGCATTGTAGGTAAGATCTGCCATGTTTTTTTTGCTTATCAAGCGACATACTTTCTTTGCATTATCTTGTACATTTTTCCTCCACAATCTACACTTTCCAGAGCCTAGTCTATCTTTGATAACTCTGATACTCAGTGTTAAAGGAGCTTTCTGACAAACAACAACAAAAATGCAACCACTGTAACATCTACATTACATTTACTGTTACTACAACTAGAACTATACGACCTACTACTACCGCTTCTACTAGAACTGACCTGCATGGTTCAAGTAGAAAAAGCATTGCTGCCACACAGAGCATCCTAAATGTAAAATATACTGTTGAGGTTTTTAATTTTGCTTTATTTTATGCATCCCATACCTTTGGAGCCCAAACACTAACTGTCTTTCTTCATATTCTTTTTTAGTGTTTGAGATATACAAATTGATACCACAGACGTTTAATGGCATATTTCAAACACTGTGTTTTCCATGTAAATGAAAAAAGCCTGAACTGTTACATACAGTTTATCTTCATGTGTACTGTCTGAACCGTCATTTTGCACCTGAAACACATCATTCAGTAATATTTTTCAGCTATCTATAACATTTGATACACAAAGTACATTGTATGATTTAAACTCAAATGTTAACGTGCTGTATTTTTCATAATGTAAGATCAATTCTAATAAATTTCATGATGCATTTTCGTTGTAGGCTCGGGACACTGTAACAGCCAGAGGGGCTGCCATGGACGCCCTGACTGTCAGGTGTATACAGCTCTCCCCAGTGAAACACTTTGAACAAATAGTGGACATCAGAGCAGAGAAACGTGAACACCTGCGAGGACGCAACAACGTGACTTCATGTCGCAGCCCTACGAGAGAGTTGGACACAAGACTGATCAAGAATGAATTGAAGGAAAAGAGGCAACTTGAATTTCTGAGGAGGAGATCAGTGAGCCCAGAGCCGTGTGGTTTGAATACTACAAACTATTATTCTAGGAGAAAACCTTCACCAAAGACATTTTTAATGAAACAATACAGTCCAATCAGCAAGTCAGAGACTTTGCATACAAATGTCCAAAATACTCCAACTGATAATGGGAGGCATACAATGATGATTTTAACACCAAAGAGTAGCGTAACTGAAGGCCCAAGCACCAGCAACTGGGTAATATCCTTTGACGTTATTAGTGTTATTTCACTAGAACCATGTTTAATCTTTCCACGTCCACAGGAGTAATACCTGCATCATCTTCTCTCTCCTTATTTCCCCAGGCTTCATTATGGACAGCACAGGTAACACTGATGAGCCAAGAGAAAGGCCATGCAAGGAATCAAGCCGCTACCTCCACAACAGCAATAAAGGAATCAAACCAGCACAGGGCGAAAAGCACAGATAAAAGAGAGAATAGTATTAATGGTAAATAGCTTGTCTATAACATTTTGATTAGAGACTGTCAAATTGTCTTTCATTGGCCCACTAATAATGTTGTTTTTACTTTCTCTCAAAGCTCAAAAGACAAGCATCAAAACATTCATCCATGCAGAAAAGATTCAGCAAAAGAATACACAGCGAGAGACCAGTGTGCAGACAGAGTGGGTTGAATTTAAATCTCAAATTTGATATCAGAGGCAGCTGTGATAGTGTTTCGTATTTCTATATTGAGATATTTTCTTCTGTGCAGGTCAGGTCACGTCACTGTCAAGGAGTCAGTAAGTTTCAAACTGTTGCTTTATTAAATGGGGTTTTAAATCTACAAATTGCAAATTACGATAACTACGATTTAATAAAATGTAACTGTTTTTGATGTCTCTTATCTCACACATAATAGGATCTTCAGAGGTTAACTGACTACTTGCAGGTAAACATAACAATTATTTTTCAAATCAATTATGTGTCGTTTGTTCTTTAAATCAGGACTATGTCACTTTTGAGAGATTAAATAAAACATTCTTCCTCTAATGAATGAAAAGTTACATTCACAAGCCATAAAACTCATCCTTTCTCAGTTGAACACACTCAATAATTTTGCTGATACAGCCTCACTTTGTCTGGTATGACCTGAAGCTTATGGTGGCTAATGTTAGCAAAGGTTAGCTAGATTTTGCTTTGTAACTGACATTACTGACATAAGTTTGTGTTTTTTCTCTTCCTGTCCTACTGTTACACTACATTTTACCACTCACAATCCTCCCATGTCACTTATTGCTACAGTGGCTGTTAATAAACAAAAGTTAAACAGTGTTGCTTTGTTTATATTATCTGAAGCTACCGTATGGCCCGTAGCTTATGGTGGCTAATATTAGCAAACGCTAGTTAGATTAGTTGTATAACTGACATAAAGGAAGTTTGTGACTTTATGACTCTTCTCTACTTTGTTCATTTGTTCTGAAGTTACTGTAAGCACCATCCTGTTTGAAGTAAATCACCTGCCTTTAATGTTTGAGACTAAAATAGGCACTTAAGTTACAGCCAGTAGTAGCACAATGTTGTATCTCTCCTCTCCTCTGCTGTCTGTTTTCTACCAGGAGGCTCTGTGGAGAGAGGAGGCTGTGAAGAAGAAGCTTGCCGCCCTCCAGGAGAGCACGTCAAACCTCATGAACTCCTCGAACAAAATATGGACGGTAAGACTCTGCATCCGTATGTACAGCCTATCATCAAGCACACCCCCAGGGTGTCACAGTTACAGTTTCCAAATACCAAACACATATCTCTTGTTTTATAAGGTCATGTTGTTGTTTTTGGCTCCATGATTGATATTAAACTGAAAATGTCTTCGTCAAAGTCGTGTATGGTGGCTGCCACCTCAGGAAGGCCTATGCAGTCTGTGGTTTGGAGCTTCCTGCTTCTGCTCTAACCTCCTGCATAGGAGGAGTGCAAGCTGTCATTCTCATACAGGAAGGGTGTGACAGTTAGCAGCTATAGGTGCTATGAATCCTCATTAGCTCTCTTTTGGCTACTCTAGCTGTAATGAATGAAGGGGAAATATTAGTGTTTCCCTTTTTTGTTAAATAGTTTTTTTAAATTTGGATTTGAACAGCAGTGGATCTAGAAGTTGATTTAGTTTAAATAATGTATGCTTTTTCTTTCTCAGTCAGGTATGTTATCATCAGGCAACTTATATGTTATATGTTTTTGAATTCAAAACAGTTTATTGCTGCGGCACATGCAGACATTGTGATCTTTCTTGAGGCTCACTGATGCTGCAAGTTCCCTTTGTGCACCAGTGAGTGTCGACAGTGAAAGAACAGACTGTCACAGATTCTGGTAGATGAACCATTCATTTTCCATCTGCAGGCCACAGCGTGACAGTCAGTCATTTCCTTTCTAACCCACACAGGCTCGCTGCAGTGAAGACTTGCTGAGAAACAAGATCAAGGCTCTGGAGGCGCAGCTGCAAGTCTGCCTGCAGGTAAGAACAGCAGCTGGTGGTAAAGATGCAAAGAGTGTTTTAAAAAAATATTTTTTAAAACATCATTTCAATGCAGAAACCCAAACATCTAAAGCAGCCGACCTGCTCATCACTTTCACTCTGTCACGCAGTGTTAGTCCAGTGTCTACTCTGGGTTCGGTAAGCGCTTGTAGGTTTAACTCAACAGTGTTGTGTCCTCATAGAAGTTTCCAAAGGATGGAGTGAAGAAACTGGTGATACAGATGGAGAAGCAGAAACTGGTGTATGAGGAGAGGGCCCTGGTCGCCCTGCAGAAGGTCACACAGGAGAAAACTGAGGCGCTCATCAAGTCTGAGACAATGCAGGTCAAATATCTAGCTTTTAACCCAAATAATAAACAACATTTCTATTTGACTATCTTGAAAGGCACATCGATGTCATTGACTTGTTTAGTTTTTTTGCCATCAGGAAGCGCTAGTTACGGCAAAGGAAGAGGCACTGAGGTGGCAGAGCCTTTGTGAGGAGCTGAAGCTGAGCTCTGCACAGCTTAGGGAGAACCAACACCTCAGTAATGAACAGCTGCAACAGCTGCACAGCCAAGTGGAGGTATAGTAGTATGTGACTAGGTGGATGGCCAGAAGTTTCAATGTGTATGGTTGTGAAAAACGTGTGTCCTGTGCAGCTGTCCAGAAGCAGAGAGGCCGAGCTGACGGAGGATGTGGTGTCATTGCAACAAGAGAAGAAGGAACTACAATATAACATTGGCCTGCTGGAAGAAGACCATCAGACTTTAAGAGAGGAAATTCAGCACCTCAGAGGCAAGACCCTTAGACCTTAGAGTCATGTGTTTATACAGAGTACAAGGCAACATGGTTCATTTATTTAAACAGTTTTCTATCTCCTAGATGGCAGCAATGAGAGCCAGAGCTCCATGATGCAGGGGCTTCTGACGTCAGAAGAAGCAGAGCCACGACTGACGGCGAGGAGAGACTCTCAGGTGGAGGAGCAGCTCCGTCACACTCAGGAGAAGCTCGGGCTCAAAGAGAGAGAGGTGAAGTGGAGATATCACAGTGTACTGTAGCACAATCACAAGCTAAATGTTTTGTTTCAGTTAGTTGTTTCACAGAATTAGATATTCATGAATTCACACTAAATGAGTCAAAGATAATATGCCAATCATTTAGGATTTCTACAATGTTTGCACTGATGCAGAATGATAATTACATTTTTATTTATTGAAATTATCTCAGCTTTCACACTACTCACCACTTCACTAATACATTTCAAATGAGTGTCAAATCTATTTAAAAAATATTCATCAAGATGCATTTTATGTTACTTGCCCTCCTTACTGGAAAAAAATGTGCACACAGTGCGAGGAGCTGCAGACAGAGCTGCATGCCATGGAGCAGGAGTGTCAGTCCAGCCAGGCCCGGCTGTCGCAGTGCAGGGACGAGCTCCGGCAACTCAGCCACCGCAGCAGGAGACCGGTGAGCCTTGTGTGTGTGTGTGTGTGTGTGTGTGTGTGTGTGTGTGTGCGCGTGTGTGCGTGTGTGCGTGTGTGCGTGTGTGCGTGTGTGTGTGCGTGTGTGTGTGCGTGTGTGTGTGTGCGTGTGTGCATGTGCGTTTAGGGGAATTTGAAACTAAATGTCCTTGCTATACTCAAATGCTCATTTGCCTTTACATTGTCACAATTTATTTTGCTTCATTTTTGCTGCATTAACCAAATCAGCTTAATATATATTTATATACTGTATATATATATAGATAATTTGACGTTTCTTCCCACGTTTTTTCCCACTTTGTTTAGACACGGCGTGGCTCCTGGTGGAAAGTGTATGTGACCTTCCTACTTCTCCTTGCTGTGGCGGGGGTTGCCATGTTGTGGGTGTGGCATCCTCCTTTCAGGGAGCAAGTTGAAGACCTGTACTCAGACATAGAAACACGTGTTGAAAACTATCTCATGGACATGGCGACTCCTCAACACTCGGGGTGTTTTAGACCGATATGACAATCAGTCACTGCTCAGGAACATTGTTCTCTGTTGTTGTGTTGCTTTGTTTTAAAGAAACATAGGATGTAGTTTGTTGATCATTTTGTATTTCAAAACATTTCAGACTTAGAGCTCAAAGTATTTGTGAAAATGTTGTGTTGACATGTGTAGGATGTTTGCAGAAAGTCAAAATGTAACTGTGTGACAATGTGAATGAAAAATGTCTTTGTAATGTATTCCAACAATGAAAACATGTTAAAGCAAATGTCACAAGTTGGCTGAGGTTAATACGATTTTAAGAAGTTGTGTGTCAACAATATCAACACAATAGTCAGGAGTAAGAACACAGGAAGCATCCTATGTATACTGTAAACAGCTTGATTGGTCAATAGCACCACCTTTAATTATTAAAAAGCCATAAAAAAAACACACAAAAAGCCATTAGGGAAAGACAAAACATAGTTCTTTCAGCTGTTGCTCTCAATAAACAAAACAAGGGAGAGTTAGTATGCAATAAAAAGCCATTAGAGTTTTACATGATCAGAAATAAAGTAATATTGTTACTAAAACATATGTCACATGTTATATGTTTGTTGAGTCAGTGCTTAAAAAATGTTTAGGCTTTGTGAGTTGAAATCAAATAAAGTGTCATCGGTTAGAGTCTTGAGTTCATGGTGGGTTAAGTGTCAAACAAGACACGTGAGATCTCCATTAGTGAAGACATCGTGAAGGAGGACCACCTGATGCATCTTAAACAAATCATCATCCACCGACCAACAATTATTCCCCTTTGAGTAAGATCTCATCTTACTAAGATCTGGTATAAAACAGAAATGATTGTCACAGCAAAAATCTCCCATCACAGTTAAGACTGCACCAGTGTACAGCATTAATTGTCTCGGCGATGTGATGGCACTTCTGTGGTAACTACCAGCTGCTCGTGTCAATGCTAAAATGACTGAAATGAATAATATGTTGAAAACTCTACAGAAATGTTCATGAAACTGACAGACATGACACATGGCACCGTCTATTGTCTGATTACACTCAAACCCAGAGACAAAACACACTATTGTTCATTGTATTCGGCGGTTTTAACTGTTCCAGATAAAGCTGACACAGCACTAAACAGGCACTGACACAGCACATCCACCACACAGATCTTTCCCACACACACGTTTACCTGCATGTTCCCCAAATACACCACAGCTCATTGAAAAGATGGATCTTTGCTGGACTGACGTCAGTCTCTGGTTGAAACTGGCACTGAAGGTAAGAGGCTGCAAAGTAGATGCTGATGAGTGACAAGGTTTTTTTTTAACATATTTCACAACTTGACAGGGCGGATCTTGCAAAACTCTCTTTTACTTACAGAGTGACAATCCTCCACAAGATGAGGACTGCAGTTCTGCTGTTTGTTGTGGGGTTTTGTGTGTCGAACGCCGCATCTTCCCTGAAAATCTGCGCTTTCAATGTTCAGAGCTTTGGTGAATCAAAGGCAAACAACAAGAAGGTTATGGGGATTCTTCTAAAGGTACTCTATTGTACAACAACTGGAGCAATATCCACGCAGAACTAGGTAACTGACAGACCTTTTTTTTCTTGTTTTGCTCCCAAGATTCTTTCTCGGTGCGACTTGTGTCTTATTCAGGAGGTCCGAGACTCTAAAGGAGCAGCAATACAAGCTTTGGTTAAGGATCTCAACAGGTAAGAGTTTTGTTTGATTCAAAAACTGCTAATCTAAAAGATCTGGTGAAGCCTCTTTCACAACTGCAACTTTAAACTTCTCATGTATGTGGTCATCAGCAGGTTTGACAAATCCAACTCATACTCTTATGTGGAAAGTGAAAGACTGGGGAGGAAGACTTACAAGGAGCAGTATGTCTACATTTACAGGTAACCCATAATCAAACACCACCTATTGCTCTTAATGGTCAGATTAACATGACATCCTTAACGTTGTTTTTTTTCCTCTCTGGTCTTCTCCAGGAGCAATGTGCTGACGGTCAAAGAGCATTATCAGTATCCTAAACTAGAAGGAGAAGGAACCAATGAAACAGATGTTTTCTCCAGAGAGCCTTTCATCGTTCGCTTCCACTCCCCAACGACATGTACGATGAAGCAAAAGGCATCTTTGGAATTATACAGAAGAAGAAAGTAGCCACATTAGCACACACTATTATCCCAGCTATTATCTGAGGCCAGTTTCACAAAGACAGACTTTCATTTCCTGGGTTTTAAAAAACTGGATGCTCGGTGGATATAAACACCTTATTCAGGGTTTCTAAAAAATATATACAGATATTAATAATCAGGGTTCTCTATGTTCCATGTGAGCATTGTATATGTATGATCATACCATATCAGCAAAACTAAGAAAAGACTGAAGTTTGCTTGTAAACACATTAATTGAAGATGTGTCATAAATGTTTGTTTTTTGGGTGGTTGCTGTTGTTTTGCAGTGGTGAAGGATTTGGTCCTGATTGGGCAGCACACCAGTCCAAGAAGTGCCATGAAGGAGATTAATGAACTGTATACTGTCTTCAAAGGAATTTACAAGAAGTGGAAGACTGATGTAGGTTAAACCATCATCATCATTTAAATACAGTATATTTATATATATATATTCTTTTCACTTTTCTATCTTGGTCAGAGTTCCTCAGCTTAGCTTCATATTGGTTTCTCTCTACCACATGTGACCACATCTATGAGTATTTGTTGTCTGATGAACTTCCCCTTTTGCCTCTTTTCATCCACCCAGAATGTGATGATCTTAGGGGACCTCAACGCCGGCTGCAGCTACGTCACCATCAAGGGCTGGAGAGCTGTGCGCTTGAGGAGTGACCCAAACTTTCGCTGGTTAATTGGAGATGAGCAAGACACTACTGTCCGTGAGAAGACGCACTGTGCCTATGACAGGTCAGTGACTGCTGAAAACTGAATCACATTAGGTGATTCAGAAGACGTGCTCAACAATGAAATGCATGTATAGTCTCTATAATGATTTAAGGTTATTGTAAGGGCTTTCTGCTGCAGGGTAATGTCATATACACAATTTTGGATTTTTCAGGATCATTGTCCACGGACGTGAGATTATTTCCAGTATAGTGCCAGGTTCAGCTCAACCGTTCAACTTTAAGAAGAATTTCCATCTGACAGAGGAGGAGGTAAACATGTCATATATACATATACACTTCTTTAATTCAGTTATATACCTCAAATGTAGATTCATTTCTTCTGATGGCATTTCAGGCTCTTGAGGTGAGTGATCATTTCCCTGTAGAAGTTGACCTGAAGCCTAACCACCGCTACCTCCTCCGCAATGAGCTGTAGGACAACCAGCAACAAACCAGGATGTCTGACCTTAACTGTAGTTTTACTGGATTTTAGTTGTCAAAATAAATCAAAGTTCACAAAAAAAAGTTCTTTTTTTTCACGACTCTAACTCATCACTTAAGTGGCACTGTATTCATCTCAGTTATGTAAGACACCATACACATGACTTGTTTCAGCATGAAGGAACAAGTGCTGCAGTTTATATAGTGCATCTGAAACCAAGACCACATCAAAGCTGACATCATTTCATCAGCTCATGAAGGTAAGTTCCTGAAGCAACGCAAAACATTACTTTTGTGATTTCACTTTTTAGACGGACACACAACATTTTGATTATCTTCAGCTTCATGGTACGGCTTACATGATATAGACATTTGTAGTTATATATTTAGCCAAATAAGTAACATTAGATTTATTGTGTAATTTATGCAACGTCTCGTTTGACAGGAAGCCACACGCAGCAACAACAGATGAGAGATACATTGCGCTCTCTTCCTTTCCGAGAAGAGATTATCTGCGGCAGTAATGTTTGTCTTGATATAACTTGTACAATATAAACTATTGTTTTCCCTATTTGAAAAGATGGAACAAAGTTTTGCTGATCTGCTTAGTGATGCTTTTTCAGGTAAGAAATACATCTTATATGTCTCAGTACTGTTGTATTTACTTTTCTACTTTTTTAAAACTAGTTATGAAAGTATTTAATTTTCAAATCATGATGTTGTCACAGAAACAACTGTCCCATCATTCCCTGATGAAGATTTGGACTTTGAGAATTTAAACTTTGATGAAAAATGTGAGGCAGTCAAAACAGACATCTCTCAAGAAAACGCACTAAGAAAGGAAGACGGGGCTCTGCAACAGGAAGCAAGTGGTCAAACTGCAGTTTTGTCTCACATGGAAACTAAAAATATATACATGGCTGAAAATGTTAATGAAGAGCAGTGTGATGATAAAAGCGAAGAGGAGGACTTTGAAGGTGTAAGGGTCATGAACAGGGACAAAACACCGGAGGATTACACAAGCTCAGAAGAAGAGACTGAAGAGAAAGGCTCTGGAGAAGATGAGGAAGATGAGGAAGATGATATAGGACCAGGAGAGGAACCAGGGGATTTGTTGAGGTCGGTTCGTTGCGACGACGAGTTTTGCGATGGTAATAAAGAGGACAGGATCTTTACTGAGGGACAACCTCTGGCCCTGGAGGCTGCTGGAAACCCTCAAGTTAGAAACGAGGAGCAAGGTGAGGGCGAGAGCGATGAGGAGGTGTCCTATTTTGAGAGAGTCCCTGAACGTGGCAGTGAGATGATGGTCAGAGATGACGGGATTGAAGAGGATGAGCAAGAGAGGGAAAAAGAAAAGGAAGAGGACTCGTGTGATTCTGAGCGTGAGGGCATGAAAATCGAACAAGAAGAAGCTGTTCTCGCTCTGTGCTGTGAGCAGAAGCTTGAAAATCGCCCAGCGAAAGCCAATTTGGAGTTTCCAGAAATATCAGTGCAAAATCTGCAGGATCTTATTGCTGAAGTTGATAGTGAGAAATATGGAGAGAAAATGAAGGATTTCTCAGGGGAGGAGCACCAAGATGCAGGTGAGAGCTTTGCAGATTATCCCTCAGACTTTTCCTCATGTGAATATGTCGAAGATGGAGGCAAGAATCAAGAGAAGAATCACCAGCCAAAGGCCTCGGCTTGTGCATCCGACAGCGATTCAATTACAAAGCAGAACACCTGCCTGGAAGGAGCTGTAACAGATGTCATGTGGATGGGGAGAGCTGAGCACACTGATGAGGAGGGGGACGGGTATCCGTACAGCAGAGAGGTGGATGCCAATGAGTTCAGGAGCCTGGACCTGGCTAATGGAGAAAAATACTTTGTGGAGAAGGTGTCCAGCGATGCAGCTGTAACAGCGGTTGATGATGGAGGCGAGACAGGTGAGAGTGATTCCTACACCTCCAGTGATGATGAGTTCGAAGAAAAAAGGAGTGATGTGGAACTCATGTGTCCACAAGATGCAGCATCTTCTGACTACTACAACAGAGTGGATCCAGCAGATTTCCACATTCATTGGAATCTAGACGTGTTAACAGCTGATACCCGTCTGTCTGAAGACCTGTTAACCGCAGAGGACACAGATGAAGCGGATGCACCGCTTTCAGATATCACTCAGCGTCCTGCAGAAGACGGCAACAGCTACTCAGTGGTACAGAGTGCAAAAACAACAAACCCCTCTAACCAGGGATCCCTGGATGATAGCTTCTTCTTTAACACTGAAGCAGAAGCCTCTGGGATCATGGAGAGTGGACAGTTGGAAGACGACGAGGACGAAGAGGAGAGGAACTGGGAAAAAGAGCAGCAGAGAATCAAGGCTTTCTACGAGTTTTATGATGACAGCGACGGAGAGAATGAAAGAGAAGGTGAGTGAAGATGATGAAGGGTATAATCGTCATATGGAATCACATTTTCAAATGATTTACATTTACAACGTTTTCTATTTGTGCATTTCTATAGGAAGACAGATAAAAGTTCAATTTTGTGCAGATCCATTGTCTCAAGTCATTCACTATGAAACTGACAGGTGAGCAGGACTAGTACTTAACTTTTTTTTTCTTGAACAAAAACTACAACTTGAGCAACGACAGATCCAAACATAACACAACCGTGTCTGCTTCCTTGTTTCTCAGCAGTGACAGAGCTTCACTCAGCAGCTCCACAGACGGGGAGGAGGACCTGAGCTCTGCAGAGACATCTGAGGTTTGCATGTGGACACATATACGCACACATTAAAAAATATATACCAATACATGAACACATAAACTAGATTTCTTAAATGCTTTGCCTTTGTCCAGGAATTGAAGGAGCTCGACAACACCACGGAAATGTCACAGGCTTGTGACCCCCCAAACACTCAGCTACCAGAGAACGTGCCAGATATCAGCGACACACACATCTGTACCAAGAAACACAAAGTGTGTACTCACTGGCGTTTACTGGACATTCACTGTTCATTTGTTCCTGAATTGTTTAGTTACTTTTGCCTCTCTGCCCTGTCCTTTGTTCCTGCAGTGCTTCAACATGCTGAAGCTGACACTGAAGATGGGTCTGGTGATACTGACGGGACTGCTGATGTTCTGGTTTGCCACAGACCAAGCAGGCTGGTTCAGCCATGTGTCCTTCTTTTAGGTCAAAACTTAATTTGTGGTCATTGAAATGTGTTCACATGCTTACGGCGGATGAAAGAAAAATCCAAAAATGACAATATTGTCTTGTAAAAATGCAATGTAAAGTGCTGTTGTCTGTTATATGCAATTGTGTGCTTAAAAAAGATGTATCTTTGTTTACAATGATGCTGATGTATTTATGCAGATTATATCAGGGCTAAATAGGCCTAAATCTAAGGTATCTAATGTGGTGGACAATAACTCAGTACATTTGCCAAAGTACTTTACAGTTTTGAGATACTTCTTCTCTTCATCATCACAGAGGGACATTTTGTACCCTTTTACAAAGTCTCTGACAGTTATATTTAATTGCTTTGCAGATACAAGTTTGTACATATAAAATTGAACTTAGAAAATACAATACATTGCTACAGTTTAAACTATGCAACAGTATGTAAAGTGGTTTTCTTTTAGATAGTTACTGTTATCATTGTCGTTAATAAAAGCTTAAGCTTGCTTACTTTCTTACTACTTCCTGTATTTGTGTATATGAATATAATCAGACAGCGGGTGGCGCTGCTATATTTCTGGAACGAAACCAGACTCAAAACCATAAAAGAAGAATGCGTCAAGCGGAAACGATGCAACGATTGACGGCACAAATGTTTTCAGCACCTGGGTCAACAAAGGAAAGCGGGGTTTACCCCTCTCTATGCTTCTAAACCAGCGTTCGACTCCACACAGAATTGTCCCTACTACACACGTCACAAAACGAGCTCCTACTGGTTATTTCGGAGGGAGGAGTTAAGGTTGTTGGTCTGCTTTTGGTAAAAAAAAAACAGCTTAACCGAAACAGGAACAGACCAAAAAATAACAAATCACAGAAATTTGAACGAGAAAATCAAATAACAAAAATGTCTTCGCTAAGAAGCAAATCCACGCAGGACATTAGCGACCTTTTGGATGAATACGGGATAAAGCACGGGCCTGTGGTCGGTGAGTGACTCACAGTCAACAGTCAACGTTCAACGGTTACTTTGCGCCCGTTTTTGAATCAGCGTTAACTTCATAGGCCTCCCCGCTACGTGTTAACTCGCTCTACTCCTGTCATAGTGGTTGAATTCATGCGTTTGTCTTCGTGCACTTGTTCATTATCTCTCAAATGACTTTTTGTTTGTTCTCAGACTCCACCAGAAGTCTGTATGAGAGGAAGCTGAAAGAGGCCATGGCCAAAGGGAAACGATCGAAAGAATTACCTGATAAAACCTACTACAGAGAAGAGGGTCACTTGTACTTTTATCTATCACCTACACTTGAATACTGAAACTTTACTTTGATGAATAAATGTGACGGTATAGTGCATACACAAGTCCACAAATGTACCAGAAGTCTAATATATAATCTAGATTTATAACTGTAATATGTTGCCATTATAACTGCACTGTTACAAACTAATTCTAAAGTTGTGTCTATTATATAAGATGGAAAAAGACTGGAAACATCTGCTA
This sequence comes from Pholis gunnellus, assembly GCF_910591455.1. Lineage (NCBI taxonomy): Eukaryota > Metazoa > Chordata > Actinopteri > Perciformes > Pholidae > Pholis > Pholis gunnellus. The sequence continues at coordinate 14,867,406 of NC_136536.1, forward strand.
TTGTGTTTTAATTAACAAGAGAGGGTGTTGATCAGGTGGTCCACCACTAACTAGATGAGTTCTTAACTGTATTAATGAACACATGCTTTTTGTTTAAGGGTGGCAAAATAGACTTGGGTGGCAATTATTGTATTTGTGTGGGTAATGGTGTAATGGAAATGTGGACTTGCGCTGACATTTAACATGATGTTTGTGTTTTCATTTCAGAGGAAGTCACCTATGAATACAGGACACCTGTAAGTAAATCTGTCCACTCTGTTTTTAGTTGTATTATTATTCCTCGCCTTATAAATAAAGATAAATATTTGATGAAGACTGTTAGGGAAATGTGTCCTTTTTGCATGTCAGCTACAATTTGTGGGTCTCCTAAACTTTTAGGTTGAGTGGCCAGAGTGTGAGAGATTTTGTTGCCTGATTTTGACAACAAAATAAAGTTATGTCAAGTGAATTATAGTTATTTATACAGAGCAAAATCACATGTGTATATGAAAAAGGACTTACTGCTCATTTGTTTTTCTAATCTTATTGAGGAGGGGTGTCCCATGGAAGGGCCCGAGATAACAATATAAATGAAACGTAATGTAAATTAAACGCAGTGTTGTTTGTATGAACACTGGTGTAACACTTCACTACTTCTTCTCACTGTTTGCCGTTTTGCAGGTCAGGGGTGAAGGCGCAGGAAACAGGTCAGTTCTCTCTAAGTCCTCTGTCTGCTCCAAACACCCGTTGCCTTTCTTCTATTTCAGTAAATCAAATTGAAAAATAAAAATCTAACTTAGTAATTATTTTTCTTGTCTATCTACATACCTGAAAACTTGTCGGCGAAATTCGCCGTTTTGAATCCATAATATGTCATCCACGTGAATCGTGTAGATCCGTAGTTTTGTTTTCATGGGGGGGGGGGGTCAACTGGCCAGCCAGCGTTTCTCAGATTGGAGTGAGACGAGGAGAAAAGGTGATCTCGTGATCTTCACAATAAAACATCTTTGATGTGACGTGTCGAGTCTTGGCCAATCAGCGTTAAGATGTCTACACCGTCTTTCCCTCCGTTAAAGTTTAAGTTCCCTTATGTTCCGTTACAGTTCAGACTTACTGGTTTAAGTTAACGTTCACTGCATGCGGAACTTTGTTGACTGTTAACGGTCGTCATTATCATGATTTAGGAGGAAAAAACGTAACGTGATAAAACATCAACAAGGGCTCACGTGCCCTCTCATCACACTGCCAGACACTGTTCACTGTGATGACCACAGCCAAAGTAGATTATCATTTTAATTTAAATAATATAACTGGATTGAATGCATATTAATCGCAAATAGAAGATAGGCCTCAATCCTAACAGCTTTACAGTAAACGTAGAAGTTACCTTTTCCACCTCTTATGAGTTTGCAGGTATGTATCCAGTGGCTCTTACATGACGCCAAGACCAGAGTGGAGTTCGAGGGAAGTTGGACATGAGTAAGTTATATAAATATATACATCTTTGCAGTAGTAGTTGTCTCAGTTGGTGAGAAGTTTCCACATGTTCTGTTTTATGTTACTCTCTGCAGGCCATCCTACTCAAGCTACTCAAGGCCAAAGCCTGAATACAGAGGAAGAGATCTTGTTGCTGAGTAAGTGTATTTATACAAAGTCAAATAGTGTCGTCAGAATCTATTTTGGTTATAGCTATATTTTTTACTGTACTACAGTACTGCAAGTACCTTACTTGACTATTTCCATTTCATGCTACTTCACACTTCATTACAGTTCAGAGGTAAATATTGTAATATTTACCTCAACTATATTACTGCAACTATCGTGACTGGTTACTTTAAAGATTAAGATTTTACGAGTTTATAAATTAAGATGTTTCAGATCAAAGTACCCAACAGTATATAATATATATAAAGTTATGAGTACCAACTCGACCAACTGCAACAGTAAAATGCTACGTACACATTGATGCATCAGTAATAATTGAATCATCTAAACTATAACGGTAACACTCACTTTACTTTTGACATTTTAAGTACATTTAGCCAATTATGTTTATATCTTTTTTTAATGTACTCAAGGATAATTACATTTCCTTTCAGGCCCAGCATGTACGACAAACCGTCGACTTACAGTAACTCCTACGTGACTCCGACACTCGTCAAATCTCCAGAGGCTCCGAAGTCGTCTCGCGTCATCCCACTCTGGGTTCAGTTTGTGTTCTTCCTGGCTGTGGCAGCCTTCCTCTACTTAGTGTTTTCCAGTATGGAGTCAAATGAATCCCTCAAAGCAATAGAATGATTTTTTTTTTTGTTCATGCTCAGTTTATGTGGATATTATACAAAATTGTGTATTTTAATTGGACGAATGTGTTTTGGTTGATGCCTTTATTTTAGACATTGCTGAGATTGGGCTTTATGCAATATTTCTATGCTTTATAGTTGCAGTGTACTTGCTTGCTTATGTTTCTGGGTAGAATAGTCAACCAGCATTACTATATGACCACTACTAGAAAAGATGAGGATGCCACTTTATTAGGACATATCACTCCGAAATACAGAGAAGCTTTCTTCCTCTTACCTGGACAGTTTCAGTGAGATCATCATCATCCACAGCTCCTCCACAGCACAGTGCACCACTTCTTGCAGGGCTAAATATGTCAAGAAATTACATTACATTTCCAGATATTATGCCACAGTTGATGTCATTTAGAAAGAGACATTTTGATGTTGACTAAGGTTTGTTTTTGCGCGTAAAGAATCTCAAACTGCAAGCAAAATGCCAGTCAACCCCATTTTATTGTCGTTAGCCTCAGTCAATTAAATATACTGTAAATCTCAGCAATTCACAATGAATCTATCTGCATGGGAAGATCTCACCTTTTTTATCCACATCATACAACATTGGACACAAATCTCTCAGACTTCATAGGCCATTGTTTAAATTTGAGCTTCCATCAAGATAATTTGTCGATTCACAGAATTTTAATCAACTTTTAGATATATTTCTTAGCACTAAAATACATAGGACAGATTGGGTCCATGTTTCAAAACCAAACAAACGGCTAAACTCGTCACAGTGCATTAATCAATCTGCTGTTCAGTATCAAAAGTACAACACTGCTTCCATTTGTCAGTTATCAGAAATGAATATTAAAAATACAGTTTTCAGACCAGCTGTATTACAAGTGCCTAAGTGGTTTTGTGGGAATAATTGGGATTTAATTGTTTTTTTTCAGCATTTAGTAAGTAGTAACATTTTATCTTGGGTGAAAATATGGAGTTGAAGCGTTTATACAAGCTGTAATGACATGTTTATGCTTTGTTCCAGTCGAGATATTACATTTATATTATCCAACCTTTACATTCTGTAGAGTTTGATGTGATGTGTTTTGTATTGCCGTTACATAATTTCAACTATTAAAAGAGCTTGCATATGGAAACATTTGAAGCGCCTAGTAATTTATTCAAAAGCAACAATGTTTAAGCAATTGAGGACATAGAAATAAATGAATTATACTATGCGTTACTGGGAGGACTGTGGCTTAGTGGGGAGCAGGGCCGTCCTTCAATCAAAGGATCGGCGGTTCAATCCCCAGCTCACATGTCAGTGTGTCCTTGGGCAAGACACTTAACCCCAAAATTGTGCCTACGGTGTGTGTGTGCGCGTGAATGTTAGTCCTGATGGTGGGCATGTTAGCCCCATCCGTGTATGAATGGGTGAATGACGACAAGTAGTGTGAAAGCGCTTTGAGTGGTCGCAAGTGCAGTCCATTGGCCATTATTTTGAAAGATTTTCCCTCTTATGTAGTTTGATCTGATGCGATAAATCAACCCACAGAAATATTTGTAGATTGTCAAACAAAACTCATTGAACCCAGAAGCTCCAACAACAGCACGTTTTAATCAACTACAGCTTCTATTAACTTCAAGTGCAGTGATCTACACATTGTAAATGACAGAAGATGCATTGGGTTAGACTTAAAATACAAAAACACTTTCTAATCCTTTAAGGATCATTGATCTGTAGAAGCGAGTACATAAGCTAGCGGAGCCTGTCTTTAGTGTTACTTGGTGATAAATACCAAATGTCCTACAATGCATTTACACAGACCTGAGGGATCCCCAGTTTAGCTTTTAGTCACTCGACACATCTGGTGTCATGGCAGTAGCCAAATCTGAAGTCTAGCTGGAACCCCTACAGACATTGAACTGGAAATAATCTACACTGTCAGTCTTCTGTGGCTTTTAGTTCACACCTCATCATAATAGAAGGCTTTAAAGCCAATCACATCCATTATTTCCCAGCAGTACCACTAGCCTGAAGTTTGGTGGGATGTAGGTCAATGTTAGTCCAGTAAAAACTGCCTTATCCAGACTACTGAACTGGGTCCAGGTGGTGCCTCTTTCCAGAGGTGGATGGATGACCGACTGAGCGGTTTGGTTCTGTGTTACGTCTCTTGCCGACTGAATCCACGATGGACGCTGTCCGAGCCCCCTGAACGTCCTCTCACTTGTGATTCTGCTTAAAAAGGATGAAACAAAATGCTTCACTTTAATTTACTACAGACAATGACAAATCAAATATTACAGTGCCTATAAAACATTCACAGCTCCTTGCAAGTTTTCATTAAAATAACAATGAATCACAGTAAATTTAATGTGGATTTTTCAAATCAACAAAAAAAAATCATTTGTTAAATGACTACAAAGTGATCTAAATTAATTACGAAAACAAAATGCTTGAAAAATGTATGTTATGTGCAACAATCATGACCATCAATACCTTTAGTGATATGGTAGCCTGCATACCCCGTCATAGCTTGTTAATTGATAAGGCAACATAAGTGTTATCCACACCTGTAAGCAGAAACACATCTATTAGTCCGGGCAGACGTACAGGACGTTATCGAGAAAAGGGACAAAGGAACTTACAGGTTCTGGTCTCTCGCTCCAATTCAGTGGGCTTCTTCTTCTTCTTGTTGTTACACAGCACCTTGGCCACAATGATTAAAACGATGACAGCTACAACAAATGTCAGGCCGGACACAAGCCAGCTGATCACCATTGGACTCAGTACTGGATCTGGGTCTGAGGATGGGAGGAGAAGTTACATACAGGATGGGTTTTCATAGATGGGATTTCATCTATGTGATTCAAATACAGTCGAAAACGAGGAACACAAAAAAAAAAGAATCTAAATGATAAATATGAATAATTTGGTATCCTGTTTTTTTTAGCCAACACATACGTATGCTATTCTTTGCCTATGTTACTGATCTTTAATCTGTCTCTATCATACTATCAGTGTCACCTCTGATGGCTATAGGCAGGGGCTGGCTTTCTCTGGAGACAAAGGTGCGTCCACCCAGCTGGACCCGATACAGGCAGTAGTAGTATCCCTCGTTGGAGCTCTGGGCGTTGGGAAAGGTGAAAGTGACGGACTGGCTGAGGGCGGGCAGGGACTGGCGCACTGTGCCGTTGGAGCGGATCAGGCGCAGCTGGAAGGAACCTCCAGGGTACTGCTGCGGGGTGGAGCAGGTGATGTTAAAATTGTGGCCTTTAATGACGGAACCAGCCGGGGCCTCGGTGGACGTGTTGTACCAGTGTTGGGGAGTCAGGAGTTCCACTGTGATCGTTCAAAAAGGAATTAAATTGGTTATGGTATTCAGGGTAATACAGACATTTGGAGTGGGCACTGGTGCAATAGAGTTAGATAAGACGATGCGGTTGTGACTCACCAACGGTGATGTTTATAGAGTTGCTTGGTGGGGAGCTCAGCAGCTGAGAGGGGAAGCCGCCTTTGATTCTGTAAAGACAACTGTAGCTGCCCTGGTGGAAAGTCTCTATGTCGGACAGTGTCAGCTCCACTTTGGTCTGGGTCTGGTCCGCCCTCTGTGTAACCAGTGGTGTAGACACTCCATGCTTGTACAGGTGGAAGTCACTGAGGTGGTGACCCAGCAAAACACTGCAGCCGAAGCGAACAGCCTCGCCAGGAGAGAACACAGTGTGAAGTGACAGGAGGGTGAGGGTGGGCATTAAAAGGGTACCTGTGAGTAAAGATGAATCACAAAATGTGAATCAGATCATGAAATTATAAAATGTAAGAGAGCAATCTCAGAAGAGATGGGTCCTCAAGTGAGTTTTGAAGACAGAGTGGGATTCTGCTGAGTTTGGGAACTCATTCCACCACGGAAAAGAGTTTGGATTTAGATTTAAGATTTCGTGAAAATTGTGCGCAGTATGAATATGAATTTGTATGCATACATGTCCAACTGGTCACTGACCAGAGTAGCCTCTATGAATCAACCCAGCAGAAATCACTCAACCATCTCGCACTGCTCCTTGGTGGATTAAATGCGTGTACAGAGCGGGCTGTCACCTGAGCATTTCACCCCTGCATCTTTCTCATGGGTGCAGTAGGCGTTACTGTGAAGGACGACAGCACAGCGTGTCAAACTGGCCTCGTGTCCGGAGCACTGGACATGCCGCAGCCAGATCTCTCCACTGCCTGCCCCAAACACTGCACCACGAAGGGCAGATTCAGCTAAGCCACAGCCCAGCTCCAGGCACACCACATCAGCCTCCCGGAGGTCCCAGCCATGGTCACACACAGTCCCCCACCGGCCATGGCGGAGCACCTCAACTCTGCCAGAACACTTGTTCTCCCCGTCCGCTAGTCTGACCCCACCTGTGGATCAGAGAAAAATCACTTAGAGACAGAGAGAGTGGGACCAGCTATGGATGCAGCAGGTTTATATCAATCCCAGGCATACCAAAAGCAGCAACTCCATCCCACAGAACACCTAACAGGCCTGTGAGGAAATTACAAACAAAAAATACAGATTAAAATCCATTAGAAACGTCAACTATTAACATTCAATCGCTAATTTATTAGGTACACCTAACATTATACTAACTAAAATGATCTAATACAACAGTGCTGCATTGAACGCCCCCTTCATCAGTGTGTTCAGTTTCGGTTGAAAGAAGTGAGAAGTGTCGATTCAACTTTATAGTCATTTTGAAAGGCTGTAGTTTTGAGATTTTCACAAAACTATACCTTGTTCAACCCATTTAGCCATGGCATGAGCTTGAACTAAATATCATAATACCCCTCAAAACAATTCAACAGTTCAACAGCACCACAACCCAAAATAACCATACATTAGTAACAGCACCTCTCTACAACAACCACTAAACATCATAACCTTAATGAGGGTAACATGTATTACAGGGATGTTGTATTGGACTGCTTTACTTTCAGCTCACGTTAGATGGCCCCAATAAACAGATACAAGATGATGGCGTTTTTTCTTTACAATGTATTAATACGCTTACCAAAGGAATTGTGCTAACTTAAGTTAAGTTATCCTGTTGCATAATCACATGAACCATAAGCTATCGTTAACGTTACATATGTTAAATGGTCTTGCGTCAGAGTTGGCGTTAACTGACAAACGAGCTTAACCAGCCGTTATTAGCTTACCTGTTAAAGGGATGTGGAGGAACCTCAGCATGGCGCCCCTCACCCTTCCATCAGACGGCTGGGTGGTCAGGGTGCCAGTTGTGGTGATGACGCAGACTGCCGTTGAAAGCTAGAGACCGAACAAAACATTAGCTAGCTTGTGTGCTACAAAGGGTCAGCTCGGCTAACTAACTAACGTTCAACAAACAGCTAACGGTTAGCTACGTAACTTAACCCAACTGACTCTGTCGGTGCCGGGTGCAAAGACATTATACTAATACTAATGCAGTGTGGCAAACAGATAATTATTGTCACCAGAAAAAAGTGAAGCTGCTGATGAGTCCGGTTGGCTGTCACCATTACACGACGTACACTGTCAGGATAACGTTGTGAAAATAAAAGTACTCGCCGTTAGGCCACCATCCTCCTCACGTCGACCATTCGGGAGTTCGGGAGCTGAGCAGTGGAGTCGTTCTCCCTGCGGCAGACAGAGGTCACCACAGCCGCAGCGCTGCATTTAATCCCATTGGTGTCTCCTTGGAGGGTCACTACTCGGTAGAGGGCAGTAGCTACAATTACAAAATGCATTTCCTGCAGAAAATGCGTTTGAAAGCTGAAATGATTCGCAAAAAACTGCTGAAAATACAGAAATGGGAGAGTACCCGTGAAAAATGTTGAAGGCCAAAAGCATTGACCTGCACTGCTGAAAACCCTTCCAGTTGAAATGTCTAACTGGCAGACTTGGAAGCTAAACTGTATTAATTAAAGAAGCTAAGAGCTGAATTACAATGCAGGAAAAACTAAGTAATATTAGTAAAAGTAGTAGTAGTAGTAGCAGAACTATTAGTAGGAGTAGTAGGAGTAGTAAAAGCAGTTTAATTTAATTTAACATAATTTGAATAGGCCTACACAAAGTAAAGGGACGCTGTTGCATTGTCAAAGGTGAGAATACAAATCATTCAGTCCTTTCCCTTTTTGAAATTAAAATTTGACGAAGTTGATTTGTCTTTTCGAGAGGTTCTGATTGGATTTCTATATTTGTAATGTGAACTTGGACAGGCCGTGTTTATTGACTATGGCTGTATTTTATTTCTGCACCCAGAGGAAGGCTTTTAGCTGAAACGCATTGCATGTCAAGAAATAGAAAAGAAAATACACAAAAATACATTCTTAAACTCAGTTGAGGCTTCAGCATTAAATATTATATTGTATCTTTGGGCATAAAGGCTTGAGTTACAGCCTTATTAGTACAAATTCTCTTTGTTTGCCTACTATTCCTGTACCAGGGCTGGGCAAGGAAACACTGTCTGTGGAGGCACAGAAAGGTAATTTGATACTATAAAGAACGATTGTTGTTATAACATTTAGCAACCTTCATCTATGAGGAAGTGAAAGAACAGCAGAAGGGATTGTTCACAACCTGGCAACCTAAAGTTGTTATCTTGTTGTAGTTTAAACATTTCAGAGAGTGTGGGAAGAACAGCCGGAAAAGGGTGACCAGCACCTCCTTCACCATTGTAGACACAGATAGCCCCACCACCCAAAGAATAACACAATTCTCCTGCTGAAATCCTTCCATCTTTTGTCATGAGCCTGTTCTTCCAAGATGGAAAGGACAATGTGAATGAATCACCCAAAAAACACATCAGAAAGAAGACTTATTTGCTGATTCATGTCTGCGATGTGAAATCGTTTCACACACCAAGTGACTCACCCAATAAAATTCCATTTCCCGGTCAGAGATGACTATAGGCTTTCCTTTGGCCCAGGGTGTTTTTTCCTTCCTCGTTTGTATTCTAACCAAATGGGTTTGCATTTTCAGTACCTCATTTGCGTCCATGATAGACCACAAGTCATTTAGAACAGAGCCACTTCCTCTGACTCTGACTCAGGCCCCGCAGCAGCTGCGCCCTGGAGAGCTTGTGAAGGCAGTGGGCAAAAATAATAGATATCCTGAAAACCAGTCCGTCTGAAAGAGAACTGCAACTTGGCTGACGATATATTTCCCATTCAAACCACAGAGGCTGCAAAGCCAAGAGGTTGGAGTCGTGGAAATGACCGAATCGGAGTCTATAGACCTCAATCCTATCCGGAATTTGTAGGACTGGAAATGTGTCGTCTCGTGGTCCCTTTACAATTTGACGTTGTCAGTTTTACGAAAAATAGGGACAAACTGTCTAGACGAGTTTTACTCTCGACTCAAGTCTGTAATTGCTGCCTACGGTGCCTTTACAATTCAACACCGACTTCTGCATCAAATGTGTACACATTTCCTTTCACCTTGGAATCAAATAATGAATAAATAATAATTTTTTTATCTTGCTCAAGGTGATAAAAGATGAGCTCAACTGTGATTCAAAGTTGTAAAAATAAGTACAAAGATGTCCACGGGGTGATTATTTTTTTTATAGACATATGTGGAAGGCTGTATGTGAGGCAGCCATTACTAAATAACACAATGTCAGCAATCTAAATTAACGCGACGAAAGTGAACAGAAAACACATCTTGATGTTCAGTCGAAGCATAACGCTTGTTTGAAATAAGAGAGCAGAGAGCCTGTACTGCACATTTTCGGTTGGAGACATTTAGAATAATCCTAAAAGTTGAAATGAATTCCTTTAAGAAAGCTCCGAAGACACATTTTTTCCTCCAAAAATATTTTTCAGCAAAATCTCGCCGTCATCACCAAATAGAAATTCTCAACTAAACCAAACAGAATATTTGGACTTTAGAACAGAACCAGCCAACTAGTCCCTCGAGCTTTCATCACAGTAATGGTACATTTATGTAATAATTAAATGATTTCTTCAGCATTTGGGTGAATAACTTGATATTGTTTCTTGATGCATTTTATTGAGCCATTGGTCAAATAGGCATCCAAGTTCTCATTATATTGTAAAAGGTGACTATCTTTTTTCCACAAAGAAAACATACAGATAAGCCTGCATGTATGTGTATATATATATATATATATATATTTCTCTGTAAATCAAACTTCAAAACCAGTGAATTTGTGAAACAGAAAAATTCAAAATGATGGTGGTCATTACATTTCAAGGAGCAGCACTAATAATAGCACTTTATCTGAATTACCAAGAGTCAACCTGTGCAACCATGTCTGTTGGTACATTTACCACTGATAAAAAGAGAACAAACAATGTCATAAAAGAACAAAATATACAATAATTTAGTTAACTTAACACTAGTCCTCTAAGAAGATGACCTTTTTTTCACAGGTTTGGAGTTTTAATTTAAGTACCATGACTTCTTCAGTTGTTTTGATAAACTCCTAACAACAAGCTTTCAATAAAACAATGTGTTTAGCTCTTTGGATAACAGTACAACCTGCTTCAGCTCCACCATAAAAGTCTCTGTAGCACCACATTAAATAAAATGTCTGTACTGCATTTTCAAAAGTCTATTGCCCAGCAGGTTTTTGTGGTTTTGTGTGGCATCCATTGTTTGTCAGGATTCCAACTATCCAGCAGTTTTTCTTCACTTTGATTCTCCAAGAAGATGGACAATGAGTTCATACGTGGAGAGGACGATGGCTGTGTTGGGGATTTGTCTAATTAGCTGTGGAACGAGTCCTCTATAAAAAGCTGCATAGCCTTCCTCCACAGCTATTAACCTCCCCGTCTGGAAGAAATACTTGTACTTGCTGCCCTCCTCACGCAGCCTTGTCCGAATTACCTCTGTGGAGACAAAAAAAAAAAGTATTAGTCATCGAAACAAATACATCTCTCTGACATTAGGTTGTTGTGTTGCAAGAGACAAACAACGGATGTTAGTGTTTACCGTGTGGATAGGCTATGCAGGACGCACAACCCTTTGAAAAAGCAGCAGCCATCATCAGACCCAGGAAGACGGACGCTCCTTTCTCCTTTTCACCATTTGAGGAGGCGAATTGGCGCTCGGCGAGGTGCTTCTTCAGTGTCTCGTAGATGAGGAAGCAGATCATGGTCTCCGAGATGCCAGCATAAGATGCAGTCAAGCCTCGGTAGAAGCCCCGAATTCCTTCCGATTTGTAAACATATCGGGCGCACTGCAGTGCATTCATCTTCTTCTCTCCTCTGGCTCTAAAGAGGAGAAACGGACTCATTAGTGCCAAAATCACATTTGGTGGGAAGGTTGACACAACAGCTATTCTAACTGTTAATGATCATCTTATCAGTTTTTCTGTTTGTTGTCTAAGTGATTTATCAACTTTCAGCCCTTTGAGGAAGTATGTAACCCCCTGGAGTTTCCTTATTGAGTTGAATGAGAATCAATATAGTTGTCACTGTATTTTGTGCCACAGGACAGGTGTTCTTTCCAGACAGAGTGGACAGATCTGTTCCTGGGTCCTCACATGATACTACTGCCCTGTACTCTGTCGTGTAAATATAGACTCTTCTGCTGCACGCAGGACAGTGCGTCAGCACTGTGTATTTATGGAGCCGGGTCACACGCTCAGTCTCACAAACTGCACAAGGACACCACCGTGGAGGTCTGTTAAAGGTTTCTGTTAAAGGTCACATTATATGGAGTAATTCACCCTAAAATAAGTCAGATTGTTCTACACAACTCTACCGCAGAATACTAGAGCTGAAATATGAGGACACACATGATAGGTGACATTAAGAGTGTACACACTTTTTCTCCAGCTGCATTCTGGTCTTGACCATCCAGATGGGGTTCATCAGAGAGTTAGTAACAAAAGCTGAGAGCAGAGGGGTCAAGAAGCACATTCAGTTTTACACTGCAGTCTGACATCAGATTTGTTTCATCCCCTCAATGTAACTCATAACATCTGTAAAAAAAAATGCTGCAGTCAGATATATTTGCCTTGTAATGATTGACCCTTTGAAGTCTAAATGTTTGTTTTTATATTCAAAAGAGCTATGGAAGCATTCTGTTACATCATCCACAGGGTAGACAAAGCATACGCTTTAGCAATACTGTTTTTGCAGGGCCCTGGATTGCATTACATTTTACAGCTGTTTATAAGCATGTAACAAAGGCTAACATGCAGACTGCTCACCTGCAACACCAGCAGAGGACATGTGCACCGGTCCACTATTAGGGACGAACAGCCCATTGAACGTCTCTTTAGCTTTTGAGTACGCAGCAAAGTAAATGGCTCTGAAACACAGAGAACAAACTGGTGAGGACTCTACACAGAAGCAGCTATAAAGAATTAGAACACAGTGATTAAATGAATGCATTTCAATATGTGAACTGGGCCATTCTGCAACAACAACAAAAAAAGTCCATTTGGACTTGTGTTGGCCTTTGACAGAGTGCATCCAGAGCAGTCTGTTTGCCAAATGCCTGTTCTCTCTACTTCTGGAACAAACTGCCACTGCACCAGAATGGGCTGAATAAGCACCACAGATGCCCACAGAGCTGCCCTGAATGTGAGGCTGTGCAAGCTGGCCAGGGGAATAGAGTGACAGTGGAATCACTGGGCGAAGGATCATGCTGCAGCTACTCATTAACCGTGTGGGGAAAGCATACGTAACCTATGAACCTTTTTCAGTTTAACGGAGTCTCAAAGTCTAAATCAACATTTTATGGCAAATGCATCAGGACTGTTAATTGTACGGTTTTATTGAGTTTAGATCATGAACCACGAGAAAACATGCCAAAGTCCAGACTATTTGTTGACACTAAGAAATAAACAGTGAAAATGAAACAATATGTACTGACACAATACTGAACTGTTGTTTTGACTGAAGGCAGGTCAGCTATTATCAAGCCACCGTCAGAACCATGTACGATACTTTAGAGTCGCAGAGTTAAACAAACAGTTCCTTTTTTGTATTTTATGTTGTGTTAAGTTTGATCAAATACAAGTACAGAGGACTCGTGTTGACACATGCTGTAGCCTACAAAAACCAAACAGCTGACTCAAAGAAGCCTGTAAGGCTGGGGGTTTATACAGCCAGTTAATGCTTTCAGCCATTCAAGTAAAACTATAAACACAGCCTCCTGCTTTTTTGTTGTCTTTGGTTAGTGGCTGCGCATTGATACACTCTGAAGAGCCCTGCCACATCAAAACAACAGACTTCACAGAGAACCACACTCTGCCGCCTTCTTGGCCTCTGCTTTGTTTGTTGTTTTTGAATATTCACTTCAATGTGCGTCATCATTAACCTGTACCCCAACTGGCAGGTATCATTAACACAGAGACTGCCATAGTGTCAGGTCTTTGTTGAATAAAACTGTAATGGGTGAGGATGGTGGCGAGACTGAGTGCAGACACTGATTCAACTGTACCTTGAGGGGGCCACACCAACAAGATTCGGCCCCAGACCACGGAAAAGTGATCGCGGTCCCTCTTTTTCTAGTATAGACCTGAAACAAAAGAAAACCACAATCAAAACACTAATATTTGAGTTTACATATATTCCCAGGTTTTATTCATATTCAACTGTCTCTACATATGTGACAGAAAAGGTCAACGTAGGACTGCCGCCGCCGCTTCTATTATGGGAATGATTACGATAGTTCCTGCAGTGAAGCGTTTCGCCAATTCTGTTCACTTGAGCCGGTTTAACCGAGTGTATACATGAGACCTCGCTTCAGTGACCTGTCACGTCGGCCACGTCCCCACGAGGTTGTTTTTAAACTCTGTAGGGCGTGAACGTCATTTGCCAGATGATATGCAGGTCTGTCTGGGGCTACGCAGAGGGAGAGAGTGAAATTGCAATTTGTGTTGGTGTCTGTAATGCAAACCTGTCTCTCAAGCAGTGTTCACGCATTCCACCTGTCTCTCACTGATAACCGGACACCTCCTCTCAAACAACAATGAGTTTAAAAACACAATAATGGAGGGCTCACTACTGAGGTTTCAATCACTTGGAGAAGGGGTTTTATGTCTAGAAATAGTTTTGCATAAATATAAGCCTGTAAATGCAAAGAGAATTCCTTAACAGCTCTGAAAAAGCAAATCGTATCAACTAAGGTAAGTTCACAAGAAAATGTGTATTATGTGTACATATAATTGTTTGGGGCTTTTGAAATATATATGTAATATGCATATTGACATACAACTTAAACAGCTAACAGCAACAGCTGACCAGTCCAGACTGATTCCGTTGGTGGCCCCAATCCTCCATGTGTAATATGACTCTGACTGAGCACCCTGGATAAAACCTCCCCTCCTTCGTCTTAGCACACTAAGGCTGCTTTTAGTTCTTACCAACCTAAGCAGAGTCATAAAAAGGCTACTTTCATGGACAACACACCAAAATAACGTGTAAGGCCTGGTGGGACACAATGTGTCCCAAACAGCTGGTTAAAGACACCAAACAGGAGGGTCCAGATCCTCACGTTATGTAGGATTTGAGGACTGAATTTTAAGACCAATGTAATTTCTTGGACTAAATCAAAAGAACAGGACTTAATACAACTATTCCAAACAAAAAATATTACATATACATTATAATTCGTAATGTCAACACATCAGTTATGCTTAAACATTGAGGTCTTCGCCGGGTAAAACTCAGCAGGTGCGTGTACCTTTGTTTGCAGTTAGAAAAATGCAATGAACTCAAGTAACAGCCAACACATCAAAGACAAACATCTTACCGTAGGACCTGAAGAAGCCCTGGAGTAACTGTACCGGGTCGAATAACTCCAGTGCCGCTGAGGGTGCCCAGATGGACCTGGAAGACGGGTCGAAGGGCGAGACCAGAAGACTGCAACCGTGTTTTCAACACCTCCAGGGGGCAGGTCACGATGGCTCCCACCGTACCACTACATCTGCAAATTGATAATAATACATAAAAGTAAGGATTATGGACTTTCGAGTGTTTTACATTGTACAAGCAAATACATGTAGAGTGGTTCTTCTATTTGCAAGGATACTCATATTGGCTTAGACTGAGCAGAACGTTCTTCCATCATAACAAAGCCGAGGAGCCATGGCCGAGTGCAATGAACAAGTATGGTCAAAGACCGGTCTCTGGACGTGCGATGGAAATACTCAGCGTTAACCCAACACATCTGGTGCAGAGGGTTTTATGGCTCAGACGCTCTAATTGCACTTGGACGGAGTCATTTGCCTGTTTGTTTTTTTATAGCCCTTTTCCTATTCCAGCATAACAAATGCATTTATTTAGTTATCTACAGTTCAAATTGTTAATCTTTTATCAGCCGTGTCTATAAACATATCGGTGAAAGGCTTTGAAGTTTGGAAGGGATCAGACTGCGTCTCTGTACCAGTTGTGCTGTGAGGACAGAGTCAAACACCTGACACAATTACATCAATGAGTATTTATCACCTGTCCGCCCATATCTGAGTGCCTTGTTATTGAATTACAGACATGGAATCATACTCTGTGTTACAGGATGTTCCACGTTGCATAACATAACTTGACAAACAAATACATGCAACTGTGGTGACAATGCGGTGTTGAATTGTTGTGGCCATGATCTGTAACCACATAGTTAAGAAATCCAGGGTGGGAATGCAAGAGGGTGGGCCCTCTGAGAAGGACCAGTGTGTTTGTAATATTACACTGTGTGCATTAAGTATTGGTGTCGTGAGTATATCGACCACAGGCTGCTCAACGAGTTCGGCTGGTTTCGAGTAATTGTTACCTCAAGGGGTAAACACACATCTCTCCAAGGTTCCACATACTGGACGTTATAAGACTGCCTGCGATGTGGTTCAGGCGGATAGAGTTAAACAAAGCGGTCAACATCATCATCGTCTTATTACACAGTTGACTATTCTCTCATTTAGCCAAACTGAGTTGAGCTAGCGTTAGCTAACGTGGTTACTTAAAGGCTCATCATAACATTTCAAGGGTGAAATGGCATCATTTAAAAAAGCCGGTGCTTATTAAACGTGACTTTAACATCACAGGCCTTAGTGTCATTATGAGGAGTTTAGCTAGCATCGCCAGCATGGACGTCTCCACTTTAAACGTTGCATAACCCCAAAGGACACCGCATAAGGTTAGCTAAAGCCCGACATCTCTTACGACTGCGCCACCTTCACAGTCTTGTATTGCACATATTAGCGTCCGTTTTAACGCAGTGTGTCATCTTACATCGCGTTGTTACTCACAACACGAATACGACCTTCCAGACCAGACACATTTAACAGCGATATCTCGCTAGCTAGCTGTGGCTAGCAGGGTTTAGCAAACTTCCGCACAGATGTACCGCCGGTCGGCTCTTTGTCCTCGACAACACTTATTTAATAACTAGTTTAAGATTAAGAAGTTAATACTGTAGTACGTTGTTATTTCGTCTCGTCCGCTTACAGCATAATTAAGCGCGTAATCAAACAAACCAACGTCTCCTGTGTTGAATGCGGCAGATTGTGCTATGCTAACACGAGCTAGCTCGGATACCCTGTTAGCATGCCGACTCTGTAATGCTGAGAATGCGTTAGATTAACGAGTCGTGTATAATCAAAAGGTACGTATTTGACACACGTCGCATAACCCAAGGTCGTGTTACATGAACCTCTGAGCTATTAATAACGTTACTCTGGTTAGAAGCAGTGACGTTAATGAGACTTACCCCCCTGCAAAGAGATTCAGCAGAGTGTCTTTCTTTGCCATCCTTTTCTTTTTCAAACAGCCACCATACTCGTGTCGTGTCGCTTGTTCAAATCTCGTTGGTTCAAAGAGAAGGAGAAGAACAACGGGTGTATGATCCCCGTGTGAGTGTCTGTCTGTCTGTCTGTCTGTCGCTAACCCGGCTCGGTGGAGCGGCAGTGGGTGACCTCAGGAACTGCTCACGGTTTACGTCAGGGGGCCGGACGGGGGTGTTGTCCGTGACGTAGGGACACGTGCTCACCTCCGTCAGCGATTGGTCTTTTCTCTCATGTTGATGGACAATTATTACCAGCAACATAGATTAACAAAACACCAGGAGAACAACACTTTGTACCTCCGAGTTCCCCCTGACCTTCACTGTAAAATAAACGAGTTTCACTCTGCACGATTGACAACAATATTATTCAATGAATTAGTCTTAAAATGAGGTATCATTAAATATAGAGACTAGATTATTTTTGCACACTTTACTTGTAAAGTAGATATGAATAATAAGTATTCGACATAATGAGAATAAAAACTTTATGAAACTGAGAAAAGGTTTCTCTGTGAAGTCTGGTTGGGGAACAGACCGATTCCATCAAACTATTAGTGGCTGTTCCTACTCTGATAAGCAATGGATGGTCTCATCTTTTTAGAAAGGAAGATCTCAGAACAATAAGGCCCTTGATTTTATGCGTGAGGAAATATGACTCCATGCCTGATTGTGTGACATAATGGACATGTGATGTTATGGGATGTGCTGTACACCAATGAGCGGCGAGTAATACAAGTTGGTATGCTGTCACTCTGGGGAGGCTGTAGCAAAATGTTCTCGTCAAACCAGCTGCACTTTCTTTTTGTCCAGTTTGAAATCATAACACAGGTTTGTCATCACGTGTTAACAGTGTTGGCCTACATTATTAACGCGTAACCAGACATGTGCTTGAGCAATAAAGTACATTTCACTTATTGCAAAACAGGTTTTGGGTGTCCTTTATGCAAGTCATACCAACATGAAATGCTTCTGTAATTGAACTTTCAACTGGCAAATTGAAAGTTGTTAAAGTAACTATACATTTACTCCAGTATTGTACTTAAAGTTACTGTGAGGAACTTTTAACTGGTTATAAAACAGTCTCAATTTAGTACTTAGGTCTCTACACAAGTAAACAAGACCACCAGTGAGAAGATTGGCCATTTCTATATAGTTATTCTCAATGCTTCTCACTGGTGCCACCAGATCAGATAATGCACATAATCAGACAAAATTGCGCAGGTTCATCAGAAACTCCTTGAGTTCAGACCCGAGCAGGGCCTCAAGCAGCAACCAGCCCCAGATCCGGCTTCGCTCCTCCTCAGCAGCTCCTCCTCCGGCCAGGAGCAGAGCTTTGCCTCGCTGCTGCTCCGGTCCCCGCTGGGAGCCAACAACCGGGACCAGGTCTGCAAGGGGGCCTGCTATCTGACTCTGCTGCAGTAACATCTTCTAAAGGGACTCTGGTGCTCAGTAACAGCAATGCTTTTGTCCACGGGGACCGTCAAAACCAACACAAACTTAAAGTTCTTTGTCGTAGCTTTAAAATGGCAAACTGGAAGATTTTCATTTAAAGAAATGTCTCATAAATCCCTGTGTATCGCTGAAGGAGGTAACACAATGGGGACTGAGCCTACGGCCTACTGATGAAAGTATTAAGAACGAGGTGTCTGTGGCGACATTCCCCGGAAAAGCTGCTGTATCACAGTTTTTACGCACGCAATGCTGAAAAATAGCTTGTTAATATGGAATTTCAGACACAGCCCAAGACTCCACACTGCTAAACTCAAAGCACATGTTCTTTGTTTTCACTCAGCTAGAAGTTCTGAATCCACCAGGGCTGAAATCTGAAGGATTGCCACGTTGAGTACAAATTTGAGATATTTATGTAATGTGCTACACAAATGTGTCGAGCTTTGCTTTTTCTTCTTTCCTGCACCATAAATCATCTCATCACCTACTAACCACCTCGATCAGCTACAACTGTACAAAGCTGCTTACACATTGTTGCATTTATATTAGAAGATCAGTCCAAAGGGCACGGAGTACTTTGACTGTGATACTTTCAGCACATTTGTTTCTAATAATACTTCTCAAGATAAAAGATACTTGATTTATCTTGAGCAGCAGTTGCAGTACAGTGTAGGAAGAGTGCAAATATAAAGAGCGCAAAAAAAGTCATAAAAGTCTCAAGTAAAATCTTGAATGCAGGACGTGTAATGGAGTACTTCTACAATGTTGTATTAGTACTCTCTTAAGTAAAGAATCTGAATACTTATTTCACCACAGATTCTCAGTCACACAAGGAATTAATGCTCAACAATGAGACCGGATGACCTTCACTGGTTATGGTTTTATAGTAAGTTGAAAATACTGACACCATGTGACCAAATATGAAACATACAGCTGGAGAACAGCTCTGTCTTTAGCCTTATTTCTCTTGTCACTTAAATGCAGCTTTTTAATTATTTTTTAAATCATTATAGTTGTTATTTTTGAACTACTGTCATTATGTTGCAGCTGCAACTTAGATCCCATTGGGGTTGCTGGGTGCTTTCAAAATCCACTCTGTTTCTTTGAGTCAGCTGCTGAACACAACATACGTGTGTGTGTGTGTGCCAATAAATTTAGCTGAACCTAATCCTGTGCCTCATATCAAAAGCTAAACCATTACAGGGATTAAAGTGCCTCACTTTTCTGTATCAGCGAAACTGTCAAAGTAATTGGAGAGTGGTGCAACACTCGCCACCCCCCCCCCCCCCAATCCCACCACTCCCTGCTCCCATCAGTATTTGTTTCCATTGCCATTTTATGATACAAAAACGAGGTAGTCAAGCTTAAATCTCATTTCTACTTTATTCTACATTGTTTTAAAGTTCAAAGTGTGATTAAGGTGTTTTTGAAGTGTGCATGCTTATTTCTATTTTGCAACTTAGTGTCACCCAATGTACTATAATATCCCTGCTATTTAGATGCTGCTTTTTAATTAGCTTATAACCTTTTTGAGGGGACAGTTTGTGCCATTTTATTATTTTAAAAGTGTATCGTATTCATCACATGTAGCTGGTTGCTCTTCCGCTCGCATCTCTCCTAGGCCGGACTAAGACGCGAGGAGACACTAGCATATGGAAAAGCACCCCATGTACTCATTGGCAAAGTACAAGCTGTCCTGTGCTAATTAGCCTCCTGCCCCTCCTCCCCCAGTAAGAAAACCACAGGTGTCACTAATACACATTACCAGGACCCTGAAACTGAAGCAGCTAAATGTTATTCTGCCAGTACCAATCAACTTGAAATATACCGTATGAACTCCAGCTGATGGAATTTCCCTTTAGGTTAAATACTCTATATCATCTCTTGGAAGTCATCATTTGAAGCATCTAATGATTTTGCCTAAATAGAGCAACTAATATTGCATCCGTCCCCTGTATAGCGTGTTCACCTTTTCATAGTGGATTCCTGTACAATGCACAACACACACTATATACTTTGAAATAAACTTTAATAGATACATACAAATCTACAACAGGGAATACAAATAAAATGGAAGTTTGAATCAAAGAAAATAGGATGAGGCACAGTGTGTCCACATCCAGCTGAGCGCTGAATACAGAAAACGTCTGCACATTTAAAAATACTAGTTAACAGGTCTATGATATGGCATTGGACAATATATTGGCAATCTGATCTTTTATTACATTTGTGCAGCACTTTGTAGATTGTCTTTTTCTCTTGTTATGGTGCCCTAAATCTGAAGGTTGTGGCTTCAGGCACCACGCCGCCAACCTACATAGTTTCCCCCTCCTTTACATGTCGTATAACACAAACACTACAGCCAGAGTGCTCAGCTATGTGCCAGTGAGACCCAAGAGTAGCAGGTCTTCCTTACAAAGAACCACTTCAGTGGATATTTCATTGGTTAGTTTTCATTCTCTGGCTGAATATGTGCAAACCAGTGAAATCAGCTGATGGTGAGACTAGTTGAATAAAACAACAAAGCACTCTTGGGCCCCGACCGCATGTGGTTGAAAACTACTGCACTACAAAAAGCAGGAGTGACAGAAAAGATACTTTCTTTAAAAGACGTGATTGTATTGAGAAAGATTTCCTGCAGATGCATGCTACAAATAATCACAGTGACATTAACCGTACGTTAAAATTTCTGCTGTGGACGTTCCTGCCGGGTGCCTTGATGGTGAGCAATGGGGCACGCTTCCATAGTCGCAGAGAAACCTGAGTACAGCGAGAGGTCGGAGCTGCTCTACAGCTGCCTCACAGTGCATTCATCCACGCTGCACTACAGACTCACCATGGAGCGGTCAGCATCTCCTTTATGTGTGGTGTGAACCACAAATTTATTAGGCATCCATTTAAAAACCATGATTTCTAAAAACAACTAGGATTTCATGTTATAGTATCATTTGAGAGGATGTACAGGTGTGTGCTGCCACCTTGTGGTCAGATGCTGGCAGTGCTTTGTGCACCAACTCTCAAAAGTTTAATTTCCAACACACAATTTTGTTGTAGCACAACCAATAACACATCAATTTAAAAAGTCTACGAGATAGAAATTCATAATAAAGTCACAGCAGAGATACCGACCACGAATGCCACATTAGCCTAAAAACTGGAGGTGCACCAACATGGTGACCGTCAGGGCATCGTCCGGATCAGCATGTGCATAGCGCTCAGTGATTCCTGATTTTATAAAGTTTGAGGATACGTTTGCAAAGAGTCATAAAAACAGGATAAGAAACTCAAAAAAGGTGTCCACCCACTGTCACAGAAGCATACTTGTTAAAGGCTGAGTCAGTCCAGAAGGCTCGAGCAAAGTTGTCAAACGGGTTCAACCCCAGAAGAATCCCAGAGAAACACGAGAAGAAGACGAGGGTGTGCCGAGGGCGTCGTTACCGGCGGCGTCATTGGTAGAGCAGGTAGTTCTTGAGAGAGGCCGGCAGGGGCAGTCTATGGATCTCACCCAGACGGTCTCTTCCTAATGCCACCCTCACCGAACGCCTACACAGGTCCATCAGAGAAAGGGGTTCAGCTGGAGGGGGGGGGGGGAGACAAGAGTGGGTAGAGGTGAGGAGAAGCATGTTTCAAGTGTTAGCAATGGCTGAACCTCATTTCAGGAGTGTGTTAATGTCACGCCTTAACTAAAGGGACGGTGTCTAATGTGTCAGACACCAGCTTAGATAAAGTGAACACAGAGGGGTAGTGCCCGGATATAAAACGGGAATGTAACAGTATTACAACTGTTATCCTCTAGTGTCATGAAGATCACAACAAGAGGGTTTTTGTGCAAAATACAAAATGAACCTTGATATTCACAAATCATTTACAAGAAACATTTAAGCTGTTTTGTGCTTTCAAGTATAGGATAAGAATTCTTAATAAACTCCTAATAAATGAAGATGTCCATCAGAAGAAGGCTATTCAAGGTGGAACTTCACACAGATGTGAAATCCACTCAAGTAATGAAATGGACCAACATTCCAGGAGGTGGTATTAACACATCTGGATGCTGGAGTGTGTGTACTAGAGAGAACATCAAAACGAAAGGAAATTAAATTCAGCAAATGTCTGTTTTGTAGCTTTCATAGATTACAAGGTAGATTAACACACCAGGTAGTTTTCTCTCTAGTAGCACCTATAACTTCTAAATAAATGACATTTATGTGAATTGATTGAATTCAATCCTTTGTCATAGAGAATATCTTTTTCTTATGTGACTGGAAATTTAGGGCTGGGCATCTTGAAAAATGTCCATTGCAGTGAGATATCTGAGTTTCAGTATCCACCCTTTTTTTTTTTGGAAACCTTATTTGCTGTATATTCTTTAGCTGCAGTGCCAACACTGCATACTGGCTCAAAGCTGCCTTTGACATCACCGTATTTCCCCAGTAAGAGGAATGTCCCATCAAATTGAAGCAGGCTTTTATGTATATCAGTGCATCTGTAGAGCTTGTTTTCCACGGCCCTAAACTAGGTCGCGGGATCTGAGCTGAACATAAAAATCTAATGAGCACACAGCACTTGGGACATGAGGGCAGTACAGCATGGTTTGATAAGAATCCATGTTCCTCATTTAAAGCTCATGACCCTTTCACCGTCATTTAAATCATTTAAAAACGTGTTTGTCTTTGTACATAAAGATTAAGGACCACTGGGTGTCTTTAAAGTCATAAGCACCGACATCTATAATGGAGGCGCCACAGCCTAGTTTAAAAACAAAGGCAAAGTACAGTTATTGAGTTAGAATGAATTACAAGTAAATACAAGATACCTCTTCTCCGTTTACTCAGAAACATTATTCACATATGAGAAAAGGTAATTCATGGATTTTATATTAATTTACACGCATTCTGGACTGCAAAGCAAGAATACAAATAATGTTATCACAGGAAGTGATTTACACAATAGCTGGAGAAGCCGCCATACTGATGCAAGTCAGCAGGAATATGTCCTGCTTAGACAGTACGGCAGACCCTCACCTGTCCCCCCCCCCCCCTTTGTTTATTGCATTAATAAAAGCTGCCACTGGTTGAGTAAGAGCTGGGCACAAGACGTCACGGATGAAAAGAGTAACAGAATATTTAAAAACATTTAAAGTTTGTACTTACGATCAAGTCCATTTATGTACCGGATTCTTATTTCACAGTGTCCCCACACGGCGCTCACCACAGGGTACAGCTTCCTGCCCTTAAGTCCTCTGAACGCCACCCCTAGATAATGTCCGTCCACTATGTAACCCAGAGTCCCCTCGTCCATGTCCAGCACTACTAAAAGGGAGTCTGGTATTATGAAGGTGTCGTCTGGCTCCAGAAAGCCCGGGTAGGTTTTTCCTGGGTGGTTCTTGCCGTCGTGGTAGAGTTTACTCCTGCACAGGTCCCAGCCCCAGGACTCGGCGTTGCTGCCCACCAGAGCCGTGTAGCCCACGGAGTGTAGTGGGGCGTCACACGAAGCCACGCCGACCACAGCGTGCGTGCCCCTCTGGCGCATGGCCCAGCTGATCTCCCACACATGCAGTCCCCTTGTGTAGCCGACGCGCCCCCTGATGGCGTCCGTGCTCTGCGCCACAGGATGCCTGTGAAACACCAGCTTGTTGTCGTCCTTGACGAAGATGTTCAGGGAGCGGTCGTCGTTGTTCCACGAGTGCTGGACCTGGACGTCCACGCCGGCGGGCGGCATGTCCAGCAGCAGGTCCAGTCGCGACGGCTTGGTGTGACTCAGGGCCTGGAGCTCCAGCTTCAGGGGGCTGAACGCTGGATCCCGCATATCAATGGTTTTAATGCCACCTGGGACTTTTTGCCCCATGCTCTGGGTGGTTATAGCAGCTCCCTCCTCCTCCTCCTTCTCCTCCTCCCCCCACCTCCTCAAAAGACTTAATGGGGGGAGTAATCAGCCTCAGAGCCTCTCATCCACTGTGCTCCTGCAACCCAAGCAGCGGGTTTGTTGCTTCCTCTCGTCACGAGCTGCAGACAGCGAAAGTCACACCAGGTGTTGTTCAAAGCCTACCTGGAGAGATTAGAAGAGATGAAAGCAGATAAGACAAACAAGTTAATTATCAATTTACCTTGGCAATTTATATTTCAACCAGGAAACATTCAATTCAGATCCTACAAAACAATGACACGCTCAAACTTAAGGGAGTCCTTCCTCATCACGCCCTTTGATTGGGAGTGGACACAATTGTACATCTGCAGCAATTAATGTTACAGTGCATGTTTACATTTACTGGTAAATGAACTGGTTTAACTAGATGGATTCATCAGTGGACCACAACAGATATTAGCTGCAGGGCTATTAAGGCAGCCTCAAAAGCGGCTTTGTTCTCATGTGATGTTTAGTGTATAAAACATAAAAGGCGGCAGTGAAATCTGAGATGTACACCTAAATACCAACATTTACACGGATAGCTATCATTACACAACAGGAAGAAATCATTTATCTGCTGACCACAGCAAAGGTGCTCTATCAGTGTGACGTGTTGTGTCACAGCCATCTGAAGTTGATCTAAAGTATGAAGCAGCCAGATTGTCTGGACTCGAATGACCTACCAGTTGAGTTCACCATCACGTTGAGCCGACCAAGACCAACAAGTCATACAAATATCTGCTATTGATTGAAACGATTATGTATAATGGATTGGACTGCAGAGGATCGACCGGCCTAATTAATCACAACGTCTGATTGAGGTGATGGAACAAATTCAATTTGCATGATTAGAATTTCACAAATGTGCACAAGACATGTTGAATAATCCACTAGTTATGATCTTAGGACAACAACTGCAGACCTACAAGAGACCATAAACATGTCATTGACACATTTTCCTTTAAATGTACATGAGACGGCTGTACAATATCTAGATCCAGTTAGTACACACTGTCTGGTAGAAGAGCAACATGCTAAGTTGATCTTAATATTCTTATCATCAGTTTAGAAACCAATCATTTCCATTTATTGTCAAGAGCTCTACAAGCCCAACTGGTAAACAATCACGTTATGTGCTCTTTTTGCTCAGTGACTCATTTAGGATTAGAGCGCACGAACATGAAAAATAAAGAAAACAAAAACATTAAAACCTGATTCGATTAGATGTCCTCAATTTTACACATTACTTCCAATGTCTCTCGATACATCAGAGTCAATCCTAGAATTTGTGAAAACATGACGTCCCCAATCAGGACCAGTTACCAAGCAGCTGCACCATAAAGCGCTGACCGTCCTGACAGAATGGACCACTTAAGACGTTTTAACTTTAACTTTCTGATGTGTACGTGCTTCTCAAAAGCTAATGGACATGAAAAGCCGCACAAGAGTAGATCCCCATGCCCTCAATTGTCTGACACGTTACTCAGCTACTATTCCCACAATCTCCAGAAATAGGAGAGGAAAAAAACTCCAGCCATTTCTTATTATATGGTTGTCTAGTCAGAGGGTAACAGGAAAAGCAGTAATAAAACGTCTGGCTTAAAAAAAACTTTTTTTTTTAACCAAAGCTCTTTTGAGTCAGGAACAATAAAGGCCTGTTGAATACCTGCTGTGCTTTACTTCACCGCCTCCATTACAATAGACACACAGCTTTCATGGGGCACTTCTTGTGGAGCCTGAATCCAAATGTTAAACAACCTCTTAAAGCCGTTATTTACACTTCATTTGAAACTTTAAACCCGAATGAATGCCAGTGGAACTACTTCAGGTCACCAGTCAGGCCCTTGTTTTATGGTGACCTGTGACTACATGCTGCTCTTTGGTCTTCGTACTTTTGCCTGTGTTGCAGCTCGGCTGAAGAGAGCATTGTGTAATGTGGAAAACTGTGTTGCTGGGGAAAACCACTCTAATTGAATTGTAGACAAGAGTTCATTGAGAAGTGCTTTGGCTCTTCTTTTAATGCAAGTAAACAACCATTTAAATGGGTCATGTCTCTACAGCGATTGGAAAACAGGAGGGAAGAAAAAGCACGCAGCGGGTGGCCAGCATCTGAACGTAAACAATCTCTTTTTCAATGCCTGTCCAACATTCAGGGAGAGGGGAAACATGTTAATTTGAACTTTGAGCCAGAAGTTTACCATTCCTCTCCCTATAGCAAAAATCCACCACACAATGCACATGCTTAAGTAAATCAAAACTAACAGAACAATACAAAGGTCTTCCCACACTCACCACGGACTTCAAAACAAACAGCCATCAGTAGTATAATAGGTAGCTTGTGGAAGGATATATTTGGGCTAGGATCCTGGCCTGGTCTAGTTGGGGGGTTCCTGGGCCCCTGGTTTGGGTTAGCAGCTTATTAAAATGCAGGAGGAAGGGCTCGCTGGATTTGCTGAGCCAAGGAAACACTTGTCTCTATTGTAAGACCCAATTTAGACCGGGCCCACCTGAACTTAAGCCCTGGCTCGTTTGTTGACCTGCTGAGTGTACAAAGCTCAGGTTTTACCAAAGACAAAGTCATCCATTGTACAAAGAGGTTATGCAGAAAACTGTTACAGAACAATATTTTCTATGTCCTATGGAGAAATTTAAACAATGTTTGAGGAATGAAATGGGCTTAGCCGACACTTTGCATTCAGTTGTGAACAGGTCATTTTGGAGAGTGTAGTTTATAGCGCTACTGAACTGGAATTAATTTCACTCAGATGAGTTTTTAGACTAACTGATATCAATTGGTTGGACAATACATAACATCAATGAGGATATATAAAATATCTGGAAAAAAACAAAAACAATAGTACCAAGAAGTACAGCCTAAAGTTGAATCAGCATCATAACTTATTCTTAGTCTTATAGTAACCTTAATGGACGTTAACATGTCGTGTCTGTTGTCTAAGTTAAGTAACGGCACACCTCAAACTTTTACCTGAGTGTTTAGGGCCTCTGGACCAGTTAACCCACAGCAGCTTGTCACGCTAGCTAACGTAAAAGCAGCCTTTATACCTCACATGAGCTCGAGGGCCAGGTAGCCGTGTGAACAAGGGACGTCCACGCGCGACTACCTACAGGAGCGGCGCGTGCCTCAAGCGTTGATTAGGACCATTGCTTCTGTTCGACCGCGTTCGAAACGTTTGTTACACAACAAGCAGCACAACCCGTGTTAGCATACACAGCACCACAACATGGCTAATGTTAATGAGGCGCGAGGACACACACAACGAGTAGTTACTCGTTCCAAACCGGCCGTTCGGGGGAAACGACAACCCGTAGCGCGTGTTGTTTTTGATACAAAAGTATGTAAATGTGATGTAAAGAGACACACATAAAGCGAAACAGGCGCCTCGGCGGCCACCATATGAGCAGAAAACAAGGAGAGAGGAGCGAAGGGGGTGAAAAGCACACCGCTAACCTTGTTAAAGTTAGGAAACAACAGAGAGGACGAGGCGGGCTTCAGAGGCGTCTCCTAGTTACTCCATCGCAGTGTTCCGTTTCCTTGTAGTCTTACCTTTTACCATTTCAGGCTGCACATGAATTAGGTGAAATGATGATGGCTGCTCTGTAACATCTCTCGCATCACGTGATAAAATGCTCCCAGCTGCTCTGCTAGATTAGGACCTCCCTTCTGACGGTCCTGAGGGAAGTTAGCTTCATGTTGGTACTGCAGTTTATGCGGTTGCTGTGTTTTTTGTAAATGTATTCATGAAGCTAAAAAACACATGCTTTGATTTGTAATGCATAATTCTGAACATTTTAGTTTTTTTTAATTTTCTTTTATAAATCACATTCGCAAACACTTTCAATTCAAAATGACTCACTCTATATCTCATATATAATAATTTAGTGCTTTTCGAAAATAGTTTTTTTCTCAAAACCGTTCATGTATTTTTTTGTGGTTCTATTATCCTAAAACGCATTGTGGCAGCTAAATGGTTATATTGACAATAACGATACGAATAACACCCCGATAGCACCCCGAATAATGCTGTAAATAATACTAATGTACTGTTGTTATAAAATCAACTGACTGTAAAATAAATGCTCATGTTCAGAAAGTATTAAATTGCGTTTATATTCACGTTTTTAAAGGATATATATATATATATATATATATATATATATATATATATATATATATATATATATATATATATACAAACACACACATGAAAAAGTTGTCTTCACAGCTTTAATTCATAGGAAGATTAGTTAATTGATTTAGAATAGATTTCGTTTGTAGCTAAATAATAATATCCAAACCTTAACCCAATTGTAATATCACGTACTGTAAAAAATATAGATGGATAAACACAAAGTTTAACACACCTAGTCTTGGTTTATATAGCATAAAAACAGAAACTAAAGCTAAAATCGTATTTTCCATTTAAGTGCCTCTTTCAAATATAAAGCTGACTTCACTCACCAGCACAGAGTCTATCAATGTGTAACCTGAGCTGCCGATTACACTGAGCTGTATGCTGAACAAGTCAGGTAGGACATCACAAAACCACTGTTCATTCACGTCTTTGTTAGTTTGACAGTAAGGCAAAACGTGTTACATTAATTTGCAGTGAAACTATAAAAGGCTGCTTTGGCTTACCTTGTCCGTGGTACTCTCTGTTGGGTTGTGCTTGGTATCTCTAGGGCTATGCCAAAAAAATAAAAATATAATATTTCTGTTGTCCTCATGAACTTGTGTCCTCCTTAAATGCATTCTTGGAAATAATTAAGCTATAATTGACTGTCCTAAGGGCATGCATGTGATGTGTGATGGTGAAAGTAGCCATAATTGATAATTCACACTGCAGTCTGTCACACACACACAAACACACATTCACACACAACCATATGACCAACTTCAGCAGGGGCATGACACAATCAACAGCACCAGTGAACCATGATTGCTCACACAATGACACACTGGCGCACTTTGTTGTGCAACTTGACCTCAAGGCCATTCAGTCCCTTTGCTGACAGGGTTTTCAAAAACAGCAGAGAGTGACGTTAAGACGAGTGAAAATCCTAAACGTCAGTTACTGCTGCTTAGTGAGTCCAAATCATACTCCACTGACTTGACACACTGACCCCAGGGGAAGGTCAAGTATGGTGACTGACAAGGACAAAAGGCACCCAGCAGACAACCTTCATGTGCCGCACAACTGAGCTCTCGAGCAAACATCTTCAGTAACAGTGGCCCCTTTACAACAACACAGTTCATTCATAAATGGGAATGGAGCCAAGCACAGTCATTTTTTTCCTGAAAAAGCGAGCCCAGTAAACGATATTAACGCCTGTTTAATTTTTGGTTTGTGTACCGAACACTGACAACTATGAAATCCTGCTCAGAATTTCCTCTAAATCTGCAGCCCTGTGCGAGTCGCAGCATATATACATGCACCAAATTTCACCTGAGTGTTGGGGAATATTAGGACACTGTTGCCATCTAGTGGTTCCTCTGGAATGAACACCTTCTTCTGGAGGTGTAGAGCCTCACATTAGATCATTAAATCAGTCTGCATAAAGCTCTACTTCATTCCTTTACCACTTACTCACAACAACATTACCCGCAAAATCATACAACTTGTATGTGATGGCATCCATGCTCATCAGTGCATGGTTGACTACTGAATGAACATCTTCACGTCCTTAACTTCAGCTCTCGTGCAGATTTTCCCATTTCTCTGTGACAAGTACTGGGACTAATAGGACATTTCAAATGACCTTATTTGTCCACTGCGTGAGGCGTCTGAAGGTAATATGGCTCGTTTTACATCCTTGGTGGGGAACATAGCTTGGAGGCTTGAATTACCTTCCCCTCAGCTTGTCTCGCGGTGAAAATCACATTTTCTCATGCAGTGATGGTGCAATGTGCTGAGCTTGGGGATATCTTAGGCCCCCCTCCACAGTTGAGGAGGGGAGCATAGACATGCTTACTGCCTCCCTTTTAGAAACCATCATTTCAGCAGGATCGATAGTCCGTCCCACTCCACGGCTGGCAGAGTGCACCGCTTCTGTAGGGGGGGTTGGGATGGATGGCGTTGGTGGGGGGTTGTGTGTGGACAGCTGCACCAAGGCAAGTCCGAGCAGCACTCGCAGCCAAGGAGAATGATCGCATGCTGCGTCAGACACTCACTTGCACTGGGATGCAGTTTCTGAGAAGGGCCAGTGGGTGGATGCTGTGCTCAAGTGATGGTTACAGTTGCAGGAAACATACTGATGAAGTCACAGAACTAGATCAGTCGTCAGGTAATTCATGTTCTCACAAATCTGCGTTGAGATGAGTAAATATCTGTAACCGATGCAGCTTGCATAAAACTCTTGTGGGGCCTTTTTTTTTTTAAAATCGTCCTACACCTCTCTGACTGTATTGGAGGTTGAGCTCTCAAACAGATACAGATACATGCTGTAGGTGAGAAGACCTCTCATATTTCAGTAGATGGCTTGCAATATAAGACCTGTGCAGTCCAGCTTTGTAAAATCTTTTGACAAGATAAAATGAATCTTCAGTTTTAGAGTAGTGTGCATGGAGAGTACGGTTTAGAAATGTATTCACTCTGGGAATACTCACCTCTTGTTATTCTTTTTTTAACCTGTACACAAACTGTTTATCCCACTATTTTTTATCACTGTTTTCTCAATAATCATTTAGTCTATAAAATAATAAAAAGGTCCGTTACAGTTCCTCAGAGACGTAGGTGACACGTTAAAATGTATTGTTTTATCAAACTAACAGTCCAAAACCACACAAAATAATACAATAAAAAAAATTAGAGAAAAGCTTTGTTATCAAAATAGTTGTCAATTT
Organism: Pholis gunnellus; assembly: GCF_910591455.1. Classification (NCBI taxonomy): domain Eukaryota; kingdom Metazoa; phylum Chordata; class Actinopteri; order Perciformes; family Pholidae; genus Pholis; species Pholis gunnellus. The sequence goes on from NC_136536.1 coordinate 14,898,662, forward strand.
GATTAATCGATTCATTGTTTCAGCTTCATTGACATGCAGTTATATTTCACATTATTCCAAAATGAACTATAAAACAACCATTATTTTAAGTATTGAAAGTATATAATATGGCAATTTGTGCAACTTGTTTACAGTTACAGATCTACATTTCTATAAAGCAGAAGAACAAAAAAAAATGTACAGGCTTGTGTTTCCTCACTCTTTTAGCCGTGTCTTTGTATGTGCATGCGTCAGCAAGCATGTATTTACAGTGCACTGTGTTTGTGTGACCCTGAGAAGAGCGCTTGAAGGTTTAGAGAAAGGAAAAAGGGTGTCAGTTAAAAGAGGTGCACCACTGCGGGGCAGGGGGATGTGGATGGGACAGGATGTGTGGTGCAGTACGAGCATCCCCTCTGCTCAGATCGCTGCTCATTTGTCAAGTGGCCTGCAGACTTGAGTGGTGCATTGCTGCTAAAACACAAAGAGGCAATCGGCAGTGGAACGGCTCACCTCCGGGGGAGGGGTCCCAGGTGGACGGGAGCCTCCTTGGGTGATCTGCAGATTAAGGGGTCTTTTCTTCAGCACACGCCAGAGGGCCAAACGGAAGTTTTGTTTTAGTCCTTACAGAATTGTTTCATATTGAGGGACATTTTTACAATGAATAAAAAGGAGCAGCACGGCAGGCATTCATCAAATCCACCCTTAAGCCACAGAAAATGTTATTTTTGAGTTTGTTCTACTTGCAGCTTACTGTCAGAAATGAGACTAAACTCTCTAAAGTGCAGCAGTACTGCAGGGAAATGTGTTGTTACATTTTCACAATAAAACCTCACTTTTTCAGATGTAATTGTCGTTTGGCTCCCTCAGACTCAGACTCTGTCCTTGCATATTAAAAGCACTGAGATCTCCTCCACACTGGGACAAGCGGAGAAGCCGAGTGAGGTCACGGCGTTAATGGTGGCCTGGTTCTGCCGGTTGACGTGGCAGTAGACGAGCAGACCCTCAGCGCTCATCCTGCGGATCAGAGCCAAGGACAGGGCCAGGAGGTGACCGGCACCGTCTGAACTCTGGTAGGGTGAAGGCCATCCTCAGCTCACACAGCTCGTCAGACAGCATCCACGACACGGGTCGGCCCTTCTCATCCGTCACACAGTGGTTTGGCAGATGGCGGATACAGGCTCTCACGTGGTTGAGGCTCTCCTGGCTGCCTCCATAAGGCAAGTGTGTGTCAACGAGCTCCGCGTGGGACTCGTCCAGAATGGAAATTGGCAGCGGCAGCACCTTCCTGGTTCGGCAGAGAAGAATGAGAACAGCAAAATATGAAGATGAATCAAGGAAAAGCATATCATAAATTCTGTAGCTGCAAAATATAATGGAATATATACATGAATACATTTCAGAAACTCACTCTTGCCAGTCCATATTCTCCGGGCTGTGGCAGATGAAGGTGTTATAACCCCCATATTCTGTAATATCAAGCCCACTGAGAGAGGCGAGTTCTTTGATGAGATGACAATGTGAGCTTGGTATACCTTTCAGAGACACAGAAGCAAAGGGACGATTTGTTTTAACTTACCTTCATCATCAACTCAGTAGCTGTATCTACCCGTACAGAATACTGATCTGATGCCAGAGCTCCCCTTCTCCACATTTAAAATCTGCACATCACACTGCATGGAACTCATTCGAATGCTTTTTTTATAGGAGGTAATGTCGGTCGCACGCAGTGACTGAAAGACTTTTGACTCATAGCAGAGACGCAAAGATGGTATTGTATTGTATTTAGTACAGATCAATTGTGACACCTGATCCGCTTAATAAGTATCAGCATCTGCGCCAATATTATTCCAGCATATTAAACCGGTGCTTCCTTAATCATGACAAACAAAATGTCATATTACATAACCATCTGATGGGGGAAAAAAACACATAGTGTGTAGTTGTTGCTTAGAAATATGTTGTTGTATTTGCTCTGATATTAAAACTGTGTTGCATTATATTGACTCAATAAGTTAATACCTTAATGACCAGACTGCAGTGACAAGGCATTTACTATTTGCAAGCCCAAACACAAATAGGCTTGATAATAAAAAAGGCTAAATAGTGTAACATTCCACATTTAAGTTTAAAGAATAAGCCTGGTGATATTTTATATGTTTCTTATTGTCAACAGCTTCCATTAAAGACCAAAACCAAGTTTGAATAAAAATTAATTGTATCCAAAGACTAATATATCTTAGTGACATGATTAACAGAGCTACTGTAGTTCATTTAGAGTTGACCCCACAAACAACAATGCTCAATAGCACACAGAGTGTATATTAATCCATTGGTGAAAATAGGTCTTAACAAAAGCACAACATACTCCTGTTTCAGTAACGTTTGCTAAAAAGCTACACTGCCCAGCTGTTTTAGGAAATGACTCAGCCTTTTTTTAATCAAAGTACATATTTGTGAACTATCTGTAAAGATTTATGTCTTTGCTAGCATTTAATGGGTTTGGGTCTGAGTGCCACAGACAGGCTGGGTAACTCGAAAAGTACAAAGAAACAAACTCACAACCACTGCACTGTTGGTTTCCATTTTTCATTCTGCCACACTACCTCTGAATATGAGTCCGTTCCTCCAGTGTACGACTCTCTCATTAAGCAGCAGACTTCTCAGACTTCCCGGGTTCTTGGTGAAGACGGTGCAGATGTCAGGAATCGTCCCGGAGCTGCTGCTGAAATGCTTCACGGGCAGATATAGACGTCAACGGGCCACTCTGGAGGAGCCTACTAGTTATCTTTGTCCCTCTGTGCCATACCTGCTTTTGACGGTAACAAATGGCAGTAGTGAATGTAGGCCAGGAGTCAACACACATCTCCAGATGACACGGATTGTTGTGCAGGATATGCAACACTCCTCCAAGAACCTGGAACGCAGAACACAATGCAGCAGGGAGGAGACCGAAATAGCGAGCTGCTCGCCATCTATGCAGATGAAAATGGCACAAATAACACTGGAAACTACATTCAGTAGAATGGCACATTTTCTATTAAACACAATATTGTTTTCTGGCTCACAATCACACAAATATTTATGTTTCTTAAGAAAAAAAAAGCAGCATTACAGTGATGGACTGTGGCAGTTCCCTGTAAAGGATATTTTTCATAAGATTGAGGTCCTTGAGTGTTTTCAAGATGATCATTTTGTTTTGTTTTTCAGTGTAGACTTGCATCTATACCTAGAATTTGTTCGACGTAAAGTAAAGAGTGCCATTCAGCCTTGAAACTTAATATTTACATATTTAATTGAGCTGGTTTACAGCTTAATGGCATCTACATATACTGCCACAGATAAGATGAACCCAGAGTCCAAAGTATTTACTCTCCTTAACCTGCACTACAATGTGCACATTTAACTGCAGCCAACTTAAATACCTAAAATGCTGAAGAGAAATCCAGACAAAAACACAACTCACAGAACTGTTTTTTTTTTTACGGTTTTATCTTGATATATTTCTTCGCTATGCTTGAAATTGATATTCTATGTCTGTGAAGGCCTAATCAAGGCTGCAGTCTCGCTGAGTAAAAGCTGATCGGTGCGTTGTGCTTTGCCTCGACACCGCTCTAGAGAGCAAACTGGCTGCTGCTGACACCGACAGCTGACGGAGCGGCTGCTCATTCGCCACAACAGAGCAGCCAGCTGACAGAAGTTCAGACACTCACCACAGTGTCAATCCATCATAGACCTTTTACAACTATTTATTGCAAACTGGGAGAGAAACCGATGACTCCTCGCACTTCATGCGTTTCACATATCTAGCTCTGCCTCTCAAAACGGGATCTTCAAAATGATGGTGAGCAATGTCTGGGGGGATACTTTGATAAAATGGACTAAATAAGTTATATCTGGGATAATTCATCTAGTGTTAATTCACAATTCTGAATGTTAAACAGCTTTCGTGCTTACAGTCATCTCTGTACAGCCACGTTTGACCTGTTCTGCTGTTGACAGTGTCTTTTTCACTCCACTTGGCCTCGGGAGGAATCTGCTCCGCTTTACAAAATGAGATCAACGAAGAAGCACTGGTGCAGTGAAACACACCACACACCTACTCCAACAACACCAGATCCCATCATTCAGTTGATCTCTGTGCCAGACTGACTGAAGTGAGCCTCAATTACCTCCTCTGACTCTATCTTCCATTGTTAATGTCAGGTTTCCCCTGAGAATATCCTTTATAACCGCATAATCATTCATGCGCAACAAAATCCTTTTTTTATTTTACATCCTGTCAGATTCCCAGAAATAAATTCTGCTATGCCGTACACCCAAAAGAGAGAGAGAGAGAGAAGAAAACCTCCTCAGCACGGCTTTTAAGTCTACCATTTCAAAAGACCCAGGAGTCAGTCGTCAGTCAAAGCAATTCTCCTCTGAGGACTATTGAGAATTAGTCTGAATTGATGTGTAAACCAAGCAAGCTGCTGAGCTTGTGAATCAATGTGTCTATTATCTTTCTCTGGGCAGATCAATGGGCTGAGGAATAGGCTGCGAGTGGCAAAAAAAAGGACTCAAACTCACCAGCCGATGGTCTCACTCGACTCCATTATCATGTGTAAAGACGGTCCATATTTGCTATTTCTTAAAAATGTCCTTCAGATGAGCATTATGTCAGGTTTGTTATAGCTCATGTCTGATAAGCTAATGATGTTGGTCTGCTGTGATCCCAGGCGCACACACACAAAAAAACCAATCACGTATTTAGGTAAACATTTCCTATCAGCTGCAAAAAAATGCTAATCGCCGGGCGGTTTTCCCAGAGCTCAATGTGAATTATAAACACGAGTGAGAGTCGTGTATATACACATTCAACGAACCACAAAGATGACTCAACTCCAAACTTCTACATTCATATGATCTATGAGCCCTGACACACATTTACACACTCTGCCCTTGGCTGGGCTAACCAGAGAGAATATTAAGAAGAGTGCGGAGCCAGAGGCGATGAGGTGACAGTATAGCCAGGTAAAGCATAGGGAGGTAATCTAATAGGACACGTAAAAGTGCCCCTCCTCATGGCTTATTCATTACAGGGGATGCCATTACTGAGAATGGAGTTGGCTATGTGAGGGATATGCTGGCGGGAGCATTTTCCCCCCCGGTATCACGGAGTACAGAGGAGAGAACAGATGCGGGGAGGCTCGGCAGACTGATGCAGCAGCAGCAGCACTGCATGCAGATCGTACATGCAGGGAACAAGGTTTTGCTCTCAGCTGATGGATAATTTGCATGATGCATACCTATGATTAATACCGACACACTAACCGATATGGACAGCCTCATGCAGCTGATCCCCGGTAGTCAGAGATGTTCCATTATACGAGTTCTGCTGCTTCAGCAATCTGTTCCAGCAGTGGCGTATCTTATAAGGGCAGATATACAAGCTAATAAGGGAGAAAAGCCTTGATATATGTAGTACAGACTCTAATGTGCTTGAAACCGGATAGCACACACTTTGACTTAATGGATTCAGGGTTAATATGAGATACATGCAGCTCCTAATTTTGCACCAGAGGATGAAAGATCACAGGGTTCAACTGGGGGCAGAACAAAGTCAGGGGAAAAAAGCCTTGCTCCTGCAGTGGGAAACAAGAGAGCGCTGCACTGCTGCAGAGGCTGATACCTAAAGCACTTTTATAATGAAGTCACCATTATCCATACAAAGCCCATGCAGCGCAGCGCAAATGTCATCACTGTAAGCCGGGAAGGGTACTACCAAGTGCGTTTTTTGTGAAGTAAAGACATTGCAGAAAGAGAAGCTCAACCTTATTGGCTGACTAAATGATGGATGATCTCACTCTCACAGAGTTGTGCAACGCGCAAAAGACAAATTTGGTTGGTCAAGATATTTCTATATTTTAGCGCACTGCAGAATAGCACCAGTAGAGCAGTGCACCTTGGGTAATGAAAGGCAGGTAATAGGTATTGCAGATTAAGGACATTTCCCTTCACTGAAGGGGATTTTGTACCTTTGGGAATTGTGAAACTTTGAGCAAGTGTTGAGATAGCAGCATTTAGATGGCGACGTTCACTAACTGATCGCATTTTTTTTGTCTCATTTGTGAAAATGCGTGGCGTACTGCGTGCAATAATCCTGTGGTGCGCCTCTTTGTTTTGTATTTGATTGATATATGATTCTGAACGATTGCTTATGGGTAAAATAAAGTAACCACATTTTTTCGCGCATCACCAGGTGACGAACCTTTGTCTAAAGATGGTGACCAAGTCTGTCATTTTCTTTAACAAACTTGACACAGTGTCACCTTTTTTGATCTTACATGGAATTATTCTTTTTAGCAACTCATACCTGAAGAAATCCCTCAAGAAAATTAGATTTCATACATATTGTGACAAGTTTTCAAAGCACACCAGAGAAGATGGCCTCTCTGTGGAGCAAACTCATTGAGGTTTGAGCACACTCATATCTCAAAGCAGCTTTTGCTGTAGTGTGAAAATGAATAAAAGGGGATGAAGAGTTATGTGTGTGTGGAGGGGGTCTCTCTTGTGAGGAGTCCTTTACACTGATAATTCTCTGGGGGATTGCAAGGGGGGGGAGGGGGGGTTGTTGCAGAGGAGGACAGAGGGGAGAGGAGGGCCTACTGAGGATGTGCACACGCACTGACCCTGGAGGTTGCGTTCCCCTTTAAAAGTCCCATCCCACTCAGATACGCAGAGCTCATGCAGGATCTGCTGCGGCAGTGGGGGAACACTGCTGAGCTGTGCAGTTTATGCTGCCAGCAAGCGTGCAAAGAAGAGGAGGGGGAGCGAGCGCGTACAGAAGGAGGAGGAGTGAGGAGAGAGAGAGTGCAAACAATGTCATTCTGTTCAGGAGGCAATGCTGCAGTCAACTTTGCAGCGCCATGGAAGCACATCACCAGCAACCAAGAGGCTCCGAGTGAGTGCAGAGAAGTTTTCCTCCTCTCCGCCCCGCGTCCGAGACTCATCTGAGGGTAAACATTTTTCTCTCTTGTCTTATTTACCTTTTATATTGTCTACCTATGTGTCTTACCTCTGTGTGGGATGATACACTTCTTAAATCAGCCTTACGGGACTTGATATATACGTCTGTCGGTGTGTGCATGCCTGCAGTGTTGAAGCTCCCGGCTGCTTCTGCCTCAACATTGTCAGCCTCCTCTGCACCAGTAAAAAACCAGCCAGACAGCCAGTCAGTTAGCAGTCAGGCTCCACTGCCCCCTCATCCATGTTTAACACATGGTACGGGCTGGAAACAGCAGCCGGCGTGTCAGATAGCGGCTGGTTGAGAAGACTCTGCATTTGACACAAGGACAAATAGACTAACCAGGTCGCAAAGAGTTTCCTCCACTAGAGGGGACTTCCATCTTTGCTGACTTAGCTTTTAGAAGAGTACACGTAGTCCCGGCTCCATACTTTTTTTTGTGCTGGTGATTGTGGATTTGTATTTATCAGCATGTGTTAGTTGTGAATATGATAGTGGACACCGGAAAGAAGGATCTATTGTATCAGTGGTCCTGATCTGTCAGTGTCTGAGCGCTGAAAATAGGGGAATGAGAATGAGGCTACAGTGGCCTGCATGGGACAGGGCAGCTGTGGTGCAGTCATGAAGTTGTGCTGCAGCTACTAGGACTTTACTTCCATCCTAAAAGTGGATACCCAGGTAGAGTTTTAGAGAGTTTGTTTGTAGTGAAGTGTTTGTGCATGCGTTGATTAAGTTATTTGTCTCTTGGATAAAAACAGAAACGAAAAGATCTCTCAGAGCAGAAACACTAATATCTCTGCAGCAACTCTCTTGTTCTAAAAGCCAGTGTTGCTGCTTTTGTCTTTTATGCCATATTGCACTGTCTGGCTATGTAAAAATAGTTTGTGGGCGAAAGAACTACATATTAAAGCCAGTCAGTTCCAAATGTGCTCTGAAACCCGTCTGGATGATGGATCCAGACGGATCAGCTCGCCTGAAAGCAGTCTCGGTCTGCTCAGAGTTCACCTCAGGTAACTGTGCTAAGACCTTGAAAAAGCCGGCCCTGCGTCGTCAGCTTTGTGAGGCAGAAGTCCAAAGCATCTCTCTGGCCTTTGGATTTCTGCAGGCACACTGCAGGCAGGCAAGCGCAAAGGGGACAGAGTGATAGCGAACTGTACATCAGGTCCGCGCAACATCCGGAGCACTGACATCATTTTGGAACATCTGCAGTTCTCCTGCTCCCACTTTCACTGAGGGTGGGTGCTGCACTGCCAGCAAAGGAAATTGCCGCACTCACCTGATGTTCCTTGCACCTCACTTCTGCCCTCCCCCCACCTCCCGCCCGCTCTCCTCCTCTTCCCTCCCCCTTCCTCGTCTCCAATTTCTCTACTGTAGTCTGTCTCAGAGGTACAGTTGCCCAGCGCAGCGCCTCACCGGCATGCTTTGCACCTCTGTGATTCTGCCTCCTCCTCCTCCTCCTCCCTCCTCCACTCACACCCTCTCCCCTACTGAAAAAGTATGCAGCACATGCTCTCACTATCCTCCTTGAGCAATTTGCCTGAGTGACTAGAAAAGGGGGAAGAGAGCGAGACAGACAGACAGATAGAGAGAGAGAGAGAGAGAGAGAGAGAGAGAGAGAGAGAGAGAGAGAGAGAGAGAGAGAGAGAGAGAGAGAGAGAGAGAGAGAGAGAGAGAGAGAGAGAGAGAGAGAGAGAGAGAGAGAGAGAGAGAGAGAGAGAGAAAAAGCAAGAGCCAGTGAGCCAGCAGCAGAGCAGCAATCCTGCAGTATCCTGCAGCAGCTGAGTTCCTGCAGCCTGGCCTCTGACATCACACATGCACACGAACACAGGCATGCACACAGCGATGCACATCAATCTCTCAGACACAGACAGTCCTTCAGTCACGTGACAGAGTGGTGGTAAATGAGGGAGAGCAGGCCGTCTCATTCTGGACCGGACTAGGCTGAGTTAAGAGACAGAGGAGAAAGAGACAGAGACAGACACAGACACACACACACACACACACACACACACACACACACACACACACACAGCTCATGAAGCTCCACAGGGAGGCATTGGAGAGATTAGTTAGTTGCCCCCCCCACCCCCCCCAGATGGTGCATTGTCCCGTTCCAGCACTCCAGTTCCGATGATGTAATCAATGCAGCAAGCTTTGAACTTGCTGGGCTAGGGGCTCCTTCCCCTCCCCCGATTCCCCCCCGACGAACACAGATGCAAGTGTGAGGCCTCAGCTGCAGTCTGTGTCCCAGGTAGGAAGATGAATAGATATGACACTTTTATGTGATTATTTAGCTGAAACTGCGGAAAATAATTTCCTGTGAGAGGGCCAGCTCAACGATTGTCCATATTTCACTCTTTTTCAAAACAGATAGCTCATGCTTCCATAAATGAAGGACCGACTCAGTTGGTGAAACAGTGCAGTGCAGTGCCGCATCAGCCCTTCCAATAAATTAAAGCAAGTATCTGCAGGCAAATGCGCCTCTTCTGCTCTCTTACAAAGTTGTACAGCTCTACAGGGAAAAGACGAACCTCCGAGCAGCCGCAAAGTGCTTTGAGTTATTTCTGGACAAAACATCGTAGTGACTTTGCCGTTTCATTGATAAGGTCATCGGTCTGTTGACGGGCTGCAGTGGAGAGCAGCTCCAGTGATGTACAGTACAGGGCTTTAGAGACGCTCAGGCAGCCTGACTGGGACCATATTGTAGCAGGTGAGTTTTGCTGAGCTGGTTCCTGCCGCTGCACCCAGAATCTGCCTAGTGATCAACTTCCACTACAGCGGTGATGAACTGGCATCACCGCTCCTCTAGTAAAAAACCCAGCTTGCATCAGAGCAGCTCTGCATAATTAGCACTCGTGGATGGTGATGATTCTGCACATTTGATACGGTTGAATGTGTAAGTAGCTTAATAGAATGAAATGTACATTTGTATCCCTCTCTCTCTCTCTGATGGATCAGATAACGGCTTCTTTCTCGGCTACACTAATGAGTTGCTTTTTAATTAATATTTGACATTAAACATCAGAGATCCAGGAAAATATGAATAATTCTGAGGTTTTCCGTATCTTTGCTAATGCATTCCCTAAGATTTTCACAGCCATGTAATTCATACGGATGAGCTTCATCTGAAATTGATGTGGCCTAACCTACAGTGGTCATAAGATGATTTGATGAATCAGCAGCGTTCGTCAGCATGCTGTGCCGGTGCCAAGTTACAGCTTCTGTAAACTATCAATTCTGCTGCGATAAAAAGAAAACAAATACTGTAGATGTTCATTTGACGTGCATCCTTTCAGCTTACCAGTAAAGACTGAGGATTTTGCATCAGCTAAGAAAGATAGACAACATGGTGAAGTGCTTCTTTATGATCTGTGACATGGCAAAGATGATCTGACCAATACAGCAACGTATTAAGTACGTATACGTATAAAGAAATCTGGTGAACCACGTCACCCAGAAAATCCATCTCAGTGTACCTTCAAACAATAACTCCTGTGTTAAAGAGCTCAAAAGTAAAAGCTGTGCATGCTAACTGATTGAAGCAGGCTGAGTCATACTGGGGTTTTTTTTTTTTTTCTGGGTTTCCCCCCTCTCTAATCCTCTGCTCCTCCCCCTCTGGTCTAGGAGCAGGCTCAAACACCCGGTCCAGCTGTTTGTGGCATGTTGGAACATGCCTTGACTTGTTGTACTGCCTGAGTGAAGCAGAGAGACACAGTCACAGGGAGAGAGAGGGGGGAAACGAGAAGAGGCTTGTGGTCAACAGTTTGCCAGTGTGAAGTGACCCACACAATGAGAGAGATTCCTGCTGCACCTGTGGACAGACTCCTGTGGATGTCAACGCCGGAGTGCACTCGCTGGAGACGAGCGTGGATGGAGGAGCTCCACGGCTGCCTCGCTGCTTGGTGAGTGTCAAAAGTGTGTGTGGATAAAAGCCTCTGACAAATAATATTACAACTGAGCACTTCTGTGAACGTCTAGGTTATTAGTTATTGCAAAGCAGAGCACAGTGCTCCTTTACTTTAAGGTAAAACTTCAGAAGCACTCATTGGTGTGGGGAAATCAAAATATGCTGAAAAGGAGGCCTGCAGATCCGCTTAATAAGGCCTGGAATTTTTGATTGAAGTATAAATGAGAAAATGTGATCTTGGAGTGCACAGCTGTAAGTGTTGATGCTAACACGGTGCCATGGTAACTATACAAAAGGTTACTGAATGCAGAGAAGTGTGATACGCCCAAACACACAGTTACCGATCACACAGTGGCACAGTTACCTCTGCACAGACAGAGCGCCACGACTCGGCCATCATTGTCTGACCGCAGTCTGATCCTCACAGAGAGGGACAGTTGTTTTTGTTGTCGTTTTTCTCCTCTGTTCAGACTGAAAGACGGTTTCCATCAGGAGACCCGGCAGGCTGCCTCTCCTTCCTGAAAAGCAGAGACCAAAGACACAAAGACTTCAGAGTTCCTCGTGTCTTACAACTGATTTATATCTGGTTAAATACAGGAGGGGAGACGGAGCTGATCCGAGCCAAGTGTCTGCTCACAAAATGACAATGTTAGAGTCAGGAAGGTTACATTTACTGTACAAGCAGATAAGGACAACCTTAACTGACTATCACCCACGTTGTCACGTTGAATAGCTCGATGGTAAAAACTTGTGTGCCTTTCAAAAGTCAAATACATAAATCATTTATCACCCCCTAAACGTTACAGAACTTCATAACAAAGGTAGAGAATAATTGTCATGACAAGGCTTTTATTACTTTTGATTACTAATCATTTCCTATCAACTCAAATGCCTCCAGCGATGCATTTGAATGGCTACCTTGAAATGAAGGCATCTAGAAAGCTAAATCAATATGCGCACTTGTGCTAAACCTCAAGAGAGGCTAAGCTCCAGCAGCAGGCATGCCATCGGTGTGCTTGTCATGTGTAGCATTGTTCAGAAACATGGCTCTACAGTAAATACTGGTGTCATTGTTTGCCATAAGATGATTAGGTTGCTGGAATGGGACTGCAGCGGGGAAGCGTGACTGTTTGAGCGTTGTTAGCCGACACTGGAACGACCAAGAAATGCACAGCGGAGAGGAGCGAGGTGGTGAAGTATAGTGTGCGGGGCTGATGATTGTTGGGTGGCTGGGTTAATGTGGGCTCCAGTATATGAGGCCTGACAGCAGAGGGACCCAGCTCGTTCAGGACGTGTAGGTGGGTCTGGGGTTGGGGTGTATAATATATGTGTATATTTGAGTCTTTTCTGGTGTTACCGATGAGAATCTGTAGGTTGAACCTGTCATGAACTGTAGACGTGAGAGATAAATGGTTACTTAAACAAATGCCAGTCTAAGACAAACACTGTATTTTCTGAATTATTACACTTGAAACTGTGGCTATAGACACTAATACTCTAATAAACTGACACATATATACTCCTAAGAAAGATGAATATATAAAAAGAAAGAAGATTGTAAAGCTTCTAGTGTGATGAGGCACCTCAATGGTATAAATTTGACCATTTGTCAATTAAATATGTAAACTCAGTACACTTACCAAAATGCTTCTTTTAAAAACCAACCTATGCGCTCATATAAGTCCTTTATCATCCAACAAAATTAGCCAAACTTAATTTAAGTTAGCAGTCATGCTTTTTGGTCATCTTAACTCAAAAACATTTCCTTATAAAATAACAATAAATTACTTATATATTATAAATTATCAAAACTAATCCACAGCTATTTTGATTGTCGATTAACCAGTAAAGTCATTTTCCAGGTAAAACTAACACACATTACCTTGTTCCAGGTTCTCTGCTGTGAGGATTTTTGAAAGTTGGTCAGAGAAAACAAAACATTTGAAGACATTTATTTCTATTAAAAATTATAATAACTTAAGTTTAGTTTGTTTGTTTAAACTAAAACGGGGGGAGACTCGTGATAAGCCCTTTAGGCTTCTGGCCTCCCTTGCATATTCAATTATTATTTATATCTTTTTGTTAAATGATCTGTTTTATGCGCCATTAAATTTAAAGAAAAAAGAAAGAAAGCAGACGCCATAATCATGTTGTTTCATTTGGATATCTCTCCAGGCTTCTTACCAGTATCCCGCTGCTGCATCTGCACACTTTAAATTTAACTATTGCCTATTTTAGGACTTATGAGTAATCCATTGCATGCTACTTGCATATTAATATATCTAATTAAGCCTATACCTATGTCATATTAGTATAACCAAAAAGAATAACATAAATTAAGATTATTTAGCCTTTTAACCTGGCAAACCTGGCAATATTCATCCACACCTCACACTAATATTTGTTAAAAAATGTCCTACTGCCATCATTTTTTTAGTTTGGCCAATAGCACACAAATAGTAAGACACTATGCTGTCAGTAAAGCCCAACCGAAGCCTGAAGCGTATGCGTGTACAGGTTTGTGAGTCGAGGCTCGTCGCTGTGGCTGTTTGCTGTGTGATGCAGCCACTCATTAATTTAGCAACCAGGGTGTTGTTTTCACTGGCATTCCTCAATCCTGTATTAGGGATTACATCAAGCCCCGAGCAGGAAGGAATTCCTGTCATCATGTGTGCAGTGAGGGCAGCTTCTGGCTCGCCACAAAGAGACAAACCTGGCAAACTGAAAGCCAGTGTTGGTCAGTGGACATCACTTGTGTCCGCGTGTGTAAGACGTGGACAGACACACACATATTTATTGTTAGCCTCAGCCCCAGGGCATCCCAAAATCATGTATTTTAGAAGTCTCTAAATTATTTTTTGACCTCAAATAGGGTCAAGGTGTTCTAACCATTCATAAAGCGAGGAATTTCCAGTTATACAACCATAAATGCGTCATAAAATGCACCCAAAGCAGACATGGAGCGCTACAAATAGCATTGCTGCTGGATTTGAACAGTAAAGATACTCCAGATAGAGGACGTTCACGTCTTCCAAACATCCCTCCCGACACCTCTCGATCCTTCATAGCTCCCTCTGTTCCTTCATTTGCTCGCGACTGCAGAGTGTTCATAGTATCCATGTTGTCCTGTCAGCAAAGCAGAGTCCACAGGGAGAGGACAGTATGGAGTGGTCAGCTGGCCCGAAATAGCGCTGCAGTAAGCAAACGCAACTGATAGCAAACGGGATCAGAGTCCCTGAGGTACATCGACACACACGTACCTGCATTATATGGTACTCGTGTGAACAGATAGACGAATACATGAGACATGAGGGCTAAATCAAACAGAGCTTTTTGTTGCAAAGTCATGAGTCATGGCAAGTCTATTCTTAGTTTGGGGGGGGGGGGGGGGGGGGTTCGTGTTTGTCCAAGTTGTTGTGCACTTAAAGTGATGCTGCGTAAAAGCCTAGAAGAGCATCAAGAATCTGTTTGGGAACTGGCTTCGGGTCCCTTTGGGCAGCGGAGCGTAGACGTATCAATGCATCGCAGTTATATAAAACGGAGTTAGTGCCTCTTTAAATCTCAATGCATGATTCCCAAAAAGAAACTGATATTCATTTTACTTTAAAATGTATTCGGTCAAATTAGGTTTATTCCATGGACCAATTGTTACTCAATTGTTTTTTTTCCTATTTCTCTTATAGAGCTTCAAACTGTTGGCATAGGACGACGCCACCAACAACCGACACCACCAGGAAGCTGGGCACGAAAAGTGTGAGAGCGCCGGCAGTGCCAGACTCACGGGTGGAGGTGTACGGCAAATACCAGTCAGGGTCCTGCTGGGGAGGGACAGACGGTTGGATGCGGCTGCTGTGGGTGTTTCTCTGGCAGTGTCTTAGCTGGTTGTTGTGAGAAGTGAGAATGAAGCAATCAGCAAGCATACTGCCGCAGAAATTCTTCGCACTAAGAGGCCCTGGGATCAGAGGACAAAAAAACGTGAATCAGCATTGTAGCCGACACGGATCCTTACATGTGTGATGACACTGCAGGATTTAACAAGAGCTGAGGAGCTGATACAGAATTAACTGAGGATAGATCACCTAAGCGCATGGCCTTTTTTTTTGTTAACAGCATCTATGATATTTACAATTGGATCAAAGCGTCAAAGTTGTACGTTCACAGCCCTCTGCTGCCATCTTGTGACAGAAATCAACGTTTCAACGTGCTTTTTGTTCATTTAACACTGCAGCAATCTGTAAAACCTACGTTGTTGTTGTTGTTGTTGTTGTTTTTTCATTGAGACAATCTAAAATCTCTTTCATTCACAAAACATGGCTCGGCTTACCATGACTTCAGATTCACACTTTTCAGTTGCAAATGCATGTTGTTTTTGTCACCAAATATAATTCTGCTTCATGAATTGTAAGTACTTTTTGTGGTTAATGTGGTTGATTCCAAATGTATTCGTTATAGCCTCATAATTAAATAAGTAAATAAAAGTGGCATAACTTAATGAATTATTAATTGGTGTTGTTTTGTTTTCACAGTACACATGCACTTTGTAATTATGTAGAAGTATTGTTGTGTAAACACTTTGCCGCTGTGTGAAAGCAGCACTTTGAGACCCTTGAAACATAACGTTGCCATGCGAACAGAGGAGACCTAATGAGTGCAGATGAGGCAGAAGGGCCTATAAGCCAGGTGCACACTAATTTAGGTTTTCACAGACACACACAGTAAACGCAGACGCAGCTGAATGTACAGTGTGCTCCTGATCTAAGCTCCGAAATACAGCTTTTGTCTACAGAATCTTTAGTCGATGAATTGTTCAAACTTGATGGAAAGTATTGTGCATTGTAAAACAGCTTGTTGTTCATGTGTAATTCTCATGATAATGCAGATGTGCTTGCTGCAGACTGCAGGAAAAAGACACCACTGCATTGCTGCAAACCCCCAAAAGAGCTTGCAGGTTTTTTTTGGCGGGGGGGGGGGCGCAATTCAGAAGCGATAATGTCCCGCTCTCACACAAGGTCGTTGCTTTAAATCGGTCTAAACTTCAACTCTTTGGTACCACAACTACAAGTCCGACAAAGATTTAACAGCTGACATTACTCGCTAATCAAAAATGTCTCAAATGTGTATTTCATTATAGGGGGGGGGGGGGGGGGCTGCTTGATAACGAGGACATTTACTTTGAGGTAAAAGGTGACCACCAGCAGCACATTGTAATTAAATTTGTATAATAACTTAATTCCAAAAGTCTTTTACTGCCCAGAGTGCTGAGACGGTCTCTGTTCTCTGAGGGGGGCGGCCTGTTGGATGAGTAATGCAATGTGTGACTGTGGACTTTTCCTAAAATGTCAGTTAGGATTCAGTCAGTTCAGTGAGCAATAGAGCACAGGGCTGAGAAATATGGAGACTTCATATGTCCTGAGGAGCACCTTAGTATTAACATACAGTAAGTAGTGCTGAAACGATCAGTCAATTCAGTGATTTTTCAATCAACAGAAAAATAAAATAGTAACAATTTCAATACACTATCAATCATTCCAGGTCCTGAAACTGGAGGATTTGTCGTTTTATTTTTGTGTAACCACATTAAATACTTTGAGATGTTGCAGTATTGGTCAGACTATAAGCAAGTTATTGTAAAGACACCTTGGGTTCTCAGGAACTGTGACGGGCCCTTTTCCGTATTATTAAGATGTTTTTTGGGGACATTCAATAATCCAGTTAACCCAACAATTAATCGAAATATTTATTGAAAAGGAAAATGATCATTAGTTGCTGTCCAAATTATATTTTTGGGGATGCCTTTTGATGCTTTTATACATTTACACACAAGAACACACATGACAATTAAAAAACTAAATCTATTTCCAGCCTTAAAGTCATTAATAATATCTGTGTGCTTTTAAGTGATTTACTGTCTTATCTTACCTGATGAAGCTTTTTATATGTACTCTTTTCTGTTTTTACAATTGTAAGTTATTTCTTTTATACGGTTGTTTTATTACCTTACGCTTTGTAAAGCACTTTTACTGAAATGCCAAGCTTTAATGTGGAGTGTGACATTTGTCATAAATAAAGCTTATTCTCGTTCATTTTCAATGTAAAAAATAAATAAAATATTTAGCAGTATTCTATACTTGACTACTAAATGACCTGATATGTGTTTAGCAAGCTTGAATTGAAAGATTTTTTTTTTTTTTAATGCCTGCAATGGGAAAAAAATACAAATTGTCATCTGTTTTTATGAGACAAATTTGAGTCATAGCTTTAGGGTTACACAAGTAAAGAGCATCGGGGCCATAAATAGACCGTTGTGAGCCCATTACCAGCTGACTGACTTCTGCTTCGGAGTTCCGGTTGGTGCAGCGAGGAGTGAGACGAGAGCAGGCGGGGAAGGAGGGGTTAAACACGGGAGGAAAAGTTTGTTCGGCGGCCTCAAAAGCAATGGGCGAAGTTTACTAAGTCTTTTAGCTCGACTCGCCCGGCTTTAAATGCAGAGAGAGACTATGGTAGTTAACAACACGTACAACGCGACAGGCTAGTCTGAATGTTTGCAAACATTGCTGCACGTTTAACGATGGCAGAGGGAAACCAGACAGTTGTGTACTTGTCCGAGCAGGTGGTCGTGTTGTGTTCATGCGCGCTGTCCTTTGTGGGCTCCTCGCTGATCATCCTCACCTACATTATGTGGGCAGACCTGAGGACGACTCCGAGGAGACTGCTGGTCTACCTCTCGGTGTCCGACTGGCTGTCCGCCGTCTCCTACGCCTTCGGAGTCTGGAGGGTCTTCCACACCGACTCGGTGGACTGCGTCGCCCAGGGAGCCATCTCCACTTTCGCCAACACCAGCTCTTTTTTCTGGACGGTGGCCATCGCTGTTTACCTGTACGTTGTTATCGTGAGAGCCAGCCAGAGGGTCGCTGACAGCTTGGTGTGGTTCTTCCACATTGTCAGGTAAGAAAGTCACGTTGAGTTGATGTAGCTGAAGTTGGAACCTGTGCCGTGAAGCATCATGGGATAGTAAATTGGTGCCCACTGCACACGGCGCAGGCTGCTTAAAACAGAAGTAGCATCGCGTTATTCTATTAAGTTTGGAGAGCTAAACAAAAACAAATTATAGCCACCTGCTTCCTTAAACTCGAAAACAGAGTACATAAGTTGGTTTTAGGTTAGTTTATGTTTTATACTTTTTAAACTTTATGTTCATATAACAACTGATGCACAAACTAACTTGGTATTTGTCAGTTTAACTTGATCTAAACCATCTCTCACCTTGTTTATCTGCTGTGACAATAAGTCAGACAACCAATGTGAAGGATATTTAAATTGTATTTCCACTCTGGTTTAGGATTCATTTACCTAATTTGCTTAAACTGGGATTGAATAAGCATGTTAGCTCTGAGTTGTCTTTGTAAAATATCCGTAACCAGTTTTTTCATAACAGAAGGCAAGTGTATTTGTACAACAAAGCAATTCAAAGAGCTTTATTATGAGACATAAACGGCATTAAGACAATATCTAAAACACCACAGCGCAATGTAAAAAGAGATATAATAGTATTTAAAAAGAGTTAAATGAAATAAAAGTGGAAAAAAAGAAGGTAAATTGAGTAAAACAGAATACACATTTCAGTGCAATCACATTGAGAGACATGGATGGATCCCAAATTTAATTTAATAAAAGGTGATTTAAAAGATAAGCTAGTACTTATCTATCAGATATAAGATGCATAGAAACAATGCTTCCCCATGATTTTTACAATCTAGCGTACTCTTTCTAGTTTCTCAAGATTACCAACTCTGCCTTTCATCATTTTAGATAACAAATTGGGGAAATCAACTCCCGGAAATAATCACAAAGATTTTTTTAATAGGCACCGAAATGTAACAACATATTTAGTTCATTTCTGTTGCCAACAACTAGACAACTAACAACTAGATTGCCAAATTTATTAGGATATATCATAAAATTAGGCCTAGTTTAGCAAACCTCTTGCTTTATAATCAGCTAGACTTTACTATGAATGCTTCTGTGGTGTAGCGCTGTACCATTGATCTATTTTTGGACACAAGAACATTTTCACCCCTGAGTACGCCTCAACGTGGTGTTTGTGGTTGTCATCCTAATTTTGCTTCTGTGAAGTTTCTATTGAATTGAAGATCACACAACAAAGCCATTCATCTAGGCTTGCACACACACACACACACACACACACACACACACACACACACACACACACACACACACACACACACACACACACACACACACACACACACACACACACACAGATGAGAAGTGGTGCTTTGTGGGGAAAACATTTTTATGATGCTCAAAGCTCAAGCAACACAACTGGTATGACTCTGCAGATTGCACCATGTAACACACACCAGCCTTAAGCAAAAGATAATCTATCACATGGTGTCACATGTCTTTGCAACATTTGTGGATGTTTAACCCTCCAAACATCTATGTACAAACGTTGTGTAGATGTTTAAAGATAGGAAGTTGACCTTTTTGAAGAAGTTGTGTTTAATCTTCTAAACCCTCTGTGTTTTGTGGTGTAGCTGGGGTGTCCCTCTGGCCATCACTGTTGCAGCCGTGTGCCTGAACAAGATTGGCTACGATGCGTCAGAGGTGTCGGTGGGCTGGTGCTGGGTCAGCATCCACGCTCCTGACCGGGTCCTGTGGATGCTGCTGACTGGAAAGATCTGGGAGTTCTTGGCTTACCTCACCCTGCCCGTCCTCTACATCCTGATCAAGAGGCACATCTACATAGCGGTGAGGATACCCGACAGCTACATGGGTTCTATGTAGCTGCAGATTACATTCACTGCTCTTATGACACCCATTTGAAAAGGCATGAACAGTGGAATTAAAAAAAAAACAACCACACTAATTCTGTTGATATCAAATAAACAACATTAAATATGTATACAAATATAACACATTCTAGATATTCAAAACTAAAAGCAATGAGGGAGCGCATACTTTAGCCATAGCTGCACTCTTAATTTGTTTTAAGAAAATAAAATGTTGAGAATTTTTAAATCTTCATCTGGGTTTGGATCACCAGCAAAATACACAAACGGATAACAATAGTAGGCACATGGCATTTTGTTACATTCATGTAAGTGCAGTACAATGAAACAATGACAAGAATTCACCTAAAAAAAAATACCAAGTTGTATTGGTAAAAAAAAAAAAAACTTCTTGTTTTTAAGTTGCCTCAAGCAGCTATAGTGTTGTAAAGAAACCCTCTGCTATCCTCGACACATCTCGATCTCTTACGCTTCGGGGATGAAAATATAATGTTTTTTTTCTTTTTGCTATTCTGGTCTCACTCTGTGTGTCTGACGCAGCATGCTGCCCTGTCTGAGTACCGTCCCATCTTGGCCAACAGGCCTGCGTCCCACTCCTTCTCCTCCATGGCTGATGTGAAGCTCACACTCATTCCCATCATCTTCATTGTCCTGCGCATTTGGAGCACCGTGCGCTTCGTACTGCTGCTAGCCGGCTCTCAAGCCAGACTGAACCCAGCGCTGGTCACACTACATGTGAGTTTAAAGTTTCTTTTAAACCAATGATGTTCAATAGAGACGATGTCTGCTAATTCTCTTTAATCTCACTTTCTAACCTACAATGTATCTTTTCTGTTAATACTGATCACTCTTTAGTTGTTTTGTGTGTATGACAGCACATATGTGTGGGTTGTTCATGTGATGATGAACTTGTGATGATGTGATTGCATGCTGTAAAGTCTGTGAATCATCACATATTCATCATACAAGTTCCTGTGTTAACTGATGACGTTTGGACATCTAAAACTTAGCAGTAATAACTTTTCAAAATGTATTCAACTTTCTTTATATATAATAAAAGTTTACATAAAACCTTTTATGATGTAATACCTTCTTTGTTTTATTACATCATAATGTCACCGTGTGTGTAAAATATTAAATTTCATATAATAATACAATAGTTTATAATAAATTGTTGTTGTATTAGTCAATTAAAACAGTAAAATAAAACTCCCTCAAGACAGTCATGAGCTAAACTCATAATATGATGTTATCTCTTTGTCCGATAATAAAATGAAACTGTTTTGTCACGTTTTCAACCCATTAAAGTAATAATCTATAATTGCTACACTCCCCTTAACGGCTTCTGTTTGGGCCCAACAGGGAATTGGCAACACCTCGCAGGGAGCAGCCAACTGCATCATGTTTGTGTTGCTTACTCGGCCAATCCGCACGCGCCTCTGCGCCGCGCTCTGCTGCTGCTCCTCCAAGTGTCGAGCAGGCGAGCAGCCCTCGCACGGCGCCCCCCACAGGCTGCTGCCTGGACAGGACACCTCTACACAGAGGGAAGAGGACAGCGCCAGTCGAGTCGGGATCGATCGATGATATTCTGTGGATGAGAAGGCCAACGAAGGCGGAGGGCGCGGTGGAGGTCTCTGCTTCACATTGAACCTCATTACAGCAAAGTGGCTGCAAAGCAGGTTGGAGATTCTGCAGGTGCATGCACATCTGTGTCACAAGAAAAGTCACATGTCTGCACTTTTGGTAATGAGGGTGATACTGCCTGGCTGTGCACCAGCATTTGGTGAAGGATTTTGTTGCATATACTGAATATGTTGCATATGAATATCGCGGTGTCATAGATGTGGTGTACATCAAACTTTAAAAGGCCATTACACTTTAAGTTGTTCATTTGCACATGTTTTCTGATTGCATTTTAAACAGCTGTACACTCCATGAAAGACAGGCTAGCAGCTTTATTCATCATGTACTGTGCCGATTCACTTACATTCTGGTGTTATCACTGTGAAATGAATGAATATTCAGTTTTATTCTTGTTCTACTGAGTATTCAAGTATTGTATTTATTGGGGGGGGATAAACACAATTGTCACTGATACTGAACATTCACAGAAAGCTTTAAGTGAGAACCCATAATCTTATCTTTCAACTATCAAAGTTCGCTTGAAAGATGTTCTGAAAAGTTTGTGTTCAGCTCTTGTTAATGATGCTGCAAGTGTGTTTTGAGAAGGTTCAGTCACCATGAACTCAAGCTGTTAGAGACGAAACTGCAAGCCTTTTACAGCTTACAGCTACACCTTTGTTTGTTTACATTTTTAGTAGATTATCCCTTTAGTGTGTTCTGCAAGGTAACTTCAATTCCCCCCCCCAAAAGATCAAATTCCTACTTATGTCCAATATAACTTTGGGTATGTTTAACAGATTTGTGATCGTCTCTTAAAAGAAAAGTAAATGACATGCTACAAGCACAGTTTTCTGTCAGTGTATAATTCACTTAAACACATTAAATGTTACATTAAAATCTAAAAACATTCTCCTATGATGCTCCTATCAGATATCAATCCTTGCCTAACTTCAGAGTTGCAACATTTTACAGAAGATTAGTTGCAAAACCCCATCGGTGTTTGACGTGTGGCCAAAATGAACTCGTCATTGTGGTCAGTGTGTGTGTGATCTATCATCACATGCCATCCTTCCTCCTTGAAACCTGAGCCTTCCCTGTGAGCCTCACTTCTCCTTTGAACCCTGCTGTTGTTGGCTCCCGTTTCCCCAACTGTGCAACAGGCCGAACGCATACCAACCAGGATGGGAACCCACTGAACCCCACGGGGCTCATGGGACCGACTTGGCTCTCGACCACAGTGCCACTTCCCATGGTTCCTTCAGCTCTTTGAAATATTGTTTTTAAAATCCATTGAGTTTTAATGAGCCTGTCTCAGAGATGATGAGCTACATTGAAATTAGATGTATACTGTGGGGATTGGAGGAAGGTGAGGAGGGAGAAATTCCAGCTTGTTGACAGCCAATTGTCTTTTATCCTCGAGGGATTATTGTTTGTTTGACTCTCACAGAGGGCAAGCCCTTGTTCGGTTTGTGACGGTGGCATCACAGAAACTGGATTAATATATCTTGCATGGTCTCTGTTGCCCCGTTTGATGGATTAGGCAACGCGGAAGTGGGTGATTTTGTTGTAATAAGCCTTTATATCAGGTCAGGCAGACGTTTCGTGACACTAAAACAACACTGTGCTCGTAGGAGGGCAGTTAGTTCTCACACATTATTTCCAGAACATGGAGACATTATGCTGTTTATACTAGAAATATATTAAAAACATAAATACACAGTTGTTTATGAGACACAGAGTTTTCCTTCAATCTAATTCTATCGGTGGTCTAAAGTTATGTGAAACAGTGCAGAGGTCGTTCTCTCGGGGCCATCAGTAACACTGACAGAGCACTGGATACCAGGTCTGGGAAAATGGGAGGAAGTGACTGCTGTTTATGCTGATGACATCTAAAACTGCCGGTGAAATGTTTTTTGTCCTTGAAGACCGCAGACGATCGACACTTACTGTATTTCCCGCAGGAATTAAGCCATTGTGTCGGTTGTGAGATTTGGCTGACATTGAAGTAACTGGAGCTGGTGGAAACACTTAAGGAAGGGGGTTTATGCTCTCTTCCCCCGCTGGCTCCCTGCCCACTTAATTCATTAAGTTAAAGAGTACCCGAGGGCCGTACTACACTGCATGGGGTGACCATTCACCAGTCAAGATAATGGAAGTCTTTTTTTTTTTTTCACAACGCAGGCTGTTCATTTGGCCGCGTTAGTGGTTCTTAGAGCCAATTCTCAAACTCACTGTCCACCAAAGGTAATGGGCAATAATTCAGAGCTGCAACAGTGTATTTAGGTTAGAAATGACAGAACAATGTTCACACGTAATAAAAAACCTCAGACACAGATACACAGAGCCAGAGGTTACTGGTTGGTGTCAGTGGGTGAATAATTAGGCTGTAAGATAATAATATCTTACAGTGACACAGTGGAAGTAAACTTTGCACCTTACATATGACATGTCTTTCTTCTCCTTTGAATGTTGAGATGCAACCAATCATTAGCGCCCCCAACCGTTAACTGTTAATATTGCAAACACTTCACATAATCAACTTTTACCTGGCCCAATACTGTGGTATAAAAGAACAGGATATAATAACTGTTCTTTATAATGTTGCTGGTAGACCTCTCTGTTAACGAGCTGTTATAAGCACAAGTTACATGCAGAAGAGTCTGTTGGGTCTTCTAAGTATTATATATCAAAATAAATTAAACCACTGTTGTTTCAGTTAAAGTCTCACAGCTCATCCTGCTTCTCTTAACACTTCATCCTCATCATATTTTGCTCTCTGCATACATAGTTCTCACCTCTAATTATTCCTGTTTCCCACCAGCGTTATTTACTCACAGACACATTTTATTAGCCTTGTTTTTGCAATGAGGCTTCCCTGAAGCAAAGAACATCCAGCTTTAAGAGCAAACAGCCTCAGGGCCGTCGTATTGACAAACACACGCAGCTTCAGAGATAAGAGGCATTGCAGCACACGACGAGTTGAAGACAAAGTAAACATAGAAAGAGATTGTCAGGTGTCGTGTTTCTATTCAGTAATCAGCGTTAGATGAGCTGTCTTCAGCGCGAGAAAGGATAAATCCCTCAAATTGTACAAGGATCAAGTCCATCTGTTTGTGATTTCAGCATCGTGTCGTCATTCTGTAATAACGTCTTTCCTGTAATCCAGCCTGCAGGTCGGCATGTTTTTATCATTTTGATGATAACATAACTCCATAACGACAGCTGTAGATGTCATCAATTGAACCAATTTAGTTGAGGGTGCAGTGCAATAAAAGCGTCAGATGCTAACATTCAGCCCAGGGCAGGAATAAATATCTTGAATATATAAATATCTTCCTGAACCTGAGGGCACAGTCTGCAACGTGAAAACGATAACTGTAGCCAAGCCGTAAACCGCTGCTACGCCGTCTGATCTGGTGTCCAAAGGGCAGACGGCGTGCAGTGGTGCCGTAATAACAAAGTGTGCTCTTATCATTGAGTCCAAACACAACCATGGCGGAGAATGAGGAGTCGGGAAAGCCTGTGGAGAGGAGAGGGGTGAGTGACACACACAGGTGTGATTACCACTACCTTCACATCGCCGTTTGTTTTGTCTGAAAATGTGGCGTGGTCGTGATGGATGATGTTTGTGTTGTAAAAAGAGGCTTCACATAGTGCGCTGATGTCCCCCCCCCCCCCCCCCCCCCCCCCCCCAACAGAGATTAACTGTGGTGCTGGTGTTGGCAACGCTCATATCTTCGTTTGGTTCATCGTTCCAGTATGGTTATAATGTGGCCGTCATCAACTCTCCGTCACCGGTAACCCAAGCAAAGAAACCCAAGCTTTACTGTAACATGCTATAGAGGCCAGTGTCACTCACATGTTGATGTGCTTCTATCAGTATTGTCCTGCTCTCTTCAGTTCATGCAGCAGTTCTATAACGCCACCTACCTGGAGCGTTACGGCAGGCCGATGGAGGAGAACCTCCTAACTCTGCTGTGGTCTCTCTCTGTGTCCATGTACCCGCTAGGAGGCTTCTTTGGCTCCCTGATGGTGGCCCCTCTGGTCAACAAACTAGGGAGGTAACATGTCACGTCTATCATGCACTATAAGAGGTGTATACTTAGCTGGTCTGACATGACTTTAACTGCATCAACCCTACGACAGGAAGGGCACCCTCCTGTTCAACAACATCTTCTCCATCGCGCCTGCTGTGATGATGGGAGTCAGTGAGATTGCCAAGTCCTATGAGATCATCATTGTGGCTAGGTTCATAGTGGGCATCTGTGCAGGTCAGATATGATGTACTGTTCAAGCGATCAGGATTCATACATACCACAAGTCATTCTCATGTATCTTAAGTTCCTTGTCTGCAGGTCTCTCATCAAACGTGGTTCCCATGTATCTGGGAGAACTCGCTCCCAAAAACCTGAGGGGAGCCCTTGGCATCATCCCACAGCTCTTCATCACCATTGGCATCCTCAGTGCACAAGTGCTGGGCATCAGACACATACTGGGCAACAGCACAGGTACATGTTTGTCCTTCATTCATGACAATCCTTGACAGCTGATTTGGGGGGACTCAGGACTGTGCCCTCTGTCTCCAGGTTGGACCCTCATGCTGGGTATGACCGGCATCCCTGCCCTGATAGAGCTCCTGCTGCTGCCCTTCTTCCCAGAGAGCCCCAGGTACATGCTCATCCAGAGAGGAGACGAGAAGACGGCAAAGAAGGCGCTACAGCGTCTGCGTGGCAGCGAAGACGTGGATGCAGAGCTTTCCGAGATGCGTCTGGAGGACCAGTCGGAGAGGGCCGAGGGACACCTGTCGGTGCTCAGCCTGCTGTCCCAGCGCTCCCTCCGCTGGCAGCTGGTCTCCATCATCGTCATGAACATGGGCCAGCAGCTGTCGGGGGTCAACGCGGTGAGCCTGGCCTCCTTCTTGTTTTTTATCTCTGTTCTCCAACTCTTGGCTATATATTTAGTCATGACGCGTCTCTCTCCCTCGTCAGATCTACTACTATGCAGATAGCATATATGCCACTGCCGGAGTCAAGCAGAATGATATCCAGTACGTCACTGTGGGAACGGGTGCAGTGAATGTCTTCATGACCATAGCTGCTGTAGGTACCCTGTCGATATCCACAGTCTGTTTGATCATGTGAGCAGGAGACGATAGCTCTGAACAGGGAGTTTGTTTCACCAGGTCTTCATTGTGGAGGCCTCGGGACGACGGCTGCTGCTCCTCTGTGGGTTTGGGATCTGCTGTGCAGCCTGCGTGCTGCTCACTGTCGCACTCACCTTCCAGGTACCACGTGAAAGCTTCAGTGTGTCTCAAACATGTTACTCTGCTGTCCTCTAGTGGTTCAGCATATTTAAGAAATCTGCTGTTTTATGTGAAGAGTGTCTCAACCTGGAGGTCAGGAGATTTGTTATGGAGACGGATTCATGGGCGTTTGTATTGTTGTGGACCCAAAGGAGTGCCGTGTTGAATTAGGTGCAATTTGGACACGTTATACGTTGAATATTAAGAAATGTTGAAGCCAAAGTCGAGCATGTCATTTGCAGCAGTCAGTTCACTGTTGCTGCTGGATGAACTAATGTTACAACTGAAATCTTCTTCAATTCCCTGGAGAAAACGACTGCAAGCAGCACTCCCGGGGGCGTGTCAATCGGCCCGCTCAGAACGGGCACTGCACTAGTTTACCTTTAGTTCAAGTAGGAATTATAAATTTAAGTGCAGTAGATATCAACACGCAGTTAGCTTAGGTTAGAATAAAGGAGAAACAGCTAGCCTAGTGCTGTACAAAGGTAATCAATTGGCTCAGCAATTAACGTAATGTCTCTTTTGTTTCATACGTACTACAAATAGAATAGAACAATGACAACTTGTGTTTATGAGTTAGACTATTGTGTGACCAGCAGCAGTGTGCCCAGTGGCGTATGGTAGTTATGACGGGCCCCAGTTCCTTACTGTCTCTTTAACCTTATAACATCATATCCATGTAATTTGGGTTTAAGTAACATTTATTACTGGACTTTGGCTGATGTGAGGCGTCAATATTTGTTTGGTTAATTTTGTGCCAAACTGTATATAGTTTCTAAGTTTCCTAGCCGTAATTACAACTTAGATGTTGACATGAACATTATTTACAAGTTGGAAACCTATATGACTCCAATACAACATGAACGCGGCATAGGAGGAAGGTGTATATACTGGGGAGCTGATGGAGAAATTGGGAGCAGATGTGCATGTGTGTGTGGAGATCTGGTGATGGTGAAAGAAAACCTGGGAGGTACAAAAAGCGATGATTGATGATGAGTGATTGATAGAATGGCATTGGAAGTGACCAAAAAAAAAAAGCTGTCGTGATGAACCAGCGCTTTAAAGCTGAAAGTATACGCACTTTAACCTTGTGGTCCAGTGTGCTGGTTTACGAAGCCAAAACAACCGGAAATGCGTCACTCTGGACGGTAATTTTAATATATTATACATTTAGTGCTTGGTCTGAAAAATAAATGTGATGACTTGACATCTGTATTTGCTGGGGTCATGAGAACTTTGAGACATAAAAACAGAGTCGCCCACCACTAAAGTATGAGAAAACACTGGCCATTAGACAACCACAAAACCAGGGCTGCCCCCCTGTAACCCTGTAATCTCACCTGGATCCAACATCTTCAGACAGACAGCACTTTAAACAGCACAGTGAGTTTCAATCCTCCCACACAGTGCAGCCATTACGGAGATTTTGTTACGTGTTTGTTACCGTTTGAAAGCATCAGCATGTCAGGTTAATGATAACAGCAGCTGTTGTTTTATGTTAACAGGAGAGCATGACGTGGATACCCTACATCAGCATCGCCTGTATCATCATCTATGTCATAGGACACGCCATAGGACCCAGTGAGTCCGACCCCGCCAGTGGTTATTTACACCCACTCTGATTACAACAGGGTGCTCCATTAGCTAAAGTGTTGTTTGGATGTGCAGACATGTAATGATATATGTTGTAAATCTGCACTCGGTTGTCTGAGTCATGAGCATCCTCACTGTGACCCTGAAGAGTAATGATGTGTCTCGAGTGTTTTGGTTGTGGTTAACCACATCATGTGCTCCACAGGTCCCATTCCTTATGTGGTGACCACTGAGATGTTCAGGCAGTCGGCCAGGCCCGCTGCCTTCATGGTCGCAGGCTCCGTCCACTGGCTCTCCAACTTCACTGTTGGCCTCGTCTTCCCCTTCCTAGAGGTCAGTTACACAACTTCTAAGAACTCTTACATTGGGGGTATGAAAGATTTTTATTTTGAAATGTAATTAGCTACAGATGTTTTTTAAGTGTATACAGCAAGGCAATTCAAGTCACATCCTGACATGATCATTTCTACTTTATTTTGAGCTACTTCTGCATGTACTGTATGTCTGTCTTACGATTTGCAGACTTTTAATTGAACCCAATGAAAGTAGAGAAAACAAGACCTCCAGCGTTGTAGTGGGCAGAGAATAGGACTTAGAGAGTATAGTTTAGGATTACACCTCTTTTCAAAGAAGCATTTGTGGCATTTACTATATTTGCCTTCGAAAATACTACATCATGGTTTTCTTCTTTGTAAAATTGTCAGTATGCAATCTTTAACGAAACAATGCGTTTATTCTACTTTAACTTAAAAAAAACAACTATTAATAAACTATTAAAAACTAATGCATTATATGAATATTTTTATAAATTCCTTTTAGTATATTTGTCATACACACACATATGCATTGATATGCGTTGGGTCATTTGTACGAGGATGTTGTCTTCAGTCAAGTTTCCATTTGCCAAAACGATACCATATATGGTAGCTAGTCCAGGCACAAAATCTGTCAAGCCTAACAAGCCGAGTTTATCTGCAAGCCGAGCGATCAGTCATGCCTTTCAAACAGTAGAAGAGGCAGTGGTTACTAGGGCCTGTCATAATAGTGTGAGCTGGGACCCATCGTAATACCTTACACCAAAATAGTCTAATTAATAACCATGAATTGTAATTTGTATGTTTGATTTTAGTAAGTATTAAACAAAAGAGATATTACATGTTTATAGCTGAGTTTTATGATGCAAATTGGCCAATTGTGTTTCCTTTTTACAAGGCCAGGCTAGCTGCTTCCTCTGTGTCTATATGCTGAGCTAAGCTCACTGTGTGCTGACTGTTCCATAATATTTAATGGACATTGTCATATTGTCTAACCATTCCTTGAAAATGGTAATAGAAATTACTGAATAGGCAATGCAATATAAGTAATTTTATCAACAAAAGACGTTCAGGTGGGAGGGAGAGGAGTTGGCCGACAACCAATCCAAGTCTCATATCAAAACTAGAAATGCTTTTCATAACGAAACCTAATCATACTTCATTCAAAATGCATCTCAACAAACAATAGGATTTTTATCATCCATATTTTTAGTATTATCATCATTGTAAACACAAAGATTGAGATTTACTTTTTAGTGTTCCATTGTTTCTACACTTGGATAATAGACCTTCACTGTGCAGAATGATGTCCGTGCAGAGTTCGACACTAAGGCAGTTTTCACATTTATCTTGTGAATTTTGTGAACATTCATCCCTGTTTATTAGGAACACTCTCGTCAGCGTGTCTTTTCCAATGAACTGAATGTCGAAATCTTAGGGATAAACAACCGTTTTGCGGAATATTTACTTCATATCAAGACTTTATCTTCAAACCACAACACAAGGAAGAAATTAGTTTCAGTAACAGAAACCAAAAAAACAGCATTCCAACAAAAGTAGCGTGCAAATCACACTTCCCGTCACCTGTTTATGTCCAACCAACTGTTTCTGGCAAACATATTTACACCATTTCATCTTGAGGACAAACTGATCACATTTCCTCTCCCTCCTTCTCCCCCCAGAGAGGTCTGGGCTCCTACAGCTTTATCATTTTTTCCTTCATCTGTCTGGTCACGCTGATCTACATCTGGCTGGTGGTCCCTGAGACCAAGAACAAAACCTTCTTGGAGATATGCCAGATGTTCGCCAAGAGGAACAAAGTAGAGATCAAACTGGGTGATGTGGATCTGCCACTAAAAGAGAGCAAAGAAAGCCTGGAGGATGCAGTGAGGGTCACGGCCTTCTGAAGAATAATGAGAGCATTCATAGGGGAGGAAGTCTTCACTCTGGGGAGGATGGTAATGGACTGGAAATGTCTAAATTTAGCCTCTATTTTCTATTTCACAAGGAATCTTTACATAATCGCTTTGTGTATTGTTTGTCTGTGTGGCTATAAGATCTTAAATATTGTGAAACTTGTGATGTGTGTACTGGGTGAATGGGTCCTTGCGTCATTAAACAAACCAACAAGTCACTTGTAAGTCTTTATTGATGCTGCAAGAATATGAATACAATACATGGCTGAAGCTATACGATACAGTTTGCATTAAATATTTTACAGGTGCATGAAAGACATTTTTATCCTTCATCGAACACATTTTAAATCCCCCACCATCAGCAGTGATATGTTGGTTTATTACAGCATTTTAAAGCTCAATGCGAACAGAAGCAGTCTATTCAGGAGCATCTGTACTGGCTGTCCAGCTGCACCCCACCGAACAGACTGAGTTTGGTTGTTCCCCAGCTAAACACATTTCCCACCATGGTCTTGTTTCTCTCGCATGACATCTGGTCGCGGATATCTGCTGTGGACAGCACGTAGTCCCACACGTTGACATCAGTCATCTTACCCACAAAGGCGTCTGCGTTGGAGATGCCCAGTAATCCATCCTGATCTTTGCCCACGATGAACACACCGCCAGGGTTGATTGTGTAACCCTTTTTCAGATACCGCTGCTCCCCAACCATGCCATTGATCCACAGCTCCACGCCGCCGGTGTGGGACGACCAGGTGATGCAGTAGTTGGCCCAGTCGTTGGACTTGACGTTGTGCGGCAAGTTGATGAACTCATTGCCAATCCAGAGGCCCACCTCTCTCGCATTCTTGTCCTCACCGACGGAGATCATCAGCTCGTTGTCGTTGCCGTTACTGGAATAGGAGATGATGGTGTTGACCCCCTCGAGCTGAGGCAGGACATGCATGCAGACAGTGAAGAAGTCCAGCTCCATGGGATGGCTGAGGCGGGCCAGAGCATAACTTCCAGAGTTTTTCTCCTGGAAGTCGAGCACCAGAGGATACAGAGCGCGAGGTTCTGATGAACACAGAAAAAAAATAGAATCAGACATCGACCTTTAATCACCCACAGTCACAAATCACAGTTGGATCTCAAATGAAAATCAAACTGAGGGACTCACCATATCTGGTAGGCCTTGAGTTACCAAGTCCACCTTAAGGGCATAAGTAATAAAGAGAGTAAGTATAGGCACTTTCATTTACATTCAGCCATCTTTATATGTTTTTACAACTCACGTGAATACATATGCTTCCCAAGAGACGTTATCAGACCCTCGATCTTCCGGAGCCTGGATTCAATCTCATCTTGCCGACAAAATGCTGAAAAGAAAGAGGTGAATAAAAAATGAGGAGGATCTGACTCAGGGCTTAGTCTTGCCCAAGTCAATTCTGAGGAATACACCCTATTGTGTAATCACACAGCCGCAACAAGCTACATACTTCCTTTCCCGAGTCTAGGCAGGAACGAAGACTCCACCACACGGCTGTTGAGAGGCTGAGCAATGCGGTAGTCGTTCCACAGGGTCTTGTTGTCCATGTCCATCAAAGTACTCTCCAGTTTCCTGATCTGAACACAACAGAGAAGAAGAGAAAGCTTTGACATTGCACCACATAATGTTCAAAATAAGCACATTGCCTTCAAATGGCAAAAGTCCAGTTCCATATAAGACAAAATAGTTGAAAGCTTTTACCTTTTTTTGTCAGCTGTAATAATACAAACATAATTTTTTTCAAAATGTCCTGTCTGCGCTGTACCTGGTTATGTGAGAGAGTGATGGGAGTATCAAACACAGTCCAGAGGATGCTCTCAAAGCAGGGCGGTGTGGTGAGGGAGCCCTGGTATCTGAAGAAATGTTTGAGGTTCTCGGGGAGCATGGAGCGCACATCAATGTTTGATATGTTCATGGACTGACCTGACAGGATCACATTAAAATCACATTAGACCTCAAACACTAAGGTCGGTGAATTCATGTGTGCAGTAACTCACCTGCATATTTTATTTTGGCCAGATTGGAGATGAAATCGCTGTAGTAGGTGTTCTCAAAATGCCCGTCCTGAAAGTAAACCGAAGCTTTAATGTTCAGTTAAAACAGAAAACACATCTATCTATGTAGTTTGACGATATTGTATTCACAAAAGTAATTTGTGAGATCTGGGAAAGCAGCAACATCACACAAGTCGGAAAGGGCAAGAAACATCGGACAGGTTGTAAACGAGGCAAATTATCTAAAATACTTACATTTTGCCCAAATGTCCATAATAATCCCTCATTGCAGAAAGGTCAAAGTTAAACCAGTATGTCGGTCTGTAAACTGTGATGGATGTTTATAATGTGCACCTCGTTAATAATGCATTACATCCCATCTCATCATCTGACCGCTGCTGCTTTGTTGTCCCATTGGACTTCTTTTGAGTGACGTTCTTATTTGTAATTAACTGGAATCCCCCCTTCAAACTGCAAACGTCGGTGAATCTGAATCATTCGTTGCCAAATGAGTTTGTCCAAATAGCACTAAGTCTCAGCCACTCTGTGCTGCGATCACGGGGGATGCCAGCGGTGGTGTTGCTGCAGCGACGACATCTCGCAGCTGAAAGGCCGCCGACTGTCGGAGACCCAGAGCATTCCTCTGGAAACAAGCTCATGCCGACATGTTGAAACCCATTCAACATGTCGACATGTAAATTAACACTGAATAGAGCCTTTAACCCAGCTGACTGAAGCAACGTGTCATACACTTCAAAGGGCATAATCATTTTTCACTAAAAAAAAAAAAAGCTTCCTGAACTGAAGATCATTTATCAGAAGTAGTTGGGGCATACTGTATATATGCTGACAACATGTGTGGTCAGACAAAGCAAATCATGGAGGAAAGGGAACAAAAGTATTTGTGGCTTACGTACATCATAGAAAAAGGCGAGTACTGCCAGCCCGTCTGGCTTGTCTTTGGCTTCGGTAATGCTCTTGTACTTTTCAGAATTGTAGTGGACAACATGGAGCTGAAAGACAAGGTGGAAATGGAGAACAGTTTAGGTGCCAAAATATGACCAATGACCTGCTTTGCAAATGGAAAAATCTCTACTCGTGTTATAACTTTAAATAAATAAAAAACAAGCAAAGTAAGGAGGCAGCAAAGAGATTGATTACAGAATAATATTAAGAAGGAAACAAAGTTCTCTGTCAATTTAATTAGCTCAGGCTCAGATAAGAAGTCAGAGAATGACATACTTAGATGATCTGTTATGATAATAAACTGTTCTACAGACTGTGGTTAACTGAGGCAGTGTAATGATTTCTGTACAAATGCAGTTTACATGCTTAGGTCTGTGTAGAAACTGTTTGATAAACTGAAGGTTTTCTTGAATATTGGATTGTTGATTAAAGGTCTGTAATCGCTGTTTTTAAGCCAACCTCTGCCATGTAACGGATGCCGTCAATGGTGTGCTCTGCTCCGCTGGCCTCCAGGTCCCAGCCGCCCCAGTGCAGGTGCATCTGGACAGCTGTGTATTTTCCTGGGAGGCCCTTGATGATCTCCATAGTGGGAGGCAGGTCAATTTGAACTGATGGAGACATAAAGATATTCAGATTATGTAGGTTCTTTAATCAAAAGCAAAAAAAGAGGCAGCTCACAAATCCCGAATACTGTACATATCTGCTACAGTGTTTCTCATTTTCCTTCCAAGCGGTCATTGGTTTGTTTGAGTTCTGTAATGCACCACAGTGAACATTGAAAAGTCTGCATCAATTTTCGTCAAACTTGTTTTATTTAGTAATAAAAGTGAATTCTGTGAAGTAATTCACTTATAAAAAAAATAAAGACTTTTCTGATCAAATTAACACAGACTTCAGGTCCACTGTAATGGATTACACAATTTGAGAAAGATTTGATAATGTGCTAATTCAGTTTTACACCATGAAGAAATAAATGAAAATATAATTACAATCATTGGAATTTCTTGACATTAAAATGGTCAGCAGTTCCATATAAAGTTTGGTTTATAGTTCAGAAACCAAAGCAGCAGAAACAGTGGTATGGTCCTCTAACAGTGAAGTAAATATCTGTGTACAATATTTGTCAAAAGGATAAAACGCAACAAGGCTCAAGAGCTTATTTCCACCGTGGTCCTTTGGTTAATATTAGTTGTAGCTAATATTGAGGTTGGGTCATCTATACATTTTCTCTTACCGGAGTGCCCGTTATTGGACATGAGAAAATTCCCGCTCTGAGCATCGTATCCGCTGAGCTCCAGCTTCAGCATGTCTGGGTTGTGTCTCACGCTGCGCCGCTGGATGTCTATTGGGGACTGCTTCTTAC
Source organism: Pholis gunnellus (assembly GCF_910591455.1). Taxonomy (NCBI): domain Eukaryota; kingdom Metazoa; phylum Chordata; class Actinopteri; order Perciformes; family Pholidae; genus Pholis; species Pholis gunnellus. The sequence continues at coordinate 14,933,463 of NC_136536.1, forward strand.
CACCACATGCAGGGTACTTGGTTGCCCAGTGCATCTGGTCCAAGGCTCCCTCTGTGTGAAGAAAATCCATCCCCGAAAAAACTATTATCACATCATTCAAATCACCCAGGGGGAGATGAATTTAGGGGGAGAGCTGCCAAACTATATGTGCCCTTGTTAGTGAGTGTCAAACCTGTTCCCGTGTTGTTGCTTTTATTGGCACGCACAGAACTTGTTCAACTGGATATTTTGTGTAGTTCCCAGTATTCACTCCCCAATTATTTAGTAGCTTGCTGCTAAATAATTGTATACACATAATCATTTGCCTTGATGTAACCTGACAGTGGTTATAAGGTATCTGGCCAATTCAGCACGCGTCACCCAGAAAACATAATGGCCAAGTTCCTCGAGTGAATGTTGAATAGAAATAACTTGGCAGCCTCTCTTACCAAAATATATACTCACAGGACAGGTTGTCACGCACCCTTTATATGCATCAAACCCCTTTGAATCTAATATAACTCTGTTACTTTTTGTGTTTTGGTGCAAAAAATAAAAAAATTAAAAAAATTAAATTCCAACATTTTCATATATATAAAAAAAGAAGCTTACCTGTGTATGTCCAGTGTATTCCGTCATGAGGAATCCCAGCACTGACGGCACAGACCAAAACAGCAGATACAAACACAGAGAAGAACTCCATCGCTGCGCCTCTGATCCTTCACACAGGACTCTGACAGCTCACAGAGGGTTTCTCTCTGGATAAACTGCGAATGGAGGGAGGTGTTGAAATCTCTGCTGAGAACGCCCAGAACCCTGCCCAGCAGCCCAAAAGTGACAGGAAAGGACTGTCTCATCTGTAGAGTGTTAATAATAGAGGCCTGCGTTGAAATGTTATTTCTCAGTGTGAAACAACTGTTGATTGTCTGCAGCTTGTTCTACTCATATTACAGAGTTGACCTGCAGGTATTAACGTTAATACCCCAAATAAATCAATTACTTCTGTCTTTGAGGACAAAAGTGAGGCTCATACTTGACTTTGGCCTATCTTGTTACCGTATTTATGGAACATCACCCCTCGGCATCTAACATTGTTTAATATCTTCATTTTACTTAAAGCCGCAAGTCACTCTGAAAAAGCCATGATGGCTTCTGATGAAAAAACATGAGCGCTGATGGTAGCAAGTAATAAGATATTGTGACATGTGTCACAATGTCCTATTACTTGCTACCATGTTCATGCACACAAGTTCCTACATGTCCAACACCTCCACCTTACATGCCAGAGCTGTTCTCTGAGGTGTGCAGGTGTGCAGTTTGCCACGGTCATACAAACAAGAGAAACTGAAAGCTGTTTTTTTTGTCTTCAGAGGTGTAATCTCGATACCAGTCTTGTATCTGTCCGTTAAATATAAGGCTTCAGCCAGCAGCCGGTTAGCTTAGTTTAGCATTAAGACCGGAAGTTGGTGGTATGTGCTGAACTTGTTCTTGGCCGAGCAGCACGGAAACTACCTTTGGACAGAGCCAGGCTAGCTGTTTCCCCCTTGTTTCTCATCTAGCTTTCAACAGGAACGTAAATAAAGGTATTTCCCAACATCTTGTGTAGGATTGGAAGTTGGCCTGTGCACTAAAATAAAGTCTAAGGTTAAATTAGTTTTGAATCACTTAGTCGAGGAGAGTCCTCATAAATGTGGTAATACAAATCTCCCGTGAGTGTGAGTGTTTTTGTCTGCGTGTGTGCAAAGAACTGATTGAGTTACAAATGATCAAAGGACTCACCTTGATTTAAGACCCTCATTGTTCCACTCACGTCCCTCCTCTCTGGACTGGAGTTACGGCCTCTTGGCGACCTGCATTTGATTGATGCCAGTTGTTTTCCTGTTTGTCTATCAACACATACAGGCTGATTAAAAAACTATTTTAAACAAGCCCAGATGGAGAAGACAGGAGAGCGTTTTCCCCTCACACAACGTCTGAGATCATTAAGAAGCCACAGGTTCGATGCCCCTCGGCGCTAAACTTGCATACGCCAGCACTTAGAAATGAACTGAAGCTGTCCTCTTCCTCAGTAAATCACTAGGTTTATCTTTGCCTCGAGGACAATAACAGCTTTTAAAGTCTTGGTGTCTTAAATGGTGAGATGGTGCTGGCTAAGAGAAAGCTTAGTAATTTAAAGCCCTCATGTGGTGAGCTTGACATATATCATTCTGCTGCAGGTAGTATGTACAGTGTCCCGTGCTGGTCTTGGTGAACAAGGAGACAAAACCATTTAAGACACAAACAAAACAAAAGAAAGATAATAAAACTAGAGTTCTCTTGGTATTGCTCAAGTACAGGATCACATTTAAAACAGGTGACGCCTCATCACAGGGATCCTGAATTTGACCTTTTAAAGTGGCCTCTTGCATTTTTGAGTCACATGAGAATTTATTACACTGAAAGAAAACAAGACCCCATTACTTAATAAGCTAGTGTTTGATGATGTGTGATGGCAATACTGTTAACAATCCAATTCACACCATATGACTCGAGGTAGTTACTCCCATTAATCAAGAAGTCACAGTTTCCCCGACTACAGTCTGACACTCAACAGTGAGGTGGGAGGAAACCTTGTCGACTGTGATGATTAAATCAGTGAGAGTATTTTAAAGAAAAGATCAATAGAACAGAAAACATCAAATCAAGGAAGACAACAAATATCACATCTAAAGAAAATATGTATGAGCTACCAACCGTTAACAGCTGGTAGCTCAAAGTAACTGCTGGCTGTACTCATTTATTTTGTCTGCAAGACGTCAGTATCTTTTTAATTTGTGGATAACAGCTGTCTTGACACCAGCCCACCCTCATTCAAGAGCAATGTTTGTATTTTATCATATAGGTTTATGTTATTTGTCTTTCCAAGTTAAAATCTTTTGTCACTATTTTCTTTTTACAGAAGTTTTCTTGTAATTTCCTGCTGCTTTGACAATTTCCCTGCATGGTATTGGACCCTTACTTAACCAGGTTATATTATTCATATTAAGGTGACTAATCCTTTGAATTCCTGTGTAATAATGTCAATGTAATTTTAGTTTGTAGTTAGTTCAGTAGTGTTTCTGCACAAACAAAAGGACCTACAGTGAGTGTTACAACCCGGTTCAAAGGCTGCAATGTAAATGGGAGACAAAAGGAGTGTAAAAATAATGAACATATTTATTTAAAGGATGACATTAAACAAAACAAGCATTGAGAGAGTCGGTAAACAGCAATGTCGGCATGTGTGAACGTGTGGGAATGTCTGAAACAAACTAAACAAAACAGCAGCCGTGTCAGCCAAGGAAGAGCCCGTCAATGTTCAGGTGGAGAGACATTAAAGCTGGAACCACAGCAGGCTCAGGTGTGGCTCAGCAGCTGAGACAACAGGACACAGACCCCTGGTAGAAGGCAGGGGTCGTCACATGAGCAAGATGCAAACTGTGCTTAAATAAAGAGACATTGTGTTCTTTTGTGTGTGACAGTCACACGGCTTTTTAAGGTGCATCTGAAACTGTGCGTAGCAAATATCGCTTGATTTAAGTGATAAACGATTAACGTCTGTGGCGATATTAAGAATTGTCTTGCAGCTTCTTTGCAGACATTAACTATCACCTATGAAATCATGCAAACTCAGACAACTGGGGAAGTTTTTTGTTTTTTTTAAACTACAGTGATTTGTTAAAAGTGGCTGGTGGTTGAGCCGTCTGGATCAGAACTTCAACAGTATAGAATGGACATAATAGAATTGGTCTTTATTTACCTTGTTTTAAGCATGGCCCATTGAGCGTGAAGTCTCTTTCCAGGAACGTCCTGCTCGCTCAGTTTGCACGCATTCACAGCTGGAGGCTGCTCAGTACAAGCACTGAGTCACTGAGAAGCTCCACTGGAGCAAATTAGTCTCACATTTAGACATACTGTCTAACTCTCTGAAGAATAAAGGTGGCAGGCTCATGTGAATAGTCTAAATATTATACAACCATATAATTGACTTGCACATAGTCGGTGGAAATGTGTGCACGTCATATTTTCTGACGATATCACAGCAGGTGTAGACTCCTGAGCTGAGGATTTGTTGGAGCCAGAGGGCATAGATGAAGGAGCTCATGTTCGGCCAAATTCTCAAAAATATGCAGCAAAGTGAGCAAAGCAAATCAGCAAACCATGCTTCTTTCCCTCCACCCAGGCTGCCTGACACCAGAAAAAGGGGTGGTGCCTCGGTTATGGGAAAAAAAAACATTAAATTGACTGACAGCTACATGCTACAGATCAGCAACTCTGTTATGCTTCCTCACATCCTGGTGCAGCTTTCCAGTGTTGACCAGCAGATTAAGCAGAGTGTCAGTGCTGCTGCTGTCGGCAAACATTTCACAAGTTGATGGTACGATAGGACCAGAAATAGCCTTTCACAAGGGTGGCAGAAACTCCAGATACCACCAGGTGACAGGCGGGAGGCAAATTCAGTGACGTAATGTGTGACAGTTTGGGAAACATTCATATATGTGTAGAAGATTGTACCAAATATAATGGCATAGGGCGTTTTTTTACTTCAGGCTTTGTACGGATTAAACAGACACCATATAACATGTTGATTTGTGAGTGTTTGCAAGCTGTAGTTTGATACCTTTGGACAGAGCCAGGCTAACTGTTTCCCCCTGTGTCCAGTCTTTGTGCTAAGCTAAGATAACCGTCTCCTGGCCAACAGGAGAGTGGTAATTAATCTTCTTGTCTAAGTCTCTGTTTGTCACTTTCTTTCTTTTTTTTACTTCGGTTTTTATTGGGTTTTTACAAAAGGCATAAACAGAACAGCACAACATCTATACAGATGATACAGTAGGTTATGCACACAAATACAATACAAATACAAAAATATATAAAATGTAATTAAAATAACAGTACGTAATTGTGGAAACACTTCTAATTAATTGATCATCATTCAGTCTACAAAATATCATCATTGTATTCTGTACGTAACTATATTTATCTGATGACTGGAATTACAAAAGATTTAACACTTTTATACAAAACATATGATCGGTTTATAAAATATAATACATTCTTTTAGATTAAACAACGGTATATGAAGTTGTAGTAGTTAACTGTGCTCTACCTCAACCAATTTCAACATCACAATACTGCTCACATATTAATACATCACTAATAATGATCCGGTTGTACAATAATAGAACACCAAAAGGGACCCTTCTGCATAATGAGCACTCTTACTTTTGATGCTAATACCTCTGTACTTTGATTTTCAAAGCAGGACTTTTACTTGTAATGTTTTATCATGTTCTGTTGCAACTTTCAGCTGATGTTTTGAATAAAAGTACATTTTATTAGGGGGGCACTGGTTATCTGTATATCCTTATATCCTTATATGAATCCAAACTTGCACGTCTTGTGAAGGTACTTGTTGACATTTTAATGAGAGCATGTGGGCAGCAGATGGCGCAGTTGGATTTAACAGAGTCTGAAGGTCACTGCAGAAGGCTTTCATCACAGTGAAGCCCCAAGCAGCTCTGATCTGTCACCGATGCTGCACTCACTGCACTGCGCAGCTGTCTCAAGATGAGACTCATGCGTGGGGGAAACCCACTATTCACTCATGTTGAGATTCATTACTGCAATGTCCACATAGACTATCAGTGCACTCGCTCTTGATATACATAATTGGGTAAATAATCCTGCAAATGCAAGTACTTCCACATACATGTGTGCATGATCACAGCGTCTTTTAACACAAGCGACCAATTAAGCAGTATCTGGTGATCTGCAGATCAAAATATCCATATTTTCTATATTTAAACTGAATCTGGGATGCCTTTGGTTGAAAAGTGAAAGTTTTCAGATTATATAGCCTATAATCATTAGTGTTTCAACAGCATTTTGTTGACTATATATTCTATGGAACAGGTTCTTTAAAAAAGACGACATGATGATGTATAATTATTAAAAGGCTGTTGAAACAAAAAAGGGTCTAGTAGTTTATTTGTCTAGACATCTTTTGAACTGTAAATCACCCCATCTTGTGATTATTTCATCTTTTGATCTAATAAGGAAAGCACACACCTCTTTTTCTCATATTCGTAATGGGAAAAGAAAAGTAAGTGCCAAAAAACGTGACCGCAAGTGTCATGTGACTAACGACGAACCACTGCATCGGAGATCCCTGCCTGCTTCTCTGCACGTACTCACAATGCGTACTCACAATGCGTCATCTTTCCGCATACTGCCTCTTTCATCCTCACACGAAAAAAACTACAATTCCCACAGTTCACCTCTAATAAAACATTATTTCTCTCTGTATGTTTTGTATTTTTGTGTGATCATTAAAAGCGATGATTTAAAACATCCGCATCCCCCTCGTCGTCCTTGTGGGATGTGAAGTCTGTCCTGATGACAGATTGGCGAACGTGCATCCTCTCTCGCACTGGTCTGCCTCGTGAGTCAGCGCCAGCCAATGGCGTGGCTCCGTTCCCTTGCTTCTTCCTGATTCCGTCCACTTTATGACCGAGCACGAAGCGTCACGAGCGCCTTCTCTGCCTGCCTGCACGAGAGAGAGAGACAGCACCGTCCCTGCACACAGTTAGGCCCGGAAAAGGTAACTTTGATATCGTTATTTCTCCTTTTTATTAGCCCATTTTGTGTCGGCAATCTAGTGCATATTGAAGAGCCTATTCTAAGACCGTGTGTGTTGTTATAGATAACTTTTCTTCTTTTTTTTTTAAACGTGTATGTGGTGTTCCTCGTCCTCGACGGTAACCTCAAAGTCTCGTCCTTGTGTTTAGCGGATACTCTCTTTGTTATCGTGGATTATAAACCTCGGTTCATTCCTCAGTTGTTAGTTTTGTGGCATGCAGGATGGAGCCAACCGTCTATTTTTAAAACCAAACCGTCAGCTGGCGAGAGGTCACTCCATTTAGAGCTGCAGGGTGTGTGTGTGGGGGGGTAAAAAAAAAAAGAAGGGCGTCAAGTTGCACGTCCAGCTTCCAGCAGTGTCCTCCGTGTGTTAAAGAACCACTAGTGTCTTTATAGTCCAGACACTTGATGGATGTCATGCTTTGTGAGAGACGGTCGTGTGCTACTCATGCTAGATCAGGCAGTGAGCTTCCTACCAGTTGCTGCAGAGGTGGGGGCGTGTCCACAGTTTGTAGGAAAATTACTGTGCGTAGTGAGTTCACGCTCCGTGTATCTATTTTCTCTACTTTGCAGACTTTCAGAAGATACTTTCAACAAGTCGCTTTAGTCAGTTAGATTGTTTAGTAGTTTATTACTGCAGTTTTAAAGGTATTGTTAAAGAGACATTATTATTAAACTGATTGTTAACACACAGTTATGGCTCGCCGGCAGATCCTAATGTAGCCTAAATGAGGATTAAGCCAGATTTACATGCACAACCATATCGGGTAACAATTCTCAATTATTTATTTATCTTTGGGTGCCATTTTGTGCTGCCATTTTAACTCCTTGTTTCTCCATATCTGGTAGCAAACATGTAAAAAAGCTAAATTAATGTACTGTACTGTGCATGTGAGACATCTATGACAGAAATATGGTGGATTCGCTACTTGGTTACTTTGGGCTCCCAATAAGAATGACTTTTTCCATGAATCAATTAATCATCTATAAGATTTCAGAAAATAGTGAGAAGTATACATCCTGATTCTTCAAATAGCTTTATTTTGTACGACAACGAGCCCAAAGCTCCATTACCATTCTCTACCTTTTTTTATTGTACTTTACTTTGAGAAATGTATGTTTTTCTATAAATTCCTGTTAAACACAATACGCAGCCTAAACTTGGTTTAAAAAGGTGATTCAAACCACGGACTCTTCGTGTTAGCCAGTTCCAGTGAACTATAAAATATTTCTATTTAGCAAAAGAAACGTGTGGGTGTGGTTGGTTGATTTTTCCTTTTGGCTGAAGCCATTGGCAAGTTTCCACACATTTTCCATTGATTCTGCTGCAGACACGCTCCAGTTTAACTCAAGTGCACTTATGTATTCAGAGGCGGTAGATGAGCAGGTTAGTGCAAACACATTAAAGTCAACAGCGCAGCCGGCATCATGGCCAGACTGTCTGCCCTAAAGCCTTCTCCGTCCTGCACCACTGGAATTTGGACAGATAACGAAGGCTCTGTGAGATTACGCCACCATTCAGGCCTTTAACCCGTATCAGTAGAGTACAACTTACACAAAAAGAAGCCACTTGAGTATTGCGCCGAGTCATTCGCCTGCTGTTACTTATATACTGACCTTTCACGACTGTTTTTTTTGCATTTTGCAATGCTGTTTTGTAATCTTATAGATTAAGGAACCTGAACAGATTTGCAGAGGTTTATTTTTTTTGCTGCATAAGCCCCGCCTTTCTGTGACCCAATATATCCGCTGTCCTGGCCCGCCTACATCAGTTGGTTCAGGTGGTGTGATCAGCTCACATGTATGTTTAATTAGAGAATTCATCAGATGGTTTATTGTTCGGTCTCCAAACTTAAACTTTAAATTAGATTACATTTCGTCCTGCGTGTGTCATTGAGCATTTAAATTATTACCAACTCACTGTGTTGCCTCAAAGCTTTACCTCAGTGAGTGACCGTCTGTCTGCTCGGCCTGTGGCGCAGCACCATACTGACATCTTCTCCCTCTCGCCTCATCTGCAGATCCAGAACCATGTCCATCCTCAAGATTCACGCTCGTGAGATTTTTGACTCCCGTGGCAACCCCACTGTGGAGGTCGATCTGTACACCAAGAAAGGTACAGTATGATTACACGTTTTCATCTACTTCATGGGTTTATAGATGGTGGTCAAGTGTGGCAAAACCAGATCCAACTTGTGCTTGTTTAACGTCTACACGTTGTTGAACCGGTTATTTGAACATATCTAAAACGTAAAAAATGTAATTATTCTCCAGTATGTGGAACGCTGCAGTCAGGACATCGTGATGGAAGCATTGTTTCATACTTGTTTTATGTCTTGTCCAATTATCTAGCTCGCGAAGACTAGTAAAGACGTGCATTAGGATGATGAAGTCAGAGTGTTGCCAGCTCCAGGCCCAGACTGGATCAGCTCAGGTGGTGAATGTGTGAAAATAGCTCCTGTAATATATATCTCGCTGCCCCTCCAGCTCTCTGTTACTGTAATGGTTCCTGTTTGGGAGCACAGATAGCTTGTACAGTATGTGTCCTTCTAGCAAACCGTTGAGTTGAATCCTTGATAGAGAGATGCCATGTTGTATAAATCCACAGGACGCTTCCCTTCACTGATTACATTTTTTTTTAAATATCTAAACTCTGCACTGTTTGACACGTCTGCCGACAGTTTAGATCAGTTAACTAATGGCCCGACTGTGATTAGAAGTTTTCCGGCGAGCGGTTCTGCTCTGAAAGCTAAAACAAAAGAGCAGCTCAACCCAACGAAATGTCCTGAGAATGTTAATGAAGCAACCTGAATGAGCAGTGACATGGAAGTGAGTGGAACAGGCTACAGCTGCCTTCAATGCTTCGGCTGAGAATCGACCGCTTTATTCTGCAGCCCCGTCATTAGTGTTGGATGTTTGCTAAGTGCTCCCGTTTACTGTAAATAGCACCTTTTATTCCTTTTTTTCTTGACAAGACTCCCTTATAAGTCTGCCAGGTCTGTTTTGGCATCATTAACGGGACATACCAAAGCGGGGGGGCTGTGTTTTGGTGTGTTACGTAACCAGCTTGCCGCTCGGTCACAGACGGTCGAACTAGAAAACCTCCTATGATTGTTGTTAGAATATTGCAGTAGCTCTGGTAATAACGGAGAGACATCTACAATCACCGTTACTGTTATATCCTGTAGTTTGTATTGTATTTGGGTCATGGTATTGATCCAGATGAGATTTGATGTGATAGTACGACCCGATGGATGTTGTAGGTCATGTCTCGATGCAGATGATTTGCTAAGCCTGACCTCATGTGCTAAGCCTACCGTCCTAAGCCCTGAATCCACTCAGACTCGCACCCTTCCTGTCGCTCCACAGAGCAAACTGAATAGATTTCTGCTCATCCCCAAATTTCTCCTCGCTTGGTTGAATCCAAAATGTCCTCTTTATGTGTGGGCGTGGCTTCGCATCCATCCAGCCACAGATGCACTGCACATGCTCAGTTGGTCGCCCGTCTTTCCCTGTTGCAGCCTTCTGCAGCACATCTACCTCCACACACGCTTCAGTTCCCTCTGTGGCCAGAAAAACGGCGGACATTCGGACTACGTTTATGATTAGATTGCTTCCCTTAATGTCTTTTACTTGCTGTTGCTGCTTGAATTCCCAGCAGCCCCCTCTTCCTCTGAATGCTCTATCAGACACGTTTCTGTCTACACGGTCTATGCTGTATAAATATCACGTGGTTGTCTCGTAGTTTGCAGTCATGGTTGTGGCTGACGGGGGGGGGAATTAAGTTTCAACATTCATCAAACTGCAGTCAGAGCGTTGCCGTCTTGTTGGACATGACTCAGCACTTTAAGATGAGACTGTAACAGAATGTCCTCTGTGTCTCCAAGGTCTTTTCAGAGCTGCAGTGCCCAGCGGTGCCTCCACAGGCATCTACGAGGCCCTGGAGCTCCGTGACAATGACAAGACCCGCTACATGGGCAAAGGTAAGCCGTCTACACAGAGTCTCTCGCTCTCTCTATCTATCTATCTATCTATCTATCTATCTATCTATATAAACCTTCTGGTTACCTCTATTCTGTTGTTCTCCCTCGTGTCATTTCAACACCACTATACAATCTGTTGTCTGTTCTTCATTTCTGTTTCCTCCGTCTGTTTTCCTCCTCCTGTTAGGAGTCAAAAGAGCAGTTAAATATGTAAATGAGTTCTTGGCCCCTGCCTTGTGTAACCAGGTAAATAAAGTGTGACATAACAGGATGCCTCTCTCACACCTCGGTCTGCACAGCAGCATGAAGAATGGCTTTGCCTTTGGAAACTAACCTTGACGGGCACTAACAGATGTTCACAGATCTAAAAGATGAATAAAAAACGCAGTCCTAGATGGTTAAATAATATTTCACCTCCGTGTAAGATTGGATGAGGGGCGCTGTGGTCATCTGTCGCCTGCTCTGCATGGTCTCCTGCTGTCTGGGTCAGTTATGGTCTGCTTGTCCCTTGCAGGTGTCTCAAAAGCGGTTGAGAATATCAATAAAAAAATTGCACCTGCACTGGTTAGCAAGGTAGGACCATTTATTGTTTGACTAATAACTGTGTGTTCGTGTCAAAGCCCTCAAGTTAATGGTTCAGTGTCTTGAATTAATTATGAGTGTATCTTGAAGGCTCAATAGAAAGTGATTGCACTAAAATACTATTAACATTGGCAGCAGTACTGACAGTCTCTACTAACTGTACGATTTTTCCAGTTTGTTGTTCCTATTTCACACTGACCTCGTTGTTTTTTGACGTTTGCATTTATAGAAATGATATATCTAAAGTATCTATAAACCACTGCATTAGCGGAGCTTCAGTGATACGATTCTGAGATGCTGCGATTATTCTAACGTTATTTGAGTGTGTTCATTTGAACTAAGGAGTCAGAATTAAACCTAGTTAATCTTTTTATTTCCAAACGTGCAGAATAACGTGTCATGTTTTTGTCTAATCCAGGATGTGAACGTTAAAGACCAGGAGAAGATCGACCAGCTGATGCTGGACATGGACGGCACAGAAAACAAGTGTAAGACGCTACTTCATCTACTGAAACTGGCTTCACAATGTCGGTGCAGCGTTTTGTGAGCTTTTGTAAGATTTGTAAAGATCTATCTACTTTAAGAAAGGGTTTGGCAAGATGAAAATACCTTTTTTATCTATAGCTTTTCCAGAAAATGTTCTGTATCTTATCTTCTATATGTTGATATTATGATATATATATATATATATATATATATATATATATATATATATATATATATATATATATATATATATATATATATAATGGCATGGAGGATTTTATCCATATTGTCCACTCCTACCTAAGATGGTCTTGAGAAATCCCCCATATTTATCATACAGAGCACTATATGCACCCTCTGCCATTCTACTTAAGTTTCCGAATTCTGTGTGAAAATGATCCACCATATATTACCCAGAATTGAAAAAGTAATATCCGTTGCATATACAGTTCTTTCAGCTAACAAATGCAAAACTTAATAATTTATAGATTTAAGATATGAACCTGCGAGTAAAGGTGCCGGAAATCTCAAGTGACTGCTGACTACCGAGTTTATTATTATACCCGACTATATTGTAGGGAGCAGTGAAGGAGTGGACAAACGGAGTGACAAACACAAACAAACAGGCACTCATACGTTGTGTTTATTCAACACAAATATTAGTTCCAACATAATTATCTCACGGTCATGGCAAATACTCACTGAAGCATTTAGATATCAGAAGACATTAATGTTCTATAAATGCAGTCTACACACCGTATATTCAGATGCTTGTGTCTACCCTCCCTCAGCTAAGTTTGGTGCTAACGCCATCCTGGGCGTCTCCCTGGCTGTGTGCAAGGCTGGTGCAGCAGAGAAGGGCGTTCCCCTCTACCGCCACATCGCTGACCTGGCTGGAAACCCTGAAGTCATCCTCCCTGTCCCTGTGAGTGTGATGGTGCAATTACCGAAGTCGTGTCCCACAGACTTAGTAGAGACTCTTAATGCCAATAGGCCTAAAAGACGTGCACCATTAGTGATTGATCCAGAGAATAAAAAATTCAGTCGTGATGCCATTAAGCTGAAAGCCGATCCTCTCTGCCTCCGTCCAGGCTTTCAACGTCATCAACGGCGGCTCCCACGCAGGCAACAAGCTGGCCATGCAGGAGTTCATGATCCTGCCTGTGGGAGCCAGCAGCTTCAAGGATGCCATGCGTATCGGTGCCGAGGTCTACCACAACCTGAAGAATGTCATCAAGGAGAAATATGGCAAGGACGCCACTAACGTAGGAGACGAGGGAGGCTTTGCCCCCAACATCCTGGAGAATAAGGAAGGTGAGAGGAAGCATGAAGTCACAGGGTTTCAGCAAACAGAGTTCACATCCAGCTGAATACATTCCAAGTTATTTTAGGACGAGGATGTAGGCTTGTTTTCATTTTTGAGGAGAGAGTTGATCTTACAAAGTTGTCACACTGACTACTCAAAAGGGATTGTCTTGAAAGCAATACATTCTTAAACCTCTCAAGTACTACTTCACTTATCATGTCACTCTTGGGCCGACACATGGTTTCTAAATTAAGGCCTCGACTCAGGAAGCAATGCACCGACGGCCAGCCTCTGACTCCAGTGTCGGGTTGAGGTGCCCGATATGGCAAATGCCCCAGTGGAGCAGAGTCTTCAGTGGCGACACGTTTGTGAAAACTGAATGATTTTATTACCTACGTCTCTTGTCACATTTTTACAGTAGTATGTTGTTTTTGTCCCAGCTCTGGAGCTGCTGAAGAACGCCATCGCCAAGGCCGGCTACACCGACAAGATCGTGATTGGCATGGATGTGGCTGCCTCTGAGTTTTACAAGGGCGGCAAGTACGACCTGGACTTCAAGTCCCCCGACGACCCCAGCCGCTACATCTCCCCCGACAAGCTGGCTGACCTCTACAGGAGCTTTGTCAAAGATTACCCCGGTGGGTTGCAACACTTATCCTCCTCTTTACAGCCCTAAAACTCTTTGTGTCTGCCAATGTTTCTGTTTTGGTTCACTCATCGCACTCTTAAGCATTGTTTTTGGCCTCAACAGGCATCTGTTTTCATCAAAAACTCTTAACGAACACCACTGTTCACTTGTGTCAAAGTTAGCAGCTAGCTGGTGAACATAACTGAGCATTTTAGCAGCGTGTTTGTGCTGCCACCAAGTGGTCAAAAGCATCAACTACTGCAGGTTTAAGGTGTCTGTAGATGGTAGCTATTGCTCGGTGGCTCATAATCAATGCGGACCTGTTGGATTTCTGAATGGCTGCAACATTACCCTCACCTACTCGCTATCCTAACAGTGGTGTCCATTGAGGACCCCTTTGACCAGGACGACTGGGAGGCGTGGAGCAAATTCACAGCCAGCACCAGCATCCAGGTGGTGGGCGATGACCTCACAGTCACCAACCCCAAACGCATCGCCAAGGGTGTGGCTGAGAAGTCCTGCAACTGCCTGCTGCTCAAAGTCAACCAGATCGGCTCCGTCACAGAGTCCCTGCAGGCGTGAGTGTGATCGAACTTCTGCACCAAAATCCAAGAAAGTAAATAAAGTACAAGCTGGCTAACTTGGCTTAAATGTGTCTCCTTTTTTCTTTTTAGCTGCAAGATGGCCCAGAGCAACGGCTGGGGCGTGATGGTCAGCCATCGCTCTGGAGAGACAGAGGACACCTTCATCGCTGACCTGGTGGTCGGTCTCTGCACTGGACAGGTAAAACCTCAACAGACGTATCATTTTTCCTTCCAATTGTGGCATTAATTGGTAAACTGTACTACAGGTGTTGCTTTAACGTTACAGATTGGGTCTTATATATTTCATTTAATTCCTTTCCCAGATCAAGACTGGTGCACCTTGCCGATCTGAGCGCTTGGCCAAGTACAACCAGCTGCTCAGGTGAGTCCAGTCCAAAAAACGTTTATTAACAGTATGAGATATACGTTCCACGCTCCTTAGAGGCACTACTTTGCAGATTTTCTCAGACTATCGATCCATTCCATTAACAAACTGTCCTCACTCTACCCTAGGATTGAAGAGGAGCTCGGCGACAAGGCCCGTTTTGCCGGCCAGAACTTCAGGCACCCCATCTGAGCTGGTCCACCTCCATGGGCCTCTGTGTGTTCAACTGCTCATAAATACTCCCCACTAATATACGCCACATTAGGTTGCCTGCCCTGTCTGGAGAGAAGACGGAGAGATTACTTGCTGAAATCCAAGGTCCAAGTCTGGTCTGTGGCCGTGGAGAAGCTATTCAGTACAACCACAGCTCAGCTCATCCTCAAAACTGTGCTTTAGCTCCTGAATAGTGTCTGTCCCAATGTTTGTGTCTGTGTAACTGTGTGAGATGTTTTCGTTCAGCTTCTTGTGAGTTGTAGTGATTTTTGGTGCTCTTGAGCTACTGTTACTGTAGTACGGCTCTGCCTCGCGCAGTGGTAACAGTACTGTGTGTGTGCAATGTGTCGCATCTGACAAGGTCTTGTGTTGCTGTAAGCGTTGGCAGAAATATGTAATAAACAACATAGTTTGAAACGATTTTGTAAATTTGTCATTCATCCACATGTTCAGGTGTTGTATGAAATCACGGGACTACTGCAGAACTTAATAGATAATGATGACGAGGTCATAAATGCAAGTCCTTTAGGATTCATAGCTTTCTCACAGAGATGATTATCTGTGGTAAAGGGCCTCCTCCTCAGTAACTGCTCCTGTCAGAGTGTGTGTGTGATGTAATCTGAGTGCCACCGAGAGGCAGAAACATGAGCTCAGTGCTCGGGGACGCCATTTCTGTCCCCCTGGGTAAAAGAATCCAGAAGCTCTCTCCGCAAGCTCTTTTTGTACTGAGCCTTGCCAAGATAAATGAGGATCTATTCACCAGTGGTTCGGTACCTGGGGGGATTGCCAGCTGGGTGTATGCCACACCAATTCCCTTTGTGTGAGCCCGGTCTGAACCCGCCTCCATTGTTCAGTCATCACCAAGGAGATGTATAACTAATCACTGGTACAAAGACACTACCAAGCATGTATTACAGTCTATAAACATCCTGTGACTATCATCGGCTGCAGATTTCCTTTAGCAACACATCCTCTCACTTCAATAGACTTAACAAGGTTTTTACAGAAAGTTTAAAAGAGTGAGAGAGTAAATCTTTGTTACTTGTTCGTTTATATCACTGCTTGGATCACAGCCTTAATACACGACTTTCTATGAAACTGCGATGCTTGATTTCTTTTCCTTGAGACCTGCGCCATCTAGTGGTCAGATCTATGCAGTATACTTCACTGACTTGCTCCTTGCACACATGTAAAAAAGAAGCCAGAGGGCTCCCAAAATGACAGTTAAAGATGACTTCATAGGGCTTCATCAAAACGTATTGGCATGTTTCTGTAGAAATATAAAGCTAATAAAAGCGACACCAGTTTGCCTCCTAAAATCATCAGCAAACTGTTACTTAGTCTATTGATCGGGCCATACTAAAGACAGCTCCTGGTGCTGAAATGAGGCCTCCACGTACCAAAGAGGGAAAAAATGAAACTTTAGTCAAACTATCAAACATTCTGTCCTTATTTCTGAGGCAAAGAATTATCTATTAAACTAAATCCTGAAAGTATTTTTCAACCAAAAGAGATTTGTCCTCAAAACACAAATGATGAGATGAGGCTGAATCATTAACTAAACGCAACAGTTTCAGTTGGAAAAAGATTGTGTTTTTTATTAGGAATATAAGTGCTGCTAGCTTCAATGTTCAATTGCAGCTTAATTTAACACAAAACAAACTAATTAATAAAGCAGATAGTTTCTAATCTCTGTATAATACAATACAATAAGTTCCCGTCTATTAGAGGGGGTTAGGATTATTCAAACATTGACCGTTTTTCATAAACAAACAATTAAAAACATAATGGCCAGTGTTTCTACTGCACCTGCACGCCCCTTTCCAGTCAACAGTGCTGGAAAAAAAATATTATTACAAAACATTTGTTTGAATGAACAGTCATGAAAGTAGGTTGCTGCTGCTTTTCATAAAACTATTTTATTCTAATCTATTCTGTGATGAAATTTATATTTCCAACTATTTCATCTCATGTGTGGACCCTACAATGTGTTACTACAATGTACTTACTTTTAATAATAATACTTTTTTATTTACTGTATATTCATTGCTGCAATATCCTCAAATTTCCCAGAGTATCATATTCTATTATATTGTCATATTGTTCTTTTAATATGTTGTTATTTTACAGTCTAACCTTATTTCCTATTGAATTTGTATTGCTCTGTAGTCTCAGGCATTAAAATATATCTATTCTAATCTATTTTGTGACAAGCGATTGTCTGTCATATTGTTCTCTTACAGTTTTGTTATTTTACAGTAGGCCTTTTAATGTGAATATATGCTATTTTCTGTATATTCACTATTACTCCTAATTGTGTCATAAAATACCCTATTTTCTATTTAATTATCTTGTGAAAAAATGTCTTAAAATGTGTTTGTTTTTGTATTTCATTCCCCATGAAGGAATTCTATTCTACTAAGATATTGTTACATTTTGTAATATTGTTGTCTTCCAATTCTGTTATTTGACTACAATAGTCCTTTTATGTAAACATATGCTATTTAAATACTACAGTTAACTCAAATCTCCCAACACAGATAATAATCAATTTGATTCTGTTGTATTCATCATATTGTTAATCTTCTAATTGTGTTATTACACCCTTATTTTCAGATAAACTTTGCAGTGTTGTCTTCTGCCAGGTGTTACAATCTGATGTTCCGATGCATTTAATTCCTCATGAAGGAATTCTATTCTACTCTAATTTGTGATCAAATATTTTTCAATTATGTCATATAGTTCCCACTAATTAAGTCACTTGTTTACTGCATGCCTTATAATGTAACACATCCAGTATATTTACTGTATATTCAATACTGCAATACACTCGCATCTCCCGAGAGAGAGAGAGAGATTCTATTCTATTGTGTTCTATTCTTCTTGGCTCCCTGACAGTCTAAATATAGTCTGGCAGTATCACAGGTTTATAAGGATGAAGATAGACCAAGTGTTGCTACAGAATAGACACCCCGAGGACTCCCACGCGTCCACCCTCTCTCCCTCTCTCCCTCTCTGTGTGGATGTTCCCAGTTTTGGCCAGTGGGTGACGATATTTCACCGGTTGAACTTTGAGAACCCCCCAACTGTTCTCACCCCAAGATGAAGAAGGATGCTGTCATGCTGAGTGCCCCTCACACACACTAGTCAGAGCATTCCGGCTACGATTACTCCCTCTTTATTCTCAAGTCCATCACTTATGACAGCATTATATTAAACGTGGTTCCGTTCCGTTATAGCTAACGTACATAAGAGAAGATATACAGGTGGCGATGCAGCTGCTGTGCTACTCTGTGCAACGTTAGTGGCGACACTTGGCTAACTAACGTTGGCTAATTGCCCCGCTGCTGCTGCTGCTGCTATTGTTTGTTGTTGCAGCCTCTCATCAAACAAATCACAGATGTTGTAGATCAAGCCCTTTAAGGTAAGTGCTGTGAGCTTCAACCAGCCGTCTTCTTTTGCCTTTAACGTTCACCGGCAAACGAGCAAGAAAGGGACAAATACAAAGGAATAGTTTGTAGACGTTGGGCTGTTAACGTACACCCTTGCTCGCTAGCTATTTGGCTAATTTGCCTATTAGCATCCGCTAGCTAGTTAGCTGAGAGACTTGTTTGCCCCTTACTGTTGCTGGTTACCATGGACTAACGTTAGCGGCTAGCGCCAGTGACTAGCACTGATTGGACAGCAAGGAGCAGTGTAATGTCTGGATACAAACAGCTCGTTGACACCGGTTAGCACAGTGCACATGCAACACACACACACAACATGACTTCATTTTATTAAACGCTTTGTGGTTTCAACGTGCACGTACCCTTGCATTACGCTACCTCTCAAGTAAACGTTTTCTCATTTTGAATCCCCCCACTGTAGTAGCTATGTTCCAGGGAGTAGCCTGAGCCCACTCAGCTATTGTCATTAGCTCTTGGATACGTTAGCTCTCGAAGCTAACTTGCTGTCTTTGTGTGCTTGACTTGTGCTCAATTATTGTTATCTAGCTTATAGTGTGAGATTATTTACGAGCCTGTGGTGGCTTCAAAGAAAGCTTAGCACTGGATAACGGCACGCTCATGTTGACTTTTTGGAAACAAAGATGCAAGGCTTGTAACATTTTCATGGGAGAGATTTGTCAACAAATAGATTCAGCAGAATTGTCATGAACACTTTTCACCTTTGAGTAGTCGAAAACATCTGAGTAGTAACATTGGAGACCGCTTAATGGACAGGGATAGGGATATTTGCTGTGTTTATGCTTTTATCAGTGAGGTTTTGTATGAGGTTAGTCCAAGTTGTTATGAATTGTAAGTTTGAAAATAGTTACAAACACACTACAGTCACACACACCATGCATAATCTGTCCTATAAACAAGATTCCAACGATGGTTTATATTCATGTTGGTGTCTGTAACTTGACACAGAGCCAGTAATAGCCAGTGATTTATATTTATTGAGGGCTTATGACTCACTCCCCACTTGTGACTTCTGCCTTACAGGCTGCATAGCCCTGCACAAATGTGGACTTCACCATAACTAATGAATATATACACTGTTCACAGTGATCAAAGGAGTGAGACGTATTATTTGCTCCATAAATGCCAAAGCTATTTTCAGTCTTTCAGTTGAAAGAATGTAATTTGGTGTTGACATCAAAGCCTGCACTTCCTTACTTGTCAAAGTGTCACAACATTATGCTGATTATAAGAAAATGTTTAATACATTATCTGATAACCTGACAGCGTTGCGTTGTGAAACATAAACGTGCTCGACACCACATTATGTTCACTGACTGTAAACAACCTAGCATGGACAGGTTTTGGTACTTTGCAGTCAGCTGCACCACAACTCTATCTGTGCAGTCATTGCCACCTGCTCAGGCCTCCTGATAATGACATGGCTGTGTAAGAGAGAGGTCACTGAACTGGAAAAAGTTCACAAACGCATCATGCAATGTCTGTTACACACACTGTGTGTAGCAGTAGAGGGTTAGGTAGGAAAGCATACGCATACACCCTTATTTCTACAAATAAAAGATTAACAACAGGTTATATTTCTTTCTTACTTTGAGCAAATACAACTGTTAAACCAAAATATATTCAATCCGCTTTAGTTTTTTGCTGGATATATCACGTATCACGTCACTGCAGTTGTGACGAAAGCGGCTCCTTCATACACCTTATTAGCTCCATATACGTCGTGCATGTGGCTCATCTGATGTTTTGGTGGCTTTTCCTGCTGCCAGATGCTTAGTGGTTGTGATTTGGATTTTCCTAAACTACCACTTAGACTGCAAAGTTGCTGGGTTAGGTTACAGAGGTCTGCCATTACGGGCTATACGTTGATTACTACTGTAGCACAGCGCTGACAGAAAAGCACCGAGAAGAGAATTTTTCAGCTTCAGCCAAGAGGATGATTTAAAATAGTTTAAAACGGAACGTTTGTGGTGTTTTTAAATCCGCATTATCAGGTTATCTTGTAGTTCAGGGGGTCAGAGGCGGTCAGGGGTGTTTTATAGCGTTTCAATTTGACTGGGATCTCAAGAGCAGCCGTGGGTAAAATTACTTTGACTCACATATTCAATGACACACCCCATCCATCGAATGTTAATCTAGCCGGGTGGCTGTAGTAGCAGCAGAATAATAATAAGAGAAGTGTAATAACCCCGCTATTTCCCTTTAATGACTAATGTGTTTTTGAGTAATGGCAGCTCTCTGTGAGTAATATTATGTGGCGAATGGAGGGCCAGATACTGTTAAGGAAAATCCCTTTTCACTGCACTCCGACACCTCTTTGTCGGATGATTTGTCAATACACATGTTCGGGAATTTGGTGTTTACATGCTGCGCTCAAATGGCATCTCGCTGTGATTCACCAAGATGCCGTCACTAAATCTTTCCTTTTGCCATGAATTGTCACTAAAAGATGATTCCCCCATAATAATGCCCGGGTCTAGTCTCAGAGCTACTTCATATATACTGAGGGATTGTGTTGCAGTACGAGACGGTGCTATAACCCGTCATCGGTTTGGCAAGCGTGTGCTTTGAAAAGAGGCATTTTACTCTCAGCTCGGCTATTCTGTTTCAAATAAAGCGGATTAGGTGGATTTATTATGACTTTTGCTAACGGATTTTATATACAGTATGAAATGATGTTGGCTGTGGAGGTAGGTAAGCAGTGAAATACCTGCCTGACAGAGCAAACACAGGAAATGATGTACAATCAAGCATCTTTATGCTTCAGATTTGTAGTTACGAAAGTGTGTTGCCTTGCATTCAGATTCAGATTCTAGTCACAAAGACGACACAATAGGGGGAAGCGGGTGGATCCACTGATTTGGCTTTTCCCTTTTAACAGATATCAGTTTCATTGGAAGATATCTGGCTATTACATAGAAAATTAATGCTCTGAACAAAGGAGCGATGTTCGCTCAAAGACCTCTTGATGGGCCATTCAAGTGCTGTATATTCATTAAAAATAACAATCTGTCAGCACTTACTGACAGCACGCACAACAAGCCAAGCTCTCTTTATTGTTCTCCGAAGATGTTTTTCAGTTCCCGTGCCAAGAGCTGGGTAATTGGCTGTAGCAAAGCCTTGCATGTGTTGTTTTAAGATATTGGACTGACACGCACAGGGCACACTGGCAGAAATGAGGCAAGCACTCACCACCCCCCTCCTCCTCCTCCTCCTCCTCCTCCTCCTCCTCCTCTTCCTGGCTTATCCCGACAAGTCAGAGGAGGCAAGATGCTGGTTGTGTTTTGTGTTCTTTGACAGCTTCCCTTCACCTCTCATAAGAGGAGATCCAAGCCTGCTGCATCACATCTCGTCTTTGTTTGATTCAGGCCTAGCTCTGCCTGCTCCACAATTGTGCCAAGGAGATAGCATCGGCAAACGCTCTCCGTGTTAACAATCGTGAGCTGTCTCGCTACATACTGCCGGTGGTATTTGATGTACGAGATGTGATCAAATCAGCTTTTTTTTTTTCTTTCTGTGAGCTCAGCCACGGCAAAGTCGGTCTCACTTCATCCCGCAAAATGCCGCCTGTGTCTTATTGGGCCGGCTTGGCATTGGATTCACATCTTAACCGATCAGGCACGTTGTGTTTTTGTGTTGTTGCCAGCCTCTTGGCAGGTCCTAGGTACAGCAAGTTATCTCCACATTTTCCTCGTGCAATTTTGTTTGTGGCTCTGAGACTGCAAAGTGTTGCAACTCACCACATCTCAGTCGTCTGTGATTTATGTACATGAGGGGTTGTACAATGGAGTGTGTGTAAAGTGGAATTGGAGGCGGGGCTGACGTTTGTAAGAGTTGTGAACCAACAGCAAACATAGAGCAATGAATACATTTAGTGCTTGTGACTGTAAAGCTGATTATCTTTTGTCTCCACTATCTGTGAGTCTTACACATGGTTAGACGTCTCACTAATAATTCATTAAAACACACGTTATCATGTAGATAGCGCACGTTTTATTTTTTTTATTTTTGAAGCATTTGGGCAAGATAGGCTAATAATAGCACTTAGTCAATTACAGTGCCAAAAAAAGCATGAATAGAAAGTGTTCAAAAAAAAATAACAGTCAGCCATTTGCCATCTCAGTAAAGGAGGGAAATGAAATGGTGTAGGATCAGCTGGTTGGCCCCTGAGGAGAGGGAGAGAAAAGGGGGGGGGAGAGAGAGAGAGAAGAGGAGTGGGAGTGCTCTGCTGCTGCTGTGTGTGTGTGTGTCAGTGCTGATTAGGTAAGAGATTGCCTCATGTAATGACACGGCATGGCGCTAGTGATGCAGAAACGCAAACAATGCATACCAGTGTTTTACTGTGCACACACCCCTGCAGCTGCCTGCCCGGAGACGTTTGTACAGACATATACTCTCCCGCTCTCTCTCCCTAGAATATTTCAACGTCTTCAGATGATGCCCTTTGTTTTTCAGCGACACAAACACGAACCATCCGGAAGCCAACAGCTCCTTTCTCTCCCTGCGCTCTTCTTTTCTTCTTCTGTAGCGCAGATGAAAGATGGAGGTGATTAAAGGAAAGGAGCACAATAGAGTCTGTGCAGCTTTCTGTCAGCGCGTTACTATTGACGGCGGTATTTTTCGGTCCAGATATGTGTTCTTAAAGAGGCTACATAACCTGACCTCTGCTGTTTTAGCTGAACCTTAAGCGTAAGGCCACACGTCATAATCTGTATTGTACACGGCAACGTTGAGAGATTTTAATGATGGCTAAATAACGCCTTAGACACAATGGTAAGAACTATTGTATTCCCCCACACAGTGATTAAGGTAGTCACTGTGTTGTAATAAACAGGGAGCCACTTGGATTAGCAACTCTAAATGATGCAGTTGATTTAATTGATTGTTTTATAGATAGACGTGTCAATAACGGCTGTCAAACGTACGTCTTTTTCTTTAACTGAAGTGTCTGTAATGGCTGGTGGTGTGTGTGTGTGTGTGTGTGTGTGTGTGTGTGTTTTTTTTTCTGTGTGTAGGACATTGATTTTCAACACCGTGGATGAGACGAATCATACATGCGTCTTTTTACGACGTGCTGCTGGTTGTGCTCTGTGGCCCATGTGACTGATGTTGTGACTGCACATGAGGCACAGTTTGTTTGCAGAGCCTCAGACCTGTGACTGATGTTTTAATAGAGAGACGGCGCACAAGCCCGGCAGCGAGCTCGGGGTTCATGCAGCCGTGAGGAAACGACCCCGGTGACATTGTGGCACATCTCCACTCGGCGCTGCCGGTAAACCGTGTCCTTGCTCGCCCTTGCAGGTTAAGGCCCACCTATTGAGCCCGCTGAGCCTTCAGTTCAGGCGCTGAATGGACCATAGATTTAAGGATGGACACCCTCAGTTCCTGCAGCCGGCAGAGAGAAAATGAGTTCTGAGGATTGGGTTTAGATTTGCCACTGTAGCACTTCAACTCTTATACACTCTACCTACCATCAGGGGAAGGCTGTCAGAGAGAGAGGGAGAGGGAGGTAGGGGAGGGGGGATAAAACAGCGAAGCACAGCAGTGCTATCTAATAGATCAATTTGTAATAAATCTGTTGCCTCAAGCTGTTGTTGTTCGCTTCTACTCAGTAAAAGGTGTCTGCGTTTCTCAGGCAAGAAAATGCTTGTCAGGCAGGGCATACAGAGCTATCAGTGAATGAGACGCGCCCAAAGCACAGTAAATCATCTTCTCTGTGCTCCGTTTACATAGGTCGAACACATCGCTCTCTTATCAGCACATTCCACCGATCCAAAGGCTTTTCCAACCAATCGATGGGGTCGGGAGCTGAAATGAGGAAGTAACGCTCCTCTCGCATTAAACCCCCCCCCCCCCCCCCCCCCCCCCCCCCCGTTATTCAATATGAGCCATTAATCATGATGAAAGAGCTCATTGATTAGGCTATGAGCCACGGTTGGTCAATTTGATTCCACAATGTGAGGATCTGTTGAAGTAGTGCGGCGCGGCAAAAAAAAAAAAAAAAACCTCCAAGCCGCAGAATGGAAATGGCCCCATTATTATGACAACAGTTTGATCTTTAAGGTAACAAAAGAGCGAGCCTCTGTAAGGACCACATGGGAGCTCTCCTGCTCCTCCAGCAGCAGCAGCCATATGGACTGTGCTAATTGTGTTTCACGCCGACCATTTTCACCGATCCATCGGGGACTCGTGGAAAGTGCTGTAGCTATAATGTCACCATGCAGTGGGCTGGCTCATGAAAGAAACATTAGCCAGCGAGATGAGAAGACAGGAAGGCAATACACAGCAAGTCAACACAATTATTGATTTTATTCAAATGAAATCTCTGGTTCTGAATCTGATGTTAACGCCTTTTTAAAAGTATGATTTCTATTATTCCTCCTCCTCCTCCCCCCCATTGCTTTTGTTGGAGAGCAGCACGGTTCAGTCTCACACATGCACTTTGTCAAGTGGCAAAATCTCCAATTCTTGGCATAATGCAAATGTATAAAAAAAAAAATACAGCTAAAAAGAGGAATTGCCCTTGTAATCCCATATATCTCCGAAGATGTTTTATCCCATTAATTGGCATGAGGACTTTACGACGAGGTGTTTTGCTCTGATTGTGACCAGCTCCACGTTTAACCGGCTGTAATTGCTCCACAGAGAAACCGCCTATTGTTTTGTTTTGTGACGACGCGAAGGCTAAGCTTTGAATGTAAATGTGACATTCACAGTATTTGCTTTGCCCTTCAGGCCAGGGTTGGCTGTAAAGCGTTTGAAGTGTGACTGAGCACAACCCGTGTGTGTGTTTTAATGTTTTTTTCTTTATAATACGCAATCATGAAAAGGGCACATCGATGGAAATTAGATCCTGTGAAGGAGGGGAGGGGCGTCGGAGTGGTGACGTTGGAGAGAAAAAAAAAGGAAGTGTGTGTGTGTGTGTGTGTGTGTGAGCTTTTCATTGTGTCCCCTCTAACAGTTTTCTTGTAATTATTGAAATTGATGTTTGCTGCGAAGCTGTAAATCTGCAAGATCTCTTGTTAATAAAGCGGCAGAGAGGCAGCCGGGCCGTTAGGCTGGGAAATAAAAGGCAATCAAGCCTCCGACTTCCTGTCCCCCTCGCCCCAAAATGAAGCAGCAGAAATCCTAATTAACTGAGAGGATGAGCGGAGCTAGCTGCTATACTCTAATGAAGACTCTCTGCTAGCAGCCCGCAACCTCTCTCTCTCTCTCTCTCTCTCTCTCTCTCTCTCCCTCCCCTCCTTCCAGACCTCTCTATCTGGCTCTGGCTTGCCTGAGGTATGTTCTCCCCCTCAGCTCCTCTCCTTCCATACCTCCTCCTTCCTTGTGACTGAAGTTATGGATGTGACTGTTGCACTGATGGAGTGAGAGGAGCTCTGTAGCCTGGAGGTGTCTGGGAGTCCTGCATAGGAAATCGGTGAGCTAGATGATGGCCTCTGTGATGCTTATTGCGGCTTATGTAAAGTGCTGCGAGAGAGTGGGAGAGACTGCATTGATCTCCTCCCATTGATTTAATAGATCCCTTTTTTTAAAAAAGATGACAATAAAGTTGTCTTTCTGTGTCATCTTCAAGTGCTCCTTTTCGGCGACGTGGTAATTACTCCTGTCATGAAACAGCCCATATCCTAACGGCACTGTGTGATCATTCGTGTGCTTAAAAGCCAGTTAAATCTTTTGTCTTTTTTGCACACTTGATATTTGTACGTGAACGTCTCTTTTGAACATATCACAGTCAGGTTGGTCATGTATTGCTGCTCCAAAGCTCTTAAAATGTATAGGCCCTGCAAAGTAGCTTTAATAGAGGATAAGATATGCTCAGGGAAGCGAATGCTGTGCAATAAGCCCCGTCTTTGTGTTGTTGTGGAGTGAGCGGCGATTGATTGTTTGAAACCTGAGTCCCGCCTCGGCTCCCAGCCAGCTGCCTCTCACTATTTACCTGTAAACTTGTCCTTTCTGCTTTCGCTTTGTCTGCGGACGGCCGCAGAGCTCTCTCTGTCGCTTCTCCCCCCTCTTTGTTGTACCAAGCAGCCCAAAGGCCTCCGGGGATGAACAGACAAATAGAAGACAGCGAGAGAGGTGAGGCTCGGTCCACCCCCCCCCCCCCCCCCCCCCCCCCTCCCCCATTCTCCCATCTATCTTTTTCCCTTGCGAGCACTCTGCCAGACAAGTTTCCAGGCACTCAAAAGCAGCAAATCGACTCACTGTAGGAATCACTGTCACTTAGCCGAGCTGGGGCATAGCGGCACACCAGGATGCCAAATCCTCCTCCTCCTCCTCTCCCCATTTCACCGCCTTCTCAAATGAAGTAAAAAGCTATTTGGCATAGCATTGCTGAGGCCTGGTTCTCTGTACAGAGGAGCTTATTCCACTCTAGCCCCCCTAAAAGATGTTTTCTTTTGCCTCCTCAGTTCTACATTAGCGGGTTGTTACTGATGACGACTTGATTAAGTGCTTGTGGAAGTGTCTGGTGAGCAGCGCGCCATCTCTTGATTTGCTCGGGTTCATTTTAAGCGACACGATTGGCGGGCGTGAGATATAGTGCGGCACTATTGCACGAGTCTCATCATGGGGATGGGGATGTTTGTGCACATTATTTCATGATTGTGATTGAGAGAGAGGAGAGCGCGCTGTCAGAGTTTCTTCAAATCAAACGATCTGCTCGGGCACAAAGCAAAAGCAAAAGCCCAAATGTAGAAAGCGGAGTAAGGTGGTGCTTCGTTTCACACTCGTGAACATGCGCTCAGAGACACGCGCACCCGGTGTAATGAAAGCCCAACAATGCCTCCTGACTGCAGGAGTTTTAAATTTCCCTCATTTTGTCACAAGGAAGAGCTTCACCGCCACCTCTGGCAGCCCTCACCTCTCCTTGGAGAACCAGCAGCCCCCCCCCCCCCCCTCTCTTCTCCTTGTTCCCTCTGTATTTAGCACTCAAGTCTTTTCATCTAATCAACGACAAGTTTGTGAAAATCTGTACATAAACAAACTGCTCAGTGCTGCTTTATTTCACTTCGTCTATCTCTTTCCCTCTGCATGACTCTTCCCCAGAGTTTTTTTTTTGTCTTGCCTGTGCAGCTGCTGCTGTGAAGGGAATGACAACAGGCAGAGAAAACTAAAAGGACATGTCGTCTTTACCCCCCCCCCCCCTCCTTTCTCTTCTCTGTAAGCAGCTGCTTACATTACACAGGGCTCGTCCACCTTGTATTTGCTGTTGTGGAGAGATAAAGACGATGAAAGTGAGAAATACGTGTGACTTTCTCTGGGAATTTGGCTTAGGAATACAGTCGTAAGCGTGGGTGTATGGGGGGGGAAGCGGCGAGGAAGTGTTTTTTTTTTTTTTTACATTTGTGTGCATTTTGTTTGTACTGCAGGAGTAAACAGGGCTCATGGGTCATGGGAATCATCCGGCGTGTTTTAATTGTTTGTGACTGGTGAAATGAGAAACGATAATGTGTGACTAGCGGACCCGGGAGATTACAATCCGGTCAGCCGCCTGAAGGAGTGTCGGAGAGATGCATCACCACATCTATGTCTCCCTCTCTGCCCCCCTGAGCCATAAACCACTCACGAGCATTTAGCCAGCAGTGATTTCTCCTCCGTTCACCTCCTCGCCCTGTTCCTGATCCCGTGGAGCTGCTGGTGGAAAACCTCCCAGGCTAGTGTGTGTGTGTTTGTGTGTGTGTGCGTGTCTCTGTGCTTGCATCCCTGGTTCTCTGCAAATCTCTGCAGCACCACCTGATTTGACTTGGTAATGGGGCATTGATGAGACTCTGGGTGGGGGGGGGGGGGGGGAATGAGGGAAAAGAAGCACAAAACCATACAGAAAAAACCCCACTACTGTGAGGCGTCAGGTTTCTCACTGGCAATTGACAAAAGAGGGGAAAAAGAGAGAGAGGGTGAGGTAAAAAAAAATGGAGGACTGTGGAGATATAGCTGTCATCTGTTGATGCCTACGGTCACCTGCTCTTCCTTTAGCGGGAGAAAAAATAAGCTGAGAGGTGGAGATGGGCCTCAATTTGTATTTTTTTTACTCCGCTGTACTGAGAAAGCCGTTTCTCTCTCCAGGACGGCAGGTTATTTACATCTATAGCAGAGCTCATTGCTCACAGAATATTGAGCTCAGTGTGGAGGACATAAAAGGTAGCCAAGCCAGGAGTAGTAGGAGAGATAAAAGCAGCAGCGCTTAAGCACTCTGTGTTATTTGAAGCGCATGTCTACTGCTGTTGATCTAGCCACTAGCCTAATAATTCATCTTGCCTAGTTTTTTATCACCCAGTGCACGTCTATGCTCACACACACACCCACACACAGTAACTACTCGCAAACACAAATTCCCCTCAGCCAGCGAGGTTAGGCCCCCTCTAATATAAAACAAGCGATTCAGAGATGAAACGCTCGTCATTCTGCAGCCTCACCACGGCCATCCAAACAGATGAGTGCTGCTGCTGAACACAAAGCCGGGGCTGCCTCTCGCCCAGCTCCCTCACAGGGAGCATCTTGTCTATGTTATCACTCCAGCATACTGCTGCAATTAATATTGATGTGCTTTAAAGCACGCTCCAGCAGCCCTGCTTCCCTTTCTCTCTTGCTTCTGTGTTTGTGACTCAGGAGGAAGAGAGCAATAAAGCCGGCGGGGATAAGAATCCAGGCAGGATATGACAGTCCTCATGTCAGCTGTCTTAGAGCTGGAGGGATATGCGGATAAAGACAAAAGGGATGAAACTGAATCCGGACCAGCCAGACGGGCAGGTAGCACGGCATGTAGGTTGCTGGTGGAGACTCTCTCTGTCGCTTAGCTTGTTTATTTAGTCATGTTGTAATAATGCTTGACCTTTTCTTTCAAGTCCACGGACTGACCTTTCGCACCTTGCTCCTTGGCAAATCTGTGTGTGTGTGTGTGTGTGTGTGTGTGTGTGTGTGTGTGTGTGTGTGTGTGTGTACAGCACATGCAGAGAGGGAAACGAGCACCTCCTTTGCAGGGAGCTTCATGGTCTGCCAACTCCAGGAGTGGATTTTTTCTAATTAGTATGCATTAGGTGGTTAGTGCAAAGCATTTAATTATGCGAGATGGCACTAAACTGTCTATGTTATGATTAGCCCAACACGTTACAACCTTAATCTCTTCATTTTTCCCCCCTATCTCTTTCAATGGATGGGGAGGAGGTATGAGGGGGGGTGATAGGCTGGCAAAGGAGGATGATGAGAATGGGGGGTGGGAGGGGGGGTTCTTACAAGTATCTCTGCAGCCAATGTTTTCTCCCTAGAAGGATTTTTGATATTTTCTCGCCTCCCCTCCTTCCTGCGTGCCCCCAGAAGATACTTTGTCAGACGATATTGAATCAAGTCGCTTCCTTTTTATGTGTGCGTGTGCACGTCCCTGCTCTCTGTTTTCACTGAGCCGCTTTCCATGGTAGGCAAGGCTTTTTAATCTTGGGTAGCAGGCAGCGGTGGCCGAGTCTGAGCGAGCGAGCCAGGCAGGCAGCCATCCAGCCAGCCAGGCAGGCAGTGAGTCGGTCGCTGCAGCTCCCCGGAGGAGCCCATTATACAGCAGAGATATCAAACCATGAATCATTTACGCCAGTCCTCCCCTCCCGTCTCTCCTGCCCTCGCACGCAGCCTTGACGACCGGCCGGCCGCCTGCTTGCCGCTGTCTGCATCTTTAATGAGTGATTATTGCATTTCATAAACATGAACTGGAGTAATTAAAGCATTATTGATCCTTTCCATGTTGGCTCCAAGGTGGACAAACATGTTTTTTCTTGCCCTCCTCTTTACACATCTTATTTTGTCCCTATAGGAACAGCAGACTGTGATTTATTTAGCCTGACGGTGTGATCCCCCCCCCCCCCTGCATGTTTAAGCATTTCAAGAATAGCCTTCATTCAGGGAAGAGTGTGATAATACAACAGAGTGGGGTTCTTGGGCCGGTCTCATTGTCGTGAGGAGTGTGTTGGAGTGTTGGTGTTTTGCGTAAAAAGTGTAGGGAGATGGGGTGGGGTGGGGTGGGGTGGGGTGGTTCGGGGAGTTAATGTGCTGGAAAAGAGTGATTTAGGTCAGCGGCCGTGTCTGCATCTGTCACTCTGACAAGCCGGCGCTTCAGGAGGCTGTGCGGTGTTGAATAAAGGACGGCGCGAGAGACAAGTAGAGGAGAGAGCTGGCTCTTTCAAATGGAGAAGAGGAGACCCTGACTTGACTGTGATTTGTGCTCTGAGCGACGGGCACCGTGTGACAAGCAGGCGTTTGATATAAACCTAATCAGTTTCACCTCTTTATTGAGGATCAAGACAGTTAGAGAGCTCCTGCAAAGAAGTGCACGTCTCCTTGCCTTCCTCCCATCTGTTTGTCCTTCTCTCTCTCGCCCTCCGCTGCTGTTATTTCTTCTTCTGGTCATTTTTCCTTCTTCACTCTGTCTTTACATTTCCCCTTGTTTCCTCATCCGCCCTCTCCTCCTATTTCAATCAGGAGTGCACTTCAGTTTCTGTGTAAATATCACAATCACCGACGAGGAAGAAATTGCTGGCACCTCCACCAGGGGATTAGAGGAGCCATTTTGTGTATTACTTATTAATGTGTCCGTCTCTCCTTTTGCGCTATCACCCACTGAGCTGTATGGATTGTTTCCTGTCATACAGGCAAACATATAACTCTATTCGTAGCACGTTTTTAACCTCCATAATTGTCCCAATGAAAAGTGTTATTTTAATGGGATATTGGTTCAACCTAATTATGTTTATTGACAGCTGTTGTTTTTCTCCGCTTCCCCAAAACTGCTCAATAATACCGTCATAAAAGCTATATTGCTAAACGCGACATAAAAATGTGATTGATCCAGCCATTCCAGATCTGTGATAGCCTGCCTGAGCTAGCCTCCTCTCTCTCTGCCCTGTGGCTCGTCCCCTTTGTCTGTGAGCCACATGGCTCTCTACAGGGCTTAGTCTAATCAGCGCTAAATATTCAGCAGTAGCCCGTCGCCTAATCAGCTAGAGCGTAATCATTGTCAACCAATTGCATTCCTCTTGACCTCCCAGATGGAGGTAAACTGCACGGCCTCTCCATAGCGCTGCCTCAATTACTGCAGCAGTAATGGTGATAAAGAAGACCACGGGCTCAAATGAAAATGGCTGATTGATGTGGACACACATGGCTTATAATTGGATTATAAGGAAGGAACGTTAATGGTGTTAGGGGCGTCGTGGTGGAGCGGGAGCCTAAACACGGAACCAGGTATTTAGTGATTGGCACCTAAAGCCCGGCCCTGTTGTCCCGCCCCCTCTGCGTGTCAGGGGTGAAAGTGTGTGTGTGTGTGTGAGTGAAAGTAAAATGCTTATGTGTGCTGCCAGTAACTGGCCCTCTTATGCTAGTGACAGCTGTGGGGTCAGAACAAAAAGCTGTCTATATCCAAAGCAGCAGCAGCAGCTCCTCTTCCTTCTGTCCAACACACACACACACACACAGAGTCACTGGGAGAATTTGGGAAGATGAGACATGTCTATTCCACAGTAGTTGCATTGCTGAACAAGGCTGCAACTAAATCGTATTTCCATTATCCATATTATGATTAATCTGATGAATTAGGCCGTCCTAATTTAGTCTCCAGCCTTCCCTTCACAACATACCACATCTTACAGTAAGGTCTTGGCTCACCAACATTACAAACAAAAAGTATGAAGAAAAACCTGCAAAAATCTGCACATTTGCTGTGCAGCGACTGGGCAAAGTCTATTATTATTACAATCAACAATCATGTGACTATATTATTATAAAGTAGCCTCGTCCTTTCTGTAGATGACTTGTGATTTATCAGCAGAAGGAGGAGCTGGTCAGCCGTGTTGCTGGGGGGGGGGGGGGGTGGTGGTGGTGGTGGGGGGTTTCCATGTTGTCAGACTGCTCTTCACTTCTCTCTGTTTATCCTAATGGAGAGCGTTAAGAGACGGATGTAATTAATTGACCCTGGCAGCTCGGAGGCGCTGTGTTCAGAGTCCAGGGGGGAGCAGGTGCTTTACTGTGCTGCCCACCATCTCTCTCCTATACTCCTCATCTCAGGGCTGCGTATCTTTGCAGAGCGCCCGACACTCCCCGCTGACCGACCGGCTCTCGGTAAAGTGCAGCGATGCTGGATGCCTGCGTGCGCGGCATAATACCAGCTAATGCCTGAAGGAGTGCTCTCTCCCCCCCCCCCCCCTCCCGTTCCTATCTCTCAGCCGCTGCTTAGCCGAGCAGAGCTGAGTGCCTCCCTTTCTACTCTGCCTGGCAGTTTATTAAAGGGAATACTAGCTTCTTCTTCTTTTTCTTTTTTTCCTCGCGCCCGGCGCGTTTGATTTCGACAGCAGCAGAGGCTGTCATGGCAGATAAAAGGCGGTGGGGCCCCCAGAATTACGGTGCACACAGCATCTGTATTTACTGCGTCATTCTCCCTGCCTCTGACAAGGGAGGAGGAGGAGGAGGAGGAGGAGGAGGAGGACGACAACAAAAATGGAGGACAGGCTGCTGCATTCATGTGTCTTTACATTGACGTGTCTCATCAGGGAAAGAGGTGGACATCCAGGCCATCAATCAGCCCCTTTCAATACGCCTGTCCGGCACACTGTAATACTCGCACATAAAGAAGGCATTATAGTGACTGTTGACATATTTATTTTCCCCTTTTTCAGTTGACTTTGTCAGATGAAGTAAAATAAAAGGTTGGTTGTGGTGCGCTGGCTAAAAAATGTCAAGAAAGCAGTTTTATTTCTTTCTTTGTCTGAGATGGTGTGAATTGATATATAAGTGTTGGTGTTGCTTTTGATTTCTCAAATTAGCGAGTAACAAACGATTCACTCGTCACATGTATTCATAGAAATGTAGTGAGAGGAGCTTATCCTTATCTCGGGTGCCACTGATTTCCCAGATGTTTGCCACTTCTAGTTAATCGGATAATTGATTTCAAGTTTCTAAAAAAGCGTTTTCTCTCGGAAGTCTCGCCTCGACAAAGACTTAACAGAGAGATCTGTTTTTCCTGGCGGTGTCTCTCACTGAGGCTGTGGGTCACGCTCATTTTTCATCGGCATCAATTCATCGAGCTTTAATTAACACGACAAGGATTCGGTGTCCTCCGGTGTCATCTAATACAAACTCATTAGCCTAACTCCCAGCAACTCTAGAACAAAATGTTACTGCACTGTTTTCTGTTTTTGGTATATATTAGAATTGATTATGTTGATGTATTCGTCCACATAAATTAAGTGTTTTCAGATCATATCCTGTAGGCCATTTCATCTGCTTAGTATCTAAAATAAGCCTTTGGTTACAATACAATCCATGTGCTATAGTTTGCTTAATCGGCTTCAGCGACGTTTGGCGCAAACCAGCTGTCTGTCTTCTTCACGCGTCTCGATGCTCTAGCCCGTGGTGACAGCAAGACTAATGTATTCATGGCGCCGCCATGGTGAGAGGCATTACTTTACCTTTGCTTAATTGAGGGGAAACTCCCCCGACACCTGCTTAGCACGGCACTCGGCTCGCAAAGCGGCCAAACTCAACCCTAGGAGCCGAGGCCACTGAACCCTGACTGCGAAATAACACAAGCCAAGACCACCCAGGGACCGCCGAGGGGAGAAATGATTTAATAATGTTGATGAGATATTACACCGAGCCCTTCCTCCACTGTCTCCTTCTCTCTCTCTCTCTCTCCCCCTATCAATGCTACTTACCTGGGCAGGGAGACGGCTCTGACTCTGTGCCTGAAGGTGTATTTAGATGGGGCTGCTAAATATTTCACACCCCTGAAGACGGACAAAAAAAAAAGTAGAAGAAGAAGAAGCAAAAAAGAGGAGCAAGAGGGGCAAAAAAAGACAGTGCAGTGGGTTTTGACAGGGAGTGTAGTCAAGGGCAGTCAGGGCAAGCTTGTAATTGGCTGACGTGTGTGTGTGTGTGTGTGTGTGTGTGTGTGTGTGTGTGTGTGTGTGTGTGTGTGTGTGTGTGTGTGTGTGTGTGTGTGTGTGTGTGTGTGTGTGTGTGTGTGTGTGTGTGTGTGTGTGTGTGTGTGAGTGAGAGTAGTCAGAAAATACAGTCTGAATACTGTAAGGCCAAATATATCCCTCCAGCCACACTGCATTGCTTTCAGTGTGTTGATATGCTGCCATCGCCTCGCACTCCAGTGAATGTTGATCTCAAGCACAGCAGACACGCTGTATTATTTTCTTTGGGCTCCGACACCAAACTCCCCCCTACCGCTGCAGCATTACAAGCAAGGTCCCATATGAGACTCAGCATGACGGCTCCTCTGAGCTCCTGCCTCGTTTTTTTTTTTAATTGTCCCGTGCCCCAGGGGCTGCTGGGAGCTAGCTGGGTGGGTGGGGGTGAACATTTTCTCCAGGGGTGGGGGGGGGGGGCGAGGAGAGGTGGGTGACAGAACACTCGCGGTGTCAGGTGCAGGTGCGGGGGGAGAAAAGAGATGGAGAGGTTTCTGACAAGCTAACCGTGGGGAGCCGAGTAGTGGGAAGCCACTCACTCAGATTGGAGGAGAGTGAGAGCTTTATGTAAGAGGAAAGCACACAGGAGGCGTCCATCACTCCAGCACCACGGCACTCACTGATACATATTATTCAGCTGTTATCAGCTGCTCTATTAACAGACTCCACTGCTAGAAATGGATGCAAATAACACCGTGTGGCCCCCAGCAATAGATTCTTTTGCACTGTGAATGAGCAGCTATAACCGCTTCTATAATGGCGTCCGGACTGACGGCGTCGTCTCCTCAGGTAAACACCGTTTGCTCTGTCAGCACTTTCGCTGTTTCGCCCTCTTCGTGTTGCGATCCTTTGAGAGGCGATAGAAATGCTCTGTGTGGTGTCTCGCACCTTTTAATTTATGACCCAACACTTTCCTTAATGAGAACATGTCTGCTGGATAAAACATCCTCTTGGTCTCATTTTAGATTATAACAGTCTGCTTGGTAATCGATTCACCAATAAGTGATGTTGGAGCAAAACTGCTAAACATTTGATGGCTCCAGCTTTTCAAATGCAAGATTTTCTTTCCATATAAACAGAATATCTTTGGGATTTGACTGTTGGATCGACTAAAAACCTATTTGACTGTCACCTGGGACTCTAGGAAATTGAATAATTGAGAAAAAATATTGCAGATTAGATTAATTGATAATGAAAATAATTGTATAAATAATGTATAGTTGCAGTCCAGGGTTGTGATTTGGTTACCAACATTTACATGCAGCAATTTTACAATCGACCTTATTCCAAATACGTAGTTCTACTAGCTAGTGAGTTACTAATTCCCATTTACACGCAAACCGGCATAGCCTTATAAATATCTTTAGACGCCTCCTCCGCATTATGTTGCAACAGTTTCCTTCCCGTAATCAGCTTCAAACCACGTCTCTCTGTCATGTTGCTACTCTTTGAAAGCCTTTTTGTGTGGCTTCCGGAATAACACTGAGCTTTGTACTGTTCATCATGCAGCTGCTTTAAAGCTGACTCAGATAGTAGAGCCTGTTTTATCAAGCAGGTAGATTTCTTTAAAATCCTGTCAAAGCTCTGACTGTGATCCATCACTCCATTAAGGTGTACATGCATCTTTAAATGCTGTTGAATGAATGCATGTCTTAATGTGGTTGTGCTTTCTCTGAATATGAAAGTATTCCGGTTAGGGTGATTTAGAAAAGTGTGTTTACGTGGTCATCCATAATTAATCGTCTCAGTTGGGTGAAGTATTGGAAAAACTGCAGTCCTTGTAAAAAGCCACTTTTAGCAAAACGAATAATAGCGCAGCTGTTCCGGGCTGCTGGAATGAAATGTTGTGCAGCCGAGAGGATGCGGCGGCATGTTTTGTTTTTGGGGGGGTCTTGCTCTTCCTGTGTTGCTGGCCCGGAGACGTCGTCCACGCTGGGGTCAGAGGCTCTGAGAATAGCCCTGAGGGGATTCAGGCTGCGCTCATAGCACACCTGCTTGTTTCACTGAGATGTTATCCAAGTGCAAACCGGCCCAGCTGCTTTGGATTGTTCTGCAAAACCTCACGCAAAGATGGAGTATGGCCAGTACCCCTCTGGCTCTGTAGCTCTCCCTGCAGACACACACACACACATATATATGCTTACTTACACATGCATGCTTACTTACACATGCATGTACGTACCTGCAGCCCTGCACAGCGTCAGGGCATTCAGGTTTCTATATGTTTTGTCTTTGCACGTTCAGATCATCGCACACACATACCCGAATGCAACCACACACACACACACACCGAACCAGATTATGCTGTCACCACAAAAAGCTTTGTAGCTACAGCACAGGCAGGCTGGCTTTTTCGCAACGGGTCAGAGTTGACTGCAAATTACAGCTGGTGGCTGACCGCGGCCGGTGATGGATCTCAATGCAGTCTGTGTGTTTACCCACACACCTGCACCCCGCATGTCTGGGAGAGACAGGCAGCACAGCCGAGAGCACACAGCCATTTTGTAACACCTCAAGGAACTCTCTCTCCTCTCCTCTCCTCTGTATGAGGAATAGATGAGGTGGTACCATTAAGTGAATTTGCTGTTATTTCCCCAGGCTCTTAGCTGAAGATGTCAAACCTCAGCCAGCGAGGCAGCCAAGGATGACTGCCGGCTCAGGCAGAGAGAGGCAACACACACGCACGCAAACACACCGAACTCTCTGCCACGCAAATGATCAGCTTTCATGCTTCTGTGTAATTTATCAAATTGCTTGGGCATGTGATGAATGGGCCCAGATCTCAAAAGAAGAAAAAAAAAACAACAGACATTTAGTTTGCATTAGGTCGCTGTCATGCCCGTGTAGCAGCTTAGAATTTAATTACAGTAAATGGTAAACATCGTATTCACGTTTTTTTTTTCCGAAACAATAATTCGGTCGGCCTAATTGCTTTGTAGTTTCACAGACTTAACACTTGAGCGATTACACAAGTGGAATCGGCTTGTTAAACAAAAACTGTTCCATCCCATTACTTATACTACAGACGGACTATATTCTCTTAGCGCGAGGAATGAGCAAGTAGGCTTAATGTTCTCTCCATTTCCTCACAAATGCCTGCGCTCACACATCTTTACTGTAGAAGAGGTTGCTTCTCTCCTGGTGATTTGTCACAGTTCCCCCCCCCCATTGTATTACACACCACCTCTCCTTTACACTCCCTCCCTCCCTCTCTTTCTCTCCCTCCCTCGCTCTCTAAATCATTTCTTAACATGTGTGTGGGTGCCCCCCCCCCTCGCTGTGATTCTGATACTTCATAACGGCAGGAGGAAATTGAGCTGACCTTGAGGCTGCCGAGGCTCCTTTATAATGCTGATGTATGGGGCTGTGGGCGCCCGGCAGCCAGTAAGTGAGAGGCATGTTTTTATTTGCCGGGGAGCAGGGCCCGGTGTCAGGACACATAACGGGGTTCATTTCTCGCCCACTCGAGCTAGCTAGTGTGCCAGGAAGCTTAGTGTCAAGCATTCAAGTCCACGAGGTGTGATTTACCTGCATTAGCCTTTTGTATACCGGAATATTTTACATCATGCTGCCTCAAGCCACAAATAGATTTAACCCTCAGGATAGATTGGCCTCACTTAAATGTGATTTAGTGTTGCTGCACTGCAAAAGTGTTACGGTTGTCAGTGCTGTTATCTCAAGGTTGGACTAGAGATTCATTTAAACAGGATTGTTTCTGGCCAGTTTGCATGCGTGACAGGGTGACGGGGCAATCGTTTGTGAAAAAGTCTCCTTCACAACCTTATATCACCCTGCCTGTCATTGATGTCATTATTGTTTTCAGTGTGGATGGCCCACTTTCTTCTCCTCGGTAGCTCTCTGCTCATCAGCGCAATCAGCTGCCTCCTAACACAATCAGCCTGCTCTCAAATTACAGTCGTGATTGAGACCGGGTCGGTCGCAGGAAAAGAGGAGAGCGCTTTATGATCCAAACACGAACGCTGTTCAGAAGGTGCACACGATAGATGAATATCTGTAAAATCTAATACAATCTAATACGATAGCGCTGCAATAAAGGGCACTTTTGTGATGCTCGGAAGATGCATTTTATGAGAGAGGTTGAATCTATGAAACGTAGTAGAGTAAGAAAACACGAAAACCGTCACAATTGAAAAGCTAAAACCTATTTGCTAAAAATCTATCGTGACAACGCAGTTTATTTCTTTTGTCGATTAACTAATCGTTAAATTGACCAATGGCTACAGGTCTAAATTAAACATTAGGCCTCACAAAGTCTGATAATGACCAGACCGTCTCTTTAGTCACACCTACACATACAAATGTCACTGATTGCATATTTCAGAACCTTATTAAAAAAATAAAATGTGTCCCCATTGATGCCAATTCAAACTAGCTTTGTTGAAAGAACACAACCTTAGTCGTATGCTTCATGATTAAGATTTTAAATGTCATAGTGTAAACAAGCCTTTATACTCTAAATGTAGATGTCACTATGTCCTGCAATCCTAATGCAAAATGAATGCAAAGCTACTGGAAGAGTCTAACCTCCGATGATACTTTTCCATCTTTACACAACAATGTATTTATTGCCTTGAAATGCTTTGCTGTGTGCGTTGAACAAAAGCAATGTGCCTTTGCACAGCATGTCAGTTAGAACACATTGTCTCTACTCGCGGGCTCGTTGCTGGTTACATGGCTTTCCAAACAAAACCACTTTGATATTGTGGCGGCGTGACTTTTGACAATGACAAAGGGATAATAGAAATGACACACAAGTGTTCATTTGTTTTCACTTTGTCGGGAATGTTAGTCATTTTAGCGCTAATTTGGAGCTTTGTGTGTGTATTGGTGGTGGGTTTGCTTGACATTAAGATGAGTGCAGGAAGCTCATCGGCGCTGCCAATTGGGCTCACTTCTCATGTGGCACGGGTCCACTCGCAGAACCCCGTGTCTGGATGCTGCACTCCGAAAACAGGCAGGGACCCAATTCATTCACGGCCTATCCAACAACACATTGACTGTGCGCAAAATATGTTTTAGCAGCTTCACAGCGGCACACTAATCAATTGATCCAGATTTTGCTGTCCATTGATCTTGGCTGCGCCCCCGCCTCCAGACTATTACAGCGCATGTATGGTAATGATATCATTAGCAGCCCATGGCCGACCTATTAGTGCAGTGGTAATGCTAGTAAAAACCACCCGAGCCATACATAGAATCATTGGCACTGCCAAACGCTGGGGTGAATGGTCCAAATCTACTTTGCTAATGCCTCCCTGTCACTCTAGCTCCCCCCCCCCCCCCCCCCCCCCCCCTCCTCACCTCACCACAGTAACAGTACCGCGGCAGAGCCTGCTGGTGCTGCTGACTGGCATTCTGTGTGTTGATGAATGTGCCGGCTTGACGGCTCAATGTGCTTACCTAACAGGGGCTGCTCCACTGTCACACTGAGTTTCTCAGTATCTCTCTTTGTGTCTCTCTCTGTCTCCCTGTGTGTGTGTGTGTGTCTCTATCTGTCTCTCTCTCTCTGTATCTCTCTTTGTCTCTGTCTCGCTCTCTGTCTCTGTGTGTCTCTCTGTCTCTCTCTCTCTCTATCTGTATCTCTCTCTCTCTCTCTGTCTCTCTCACTCACCTCCCCAGAGTCTTTTTCTCTGTGGTAGTAAGGAGAGCGTTCCACTTGGCTAGACACTGCAGCCTCCACACTGTTTCTCAAAGGTTAATGGAGCCTCCTCAAAATGCACACCAATCACCAGGTAGTCGCTTGATAGGTGTCAATTAAAGTCAGCTATGATGACCAATGCAGCACTTATGGATTAAGGAATCAGGTTATCAAAAAGGTATTTATTTTGGGCTAAATTTCTTGTTGCAGTATTTGTTTTCTATTTTTTTTTTTAAACAAATGTTTGGAATTATTGCTCTTATCCTGACCGACTTATCCACCCGCCTCTTACAGTATGGGAATAGTGAAGATGCTATCTTTAGCTTCTTGGTGTTGTGCTATGGAGGTGTTTGAAGTATTTAGCAGGGGGCTGGTGTTAAAATAGTGGCTTTTTTCCCTGACGTGCATGTGGTGGACAGCCAGAGACACTGACAGACTGAGAGGCGGACTGAAGTCATGAAAGCATTAGAGCTCGTCTTTGATGTCAGCCAGCTTCCGGGGGGGGGGGGGGGGGGGGGGGGGGGGGGGGGTCATGGTGGTCGGATGGGGATTGAGGTTTCAGCACGGGATTTGGGGATTGTCGTGACAGAAAGGTCTCTCTGGGGCCGGAGCGTGTGTGAGCGCATGCATATTCACATAAGAGGCCAGGCAGCTGAAGGAGGAGAGGCCATGTTTGTCTTTGTCATCATCCACATCACCCCAAAAGTGCTCACATAGAATAACCCTCAACTCGCTGAGCATGGAAGGGATTCTGCTCTCACTTGAGCGCACACACACACACTAGGAGATAGGAATGGACGTTTCTAGGCCTGTTGAGTGTGTTTTAGTTGCTCCGTGGTGACTTGTGGGAGACACGGGATGGATGGGTAGTTTGATGAATGATGTTGCATGCCTTTTGCCATTTGGATACGGCTTCTAGGCCGAAGATATGAGCAGATTAAAATGAAGATTGGTTTGTCACAGACTGATTTAAAAAAACACAACAACTGGGAGACAGATGAGTCCCTGTGTATGGGTGTTTGATGGCCACATTGTCTCTCCCTGTGGAAATTCCAGAGTTACTGAAGGGATTTCCAAATCAATGTGAGCTATTCATACGCGGATCTAATCCTCAGATTTACTGCCATTTAATCTGTGGTTATGGCAGGGCTCTTGATGGCTCTAATGCCGTCAAACAGATGTCCCCGCTCAGCCGCCCAGGTTAGGCCACACCTGGTGACACCACTGAGCCCTGGCGCTATGTGGCCCGCTGCATATTTCATCTTTTTCCCCAGGTGCCAACTATGAAAACATGTATTATAGCGTCACGGTGCATCTGAAAGAAAATTGAGCCAAATGTTAACATCAAATATCTATGACCCCGAAATCCTCTTTTGGTTGAATTTGATCATGGCGTGAGTATAAATGTTATGTGCTTATCTGGGTGGCTGTCGTCTGTATTTGTGCTATTCTCGACAGTGCACTCGGCTCGCTGTGCTGTTTGAGCGGCGCCGAGGATACACGGGACAGAGATGCTCGGATTTTTATTCGCCGCACACCTGCCGTTATCTTCAAACTCAAAAAAGGGAACGGGCCATTTCACTTCCAAAAGCAGGCTGAATTCACGAGGCATATTGCATCAGAAGCAGGGAATGAATAATAACAAGTTACAGTATCGCTTTGTGCATCTGGTAAATATCATGGGATGTTGTTTTGTACCAGCGTTGCCACGAAGAAATAATTGATTAGGAAACCAGCCGCGACCTCCCTCTTTTTAAAGAAAAATAGCTCAGACAAATCCTACACATGTTCCTCTGCAGTATTACATGCTCATTAGTCGCTCATCCTTTTATCTTGTCTATAAGATGTCCTAAATGTTCTCAGTATTCAGAGCTGCATATTATCACACTAAACAAACACATAGGCTGCACTATTCTATTCTATATGTATTCTAAACCATGTTGAAATATTTTCCGAAATCATCGTCATCATTCATTTGGTTTTGCAACCAACCCACAAAGTGGTAAACCCATTGATTAACATGAATATCTTGAGTAATTGATTGATGATAATTAACTACAATGAGCAGTTTTAATGAAAAGGACCCAATTCTGCTCGACACTATTTCCACAAAATGAAGATTTCAATTAATTCTGATTGTTACACCCTGAATATG